>NW_022900945.1:2815333-2937934 GCF_012274545.1 Fukomys damarensis
GCTCTGGACGCGGTGCCTCAGTGGCAGGCCTGCGGGGCGCTGGGCCATGTTTACCGCAGGCCACGGGCCCTCTACACTCCGCCTGTGACCTGGTCTCTAGGACGCGCCGGGCGCAGTCCAGCCCCAGCCTCCTCAACCCCGCCCAGAGCTTCTTCCTGTTGGGGGTCAGATCGCCCTGCCCCGTGCCTTCTCACCCCACACACAGCGTGAGGCTGCAGATGGTCACACGAGCTGTCTCCCAGTCGCCACGCCTGGGCAGAGGAGGGACCAGGGTCAGGGTGGGTGGGGTGGTGCCCTGGGCGGTACCCGGCAGGCTCAGGGATCCTGGTGGCCCAGCTAGGTGCACAGTCCCACCAGTCCCAGCCTCTGCAGAGGCGCCCCCACCTTGCTCCTGGCCACACTGATCGCTGCCATGCCCCTGACCATGACCTCAGGCCGTGCTCTGGTGGGTCAGGGGCATGGGGACGGGTCCCAGCCGGTGGCCGGGCCTCCTGCGTTCCCAGGCAGAGCGGTTCATTCCACGGTGCTCCGTGGTGCCCGAGTTATGGCAACTCTTCTGGATCGTGGGTTCCTTGGGGCCAGGGTGCCCAAGCAACTTTGCTTTGTTCTTGAGTTTGGGGATGACTTGTGGCTAGCAGGTGCTGGCTGGTTTAAAAAATTTTTTTTTACTAGTACATGTTTGCAGCACACAGCGATGATGTTCCTCATCCATTTTCCCCTAAATGATTTATGTTTATCCTTCTTTATGGCAGAGTAGTACTCCATCACGTAGAAACACCACGTTTTCTTAATCTGTACATCTGTTGATGGGCAGGCTGCTTCCAAGGTCTAGCTGTTGTGACTTGGGCTGCTGTAAACTCGAGTGTGCATGCCACGGATGACTGATTTGTGCTCAGGACTGCTGTGCTCTCCGCAGTGTCAGAGCATGGGGTTTGGAGGAAAGGCCATCAGTGAGACCTGCAGTGTGTTCTGGGCATGACCTGTAGGCTGGGGACAGTGCCACTTTCTGACTCATTTCTACAGGACCCGCTGCTGGGGAGGACAGCTCCTGTGGGAGAGAGCACCACAGGGCGGGGCGAGCCCTTGTCCACCTGCGCCCTCGCCCCCTGGGCTGGCAGCGCTGCAGGGAGGGCGTTGTGCTGACCCCGGGGGTCCTGAGCTGTCTCCCCGCCTTGCCCCCCTCCTTGCCCCTCTGTTTCTCTCCCTGCTTGGGTATAAGCACAGAGAGAAACGGGCCCCTTTCCTTGGAAGAGTTTTGCTTTTCGACCCCAGGTGGCCCGCAGGGAGACTCGCAGGCTGGGGCAAGGGGCTTCCCCTCATTTCTGCTGGGGCCTCCTGGACCTGCCCCTCCTGCACCCCAAGTCTCTGGCCTGTGGTGCCGCCTGGGGCCAGTCGGGTTCTCCTCTTAGAAACCTTCGGGCTGGGCCCTCACAGGGTTGCCGGCTGTCAGTCCCAGGCGGGATAGGAGCAGGGAAGGACATCATCTCAAACCCTTTCTTTGGCTCCAGCCACTTGTCAATAAAAAAGTAGATTTTGGTCAACCAAAGATGGATGACAGCTTTAGTTCGTTTCGGGTAGGGAGAGAAAGGGTCTGAGAGTAAAACACTGAAGCTTTTTCTTTGGCTGTGAAATCAGCCCTGGGGGCTTTTTAAAATACAGAAGTTTTGTTTAAATCCCCAAGGATACAAGAAAAAAGCCTGCTACAGCATTTCTATGAATTGAAGTTAAAACTGTGAGGTGGCTTCTGTGACATTTTTTTGGAAACTTGACACATGACACTGATTTTAATGTGGGCAGCATGAGTGGTCCCTCTTAGATGATTGTTAATAAGGAGGTTAATCGAGACAGTGATTCTCAATGAATATTCACTGAATATTTTTAGGTGCATTTTTCCTTGCACAACAACTGTTGGGTTTTTCAGTTTAGGGTTATGAAGAAATGATACTTTTTCTTCTTTGGGTACCAGGGATCGAACTTGGGACCTTACACTTGCGAAGCGGGCAGCAGAACCAGTGAGCTAAATCCCTGGCCCATAACTTTCTATACTGAGGAGTAAATAAGAAATTGCAATATAGGGAAAAAAACTTTTTTTTGGGGGGGCAGTCCTGCACTTTGACTAAACTATGTCCCCAGACTTCCCCCTCTTTTACTTTTTTTTTCGAGACGTGGTTTCAGCAAGTTGGTAAATGACCCAGGCTGGGCTTGACTTTTCTATCCCCGGCCTCGGCCTCCCGCCGTGCTGGGGTTACAGGTGTGCACCACCTTGCCCAATTCATCAATGCATTTTTTAAAAGATGGCTGGAAAACTGGCAGCACAAATGATGTGTGCCCCTTGCCAGACACTGTGGGCGGTGATGTCTGTGCCATAGTAGGGACATTGACCTTCACCTCACACCCGTCCGTGGGGGCCGAGGCGCTGGCCCAGCATGCTTTATAATGACTCTGGTCCTGGGAGACAAGACTGGAGAGTCCGTGAGTCTACGCACAGGAGCGTCTTCTGTTATCAGGAAAGGGGGAGCTGGGCGAGGTGAGGTGATTGTGTGTAATCCCAGCACTCTGGAGGCTGAAGCAGAAGGATCAAAAGTCCAAGGCAGCCCGAGCAGCTTAGCGCTTTAGCGAGATCATGACTCAAAATAGAAAATAAAGAAAGTCCGCAGATGTAGCTCAGCACAGAGGCCCTGGGTTCCGTCCTGGGGCGGGGAGGTACAGTAGAATCAGCCCAACAGGGAGTGGTGGCGATTCCGTGGCACTCTGGGCAAGGCTGGTCATTTGCCCTGCCCTGCTGCCCTAGCACCATTGGCTCCAGGGTTTGCTGGGAGCCGGAAGCCAGAGCCTCCTCTCCGCTCTGAGAGCGGGGATCCTGTGCTTGTCACTGACGTGGCAACCAGGGACTGCCCCACGTGAGCTTGGACGTGCAGCAGCGGGAGTCACAGGCGAGTCCGTGACCCCGGGGCTATGATGAGGAAAGGCCAGTGACAGGGCCAGCAGGGTAGGTGTCCCGCTCTCCTGTCGAGGCTGTTTGGATGCCTGATCCCCGAGCCATGCTTCTGCCTCTTGTTGGACGCAGTGTCCTCTCAGCTGCGTCGCACTCCATCGCATTAGTCTGCCAGTCGGCCTCCTGCCCACTTGTTTTATACAAGTTGAAGCTGGACACTGGCGGAGGGGTTGGCACAGTGGGTCCAAGACTGAGACAGTCAGGTGTCGCCTGGTTTCCATGCAGACTTCCCTGTGACGGTGGGGCAACTTGAATGAAAAGTCCAGTTCTGAGCGCTGGGGACCCAGGGTCCTGCATGTAGCCCTGCAGACTCTGCCAGGAGAGACGACAGGGTATAGAGCAGGAATTAAGAGTCGAAGGCCACAGCGTTTGGTGATGGCTCTGGTCCCTAGGGTGGAGGAGAGTCCATGTTCCTTTAGCCCATGTCTATGCGGTCGGTAGACACAGTGCCTGTGACATTCAAGGGACAGGGACGTGTGACAGTGTCGTAGGTAGGATGGGGACTAGAGGTACTTCTGCTACGCGGCGGTCACTGCACTTTGACCCGTGTTTTCCTGTTTGATGCTGTGTCTCCTCACATGCAGGAGAGGAAATGCTTGCCCAGGACCATGAGCTGCTGCACAAGAGCCTTCTCCATGCCAGCACCCTGCAATTGTAGGCAAGCAGAGGAGGAGGGAGGAGAGCCCAGAGAGAGAAGCAAGCCCCAGAAAACAGATACCAGGTGCCTGCCAGGGCCTCTGGGGAATTGCGAGTTCACCAGTGCCCTCCTGGACAGCGTCGTCTTCCGAGGAGGGTCTGTCCCTTCTGCGGACCACTCTGGCCCAGGACCCCATCTGCCCCGAGTTCATGGCGCCGCCATCAGCCTGCGACCAAGTTGCTGTGCTTTGAGTTTTGGTCCCTCACCCTCCCTGAGCCCTGTTTGCTCGCTCTTCTCGTGAGCTACAGCTTTTGCACACTCACTGGGACTTGCTAAGAATTTGTATTAGGTTACAGGTGTTAAGTTTTCCCTAACCACACGAAGTAGAAACTGTTCCCGTTCTTCAGGTCTTAGGAACTAGAGGAGCAGCCTGATGGTCACAGACACAGCGATTCTGCCTGTAGCTCTGACCCGTGGCCACCTGGAATGGCCCAGAGTAGAGCTGTGTTCAGGGTGCCTTGGGCGATGCACCGCAGACTGCTGTGCCTTCCTCTTCTTTGTTCTAGAGAGGAATTTCCTTTGGAAACCATTATCTCAGTCACTTGTTTTCCTGACAGTGCTTGGATTTGGTATCATTTCATGTCTTTGTCTTTTTTTTTTTTTTTTTTTTTTTTTTTTTTTTTTTTTTTTTTTTTTTTTTTTTTTTTTTTTTTTTTTTGGTACCAGCGATTGAACTTAGGTCTTTGTGCTTGTGAGGCATGCGGCAGAACCACTGAGCTAAATACCCGGCCCCGCGTCTCTGTTTTGAGTAGCTCACGTAAGATGTCCCAGTGGGGCCAGAATTTGTTTTTTAGTATACATGTGTGGTGAACACACCCTCAGGTGTGATTTTTGTTTTCTTCTTTTCACCACGTAAGCCTCTTCCAGACTCTCCACTGGTCTGCCCATACGGTATCGTCTGTAAAGGGGACATATTCTTTATTTGGCTGAAAGTTGAGCTCTGGCCTGTGAGCCTTCGGACACAAGTTCACACTGAGAAGAGGCGCAGAACTCCGTAATGTGCTGTGCTTCTGTTTTCCATTTCTGTCCTTGGATTTTGGGAGCCTTAGCGCTAGCGTTCAAGTCTTGACTCAACTGCAAGATGGTTTACTTGGAGGAGGTAGCTTTCCCGGTGACTTTGGATATCTCTCTGTCTATCTGTCCTCCCAGGGTTAGTCTAGACAGATTTTCTCAACCTGGACACAAAGGCCCTTTGCCGAGGGTGTGCATTTTAGAGGAGTTAGTGACATCTCTGGCCTCTACCCGCTAGATGCCAGCAATAGATGCCACCCACCCCAGGTGTGACAACAAGAAATGTCACGTCTGGAATGGAGACACAGAAATCATTTCCAGTTGAGAAATGTCATCCTCAGGGGAAAAGCTCTCTGTGTGGAAAGGCTGGTGCGAGGACAGAGCTGCAAGATTTCTGCTGGACACTTCACTGATTATCGTGTCTGTGTAAAGTACTGTGCCATGGCTATAAAGAAGGGACAGTCACCTGCCACGTGTCAGCTTCTGTCCCGGCTTCCGAGCAGCGGGAGTGGGTGGTGGAGGTGACATGAGGTAGAATTTGCTAAGTCTTCAAAGTCCCCAGGATATTGCAAGGACAGTGTGGCATTTGGGAAGATGGGAAGAGACTTCCGGAAAGAACCAGGCTTAATTTCTCATCTTTTGATAGGTTGCCAGGCAGAACGTGCAGATGAGTAAAGTGGCTCCTAAAAGCCGCAGGTAGGCATGCCAGAAAGTGTGAGTGTGTCCACAGGGACAGTTACTCATCAGTTGGGGCCAGATCATTCAGTTTTGTGAATGATGTTGACCATCTGGATTTTTATGAAATGTGAAATTTTTAAACCTTAGCCCAATTTAAAAACACCAACAACATTGTATTGGTTAAATAAGACAAGTTGCCAGTTTGCAGCCTGTGACCCAAGCAGTCATTGTAGGGGGTTCCTTCCCTTGTCCCCTCTCTTACAAACTCGGGGACAAGTTTCATCCGTGGGTCTCCTCTTTGTACTACTCGCGTTTTACTCTCTCCACTTGAACCTTAGCTATCGAGTTAAAGTGGGGGCCTGAAGTGTTGACCAAGCTTACAGAAAATCATGTTTTTGGAAAGCATGCTCGTTCCTCACTTAAGAATTCTCCGGGGTCTCAGCTAAAAGCGAAACCTGGAATGGTTGCCAGTAAATGCCTTTTGTAGCCTTGGAAATTCAAAGTGATTTATCACTCGGTGGTAATAACTGGGGCCTCTCTATACAAGAAAGGATTTCAGGCTAGAGAGGCCAAAAATAACAAGTACAACCAGATGGCTTTTTAAAGAGGTTGTCCATGTGGCTCTCTAGCAACAAAAAGACTCTTGCCAGCTTGGCTGTGAGTTTTCTTTCTTGTAGCTCCACGTGAAAGTCTTTGAACTTTAATTCCTGCTCCCTTCACTCAGGACTGGAAAACAGGATTTGGAGGTGGCAGAGAGGAGCACTAGATTAGATTCGGGGTTGGCCACAGGCGTGTTGGACTTTGCCAAATCCTCCAGTGACAGTGTGGCTTTCTGTGATGCTGGCTCAGTCCCCGTGTGACAATGTTCCTTCTTGGTCTCAAGCATTGGTGTGAAGTTTGCTGCCCGGGCCCGGTGAGACCACGCTGTGTATGTGTCAGTCTGTACGGGTGCCGCTTGCCTGGGTACCGAAGTGTACTAAAGTAAATGGTGTCGTTTGTCCTCAGTAATTACAGTTAAATAATGTGTGATTATTCTAAGAAGGAGCATGAAGTTGACCATTTCGTGACACACTTTCTTCCTTGGTCAAAATGGAGACCCTTCTCTATGCCTCGCTCTGTAGTTCTCTTGGTTGTATGTTGGTGACTGTGATTTTTGTCATAGAGTACTGCATGAGGAGGGAAATACACAGACATAATATGTAGCACCTATACACCTATATAAAATATACACCTGTGTATATGGCATAAAAAGGGGAAATTAGGACCCAGATTAATCTGGGTGCAGTTTTTTTAGATTTCTCTCCCAATCCTATATTCCCCTTAATGCAAACCATTGAACAGTTTAACAATTTCCACTCAGCTAGACACTCCTAAAATCTCATTTCTTCGGGCTGCACCTGGGAAAGCAGGTTGAGGTGCTGTCACTCGCTTTAACAGTTGTGAAGAAAACAGGTAGGAAATAATCCAAACCCTGAGTTTAGATTCCCGTGGAAGCTTTGTCGTGGTTGGTTGGATGTTTACTCAGGACCTTTGGCAGATAAGCTTATGCACCTAACCCGAAGTGCATTTGCACCCTCGCAGTTGAAAGTGCCTCCTTGCGCTTTTCCCTCCTTGAATCACCTTGCTCTCGGCCACAGAGGGCCACGCTTGGCCGTGTGAGGAGTGCCGTCCTGCATGCCGCTGCTGCAGCTGTGCTGCCCAAGCCCTGCCAGCTCTGTTCCACTGTGCCGCGGGGATGGCTTGTTAGCGCCCTGCTGCCTCGGACGGAGCAGAACGTAGAACTAACGGGGGGAGAGAGCCTGCTGCCTGACACCGCCTGGGCGCACAGGTGATCTGGAGGGCGGGTGGGCATCACAGCCGCGTGCCAGCTCGTGTCTAGCACAGCCCTGACTCTGTTGGTTTTCATTGTAAAGACTGAGCGAGGCGCTGCTGGTTTCCTTTCCACGCTTAGCTCTATTACCAAATGTAAAGCGTGTGAACACTTGAGAGCTTGAGACCCTTTAGTTTGGGGCATTTCTGCCGAGTTGGAGAGAAAGGAATGGAAGAGACGTCATTGGCTTCTTCTGTGCAGGCTGCACATCTCTGAGAGCGTGCTTGTTCATTCGAGTAGGATTTTTTTTTTCTTGAGAAGTAGCATGCATACTGGACCAACAATGAATTTTGTCAAATTAGACCTGAGCTAATGAACATGTAACAGTGGGTTCCTTCTCCATCGTGGTCCAAATTATTAATGTCCCTATCTTTTTCATATTTCCTCGGTGAGTCTGTGATCCCTTATTAGTTGGTATCCACACTCGTTTGAGCTGCTCTCTTCTCCAGCATGCTGTCATACTGTGTAACGCTCACCCTACTGTGGGTGTGTAGCCCCATGCCCACTGTAGCCCCTGGCACATAGCCGGCACTTCACATGTGCCTGCTCATCTGCCAGATTCTCACAGTGCAGAGAAGGGGGACACAGTGAATAGGCACTGTCAGGCAGTTTCCCGAACATTATCTCATTTAATCCTTCAGATAATCTTGCACAATGAGCATCATTATCCCCGCTTTATAGGATTATTCACCTCTCATCTGTGTTAGCGTTGATTAGGAGGAGGAGGAGGAGTCTGGACTGGAGTGTGGAGTCTGGCTCTTTCTGTTCCCACACAGAGAGATTTGGGGCAGAAACAGTTTTGGGGAAAATTCCTCTGCTTGTATATAGGAGAGCAATTTGTTTTTCATATTTCATATCCTTTCCCCTAGTAAACAAAACCACAAATTGCTTCTAGCAGAGCAGTAATGGGGAATGTAGCATGAACTAAAGTCCTATGGATTTGTTTTCCATTCTGCCTTGTGCTCACCTAGCTCTGCGATCTTCGGCCAGGGCACATTGGCCACAGTTTTATCATGTACCCTGGGGATACGGCTAGAGCAAATGTGAAAACCCAGAGTGCCCCACAGCTGAAGCGTTTGGACCCGATGTGGTGTTACAAGTAGAAAAGCCTGCACCTGACCTTATGTGGCAGGTCACAGTGAGGTGCAGGATCGTGTAAATACGGCCAGGCTGTGTGTGAAAGGTGTATGGGGCGCTGAGTGACTTTGGGGTTTAGGCTTGGTCCCAGCCCCAAGATAAATGTATTCTCAAGACATTTCTCTCTCAGTATATGCACAAATATTCCCAGATCCCAAATGTGAACGATCTGTGTCCACAAGTTCCTCACCGGGGACCTCTTCCTCCTGTAGTTCCCAGCTCATAAGTCGCGTTAGAATCCCAGAAATGGTACAGAAATGCTTGTCAGGGATCGGGACATCGCCAGGGCTGAATAAATATAGTGAATGGGTTGCAGCTCATTCGTGCATGCAGCTCCAAAAGGCTGGGCTGAGGTCAGCGCTTCGTCCTGGGCCAGGCTGGCCTGCCTTCCACACCGAGCCCCAGCCCCGAGCAGGCACAGTGTGTGCTTGTGTCCTTCGTGCTGGGCACTTTGGGGACTACTCATGCATCGTTTATCAAAACAAAGTACCTCTGGATGGAATTTATTGCCAGCTGCGTGTGCGGTGGGAGTGGACTCCGGGTGTGGCACACGGCGGGAAGTGAGCAGGGCTGCAAGGTGAGGGGTGCAGAGCAGCAGGTGAGGGGTACAGAGGCGAGGCCGTGAGCTCGCTCTCAGTGGACGGTGTCATGGGAGGCCCTGAGAACAGGACTGGTGCAGAGGTGCTGGCACAGGGACAGCAGGGCCCAGCCCGAGGCCACTGCTGAGTGACTAGCGAGCAGAGGGGCGGCAGGTGTCCACTCTGGGTGGGCTGGGGTCCTCCCCCATGCTTCTCAGGCGCCAGCGGGAAAGTGGCCCGGACACGTGTCCCCTCCACAGGTGGCTGCCCCATGTGTGCTGATCCACAGTGGCATCTGGGACTGTGCCAGTTGTGTTCCTTGGACTGGAGGCGGCAGGGAAGTGGAGCCCTGTGGCGCCCAGCTTGGTGTCCCCTCTGGACAGGGCTGGAACTAGGAAGCCTGGCAGGGTTTCCCCCCAGGGTCCTGGGAGGCACAGGTGTGGCTGCCCCAGCTGTGAATGTGTGTACCCACCCCGGGGCAAGAGGAGGGCTTAAGTGAGTGTGGTCCTTTGTCAGCCCTCAGCCTGCACTTAACTTCCGAGCTCTGGGATGGCAGTGGCCAGTGAGAACTAGGGCCTCAGACCGGCTTGCACATCCACGGTGAGCTGCCCTGCACTGTCAGGGCCTCTCACCCGTTTGTAAGACACGCAGATGAGCATGGTGGTGTGGGTTCGAGCTGCTCACAGCGCAGCCTTACACAGGGTCACACGGGTGGCCGGGAGGACGTGTGGCTGTGCCACGACTGCCCAGTCTCCTCACTCCCAACATGGGCCCTGTCCTGTGCGCCCTCCTGACCGCATGTTGGGAAAAGAGGGGCATGGGCACCAACAAGTCTCGATTTGAAACTCCCAGTGCGGGAAACTGGTTCTCGGGCGAAGGGAAAAGGAACAGCCGATTCTTGCTCACCCTTTGTAGCAGGTGGAGAGGGTCTGGACTTCTCTTGGCCCAGAGCCCTGTAGATAGACCAGGGCTGGGCCTCCCCTCAGCCTGGACAGACCACAGGAACAGGGAGTAGACCTTTTGCAGAAGGGAAGGGGCCCGAGAGATGGGGGAGTCAGAAGAACGAAGGCATTGTAAGTACAGGTTCCAGTTCCCCACAGTAAACTCGTTACGCACTGCACACACGGACCAATAAAATAGGAATAAAAGATAAAGACCTGGCCTGAGAGCCCTGCTTTCCAGCATCTCCTAGGGGGTCTGGATGTCTGAATCCCCGAAGAAAACACCCGTCTTCCCTCATTCTGTGACTCATTTGAGATAACCGTAGAGATAGCAACTATTTGAGTTAAATTAACAATCAAGGACCTACTCACTCATTAGCAGAAACTTTATTTAAAAACAAAAACTTATTAGCTCCTTCTTACCTGTTGGATAAGAAAGACTTGTAGGAAGAATTTGCTCAGAAAGTGTGCGAGGCACTAAAAGCCTGATTGATAAACTTTCTGCCCTCAGCAGTGGAATTGTGGGAAAATTCCAGGTGCTAAATAAGTAACCTGGCTTGGGGCCAGCAGGTCCCAGTGGCTGCAGGGAATCACCTCCGAGGCCTGAGGAGCTCAGGAGTGAACCTCAGGGAGCTTTTGGTGACAATTATTCCTGGGCTGCAGGCCACACTCCTGTCTCTCAAGTGAAAGGATCAACTAACTCAGTAATAGCAAGCTCATTATTTTATTCTAATATGTTAAGAAAATATGTACCTATCTGGTAAGGCTGAATTAACATTTTTCCCTCCAGCGAAAGTGGGGAAAAAAAAAAAAACCTGTCTGTCAAATGCTCTGAGTGGCTCAAGTTAACCAGAATTAGAACACTGAGTTGGTGCGATTCCAGGACCAAACCAAAAATTCTCGATGTTGTAGCTAATTTGATGGAGGGCGTATTTTGATCTTTTCATTTGCTGTTTGAAAATACGAAAACAGCCCTCAATCAGTGGTACCTGTTGGACAGTGACCTAAGCGGGCTTGTTTTCGCTCTGCTCCTCTTGGTTTTGGGGGCGCAGATTTTGGTAGCAGCAGCCGATGAGGAGCTGCGGTGGCTGAGGCTCAGCAGCTACCCCACAGCCTCAGTCTCTGCCTGGACGCAAGTGAGTCAGTCGGGAGCAGCTCTGCTGAGAAGATGCTGGTGGGCACCGTGTGCTGGCGAGAGGCCCATCCCCGGTGCTCGGTGAGGTCCCAGCTCCTCCCAGCTCCTCCCGCTGCTCAGCAGGAGAAGCTTCCTCCAGTCCTTACGGGTTCTGGGGGCCTTGACCCAACTGCACAGCACCCGGCAGCTGAGGACCCTTGAAGATGCCGAACTGAAGTGGTAGCCACTCAGGGGCCAGCCTGCCTTGGCTTTGCTCTTCTTGCCAACTCCATACAATGAACATAGCCATTATGCATTGCAAATGTGTACTAATAAAATAAATGAAATGCATATAACGAACAAACGACCATGCCCCCTTCATGGAGGAGCAGAGGTGTCGCTGAGATTCTTTGGTCCGTTCTTGTATCTTCGCCGTGTCTCTCATCTCAACAATGAGCTTCCACTTCTGGCATCGCTAAGGGCGTCAGCTGCGCTGTTCACTTCCCTGCTGCTCGCAGCCCCACCTTGGCTGCTGTGGGCGGCTGGATGGAGCAGAGCTCCTCTGGAGCATAGGCATCATGCCTAGAGCCCAAGTGGGCTGCGTCCCCGGAGCCCTATGTGATGCCGACAGCTCACATGTGGTGTCACGTTGCCCACGGAATTACTGCTCAGCTGGGTGTCCTAACATTGCCCTCGGACCCCCCCCCCACCCCCGTTGGAAACTGCTGCTACTAAGGACACTGAGAACAGAATTTCAAATGATTGGTCAGGACGCCTGTGTTCCAAAGGTGTTTAACTTCCTCATATTCACAACCAGCCTTTGTCACTAAGCCGGAAACCTTGTTACCGTTTATGGCACGCTTGCTATGTGCCAGGTACTTTGTCTACCTCATCTCTATTCAATCTCTGTATCTAGTCTGTGAAGTAGAGACTTGGATCCATTCCACAGATGAGAAAACTGAGAGTAAGAAGGAATATGCAGCAGGCATGGTGGTGTACCACCTGTAATTCAGCTACTCTGGAGGCTGAGGCAGGAGAACCACAAGTTCAAGACCAGCCTGGAGAAAATTAGCAAAACTCTCAAAAACTGAAAAAGGGCTGGGGGTGTATCTCAGTGGAAGTGCGCCCCTTTTATTCGCCAGTATGGGGTGGGCATGGCGGATGCACTGGAACTTCTTTCTAAGCTCAGGACATTCCCTGTCAGGCGGGTTCTCCAGCCTAAAAAATGCACACAAGCCTGGTGGCTTAGGTCCACTGGAGTTACTGCCCCACGGGGTCCTGAGGTAGAATGCTGGTCACTGCATGGCTAGGTTTTCTGTGTAGAGTCTCAGACTGGGATGGAGGTGGCAGCCTGCACTGAGCTCAGATTCTCCCTTCAAGGCCGAGCTGTTGGGTAGGGTTTAGTCCTTGTAGTTGCAAAGCAGGCGTCCCTGCTCCCCTTCTAGCCACCCTCAGCCCTCCACTCTGGGCCTGGGGCTGTCCTGCTGTCCTCCACAGCAGGGGAGGAGGTGCTGGGCTTTCAGAGGGCTGTGTGGTCAGGATGGGCCGATGGGAGAGCTGGTCCTCTTGCAAGTCCCCTCCCTGCGCTGTAACATAACCAGAGCTGGGCAAGAGCTCACTGGACTATGCTAGTGGCCACAACCGGGCCAGTGATCCAGGGTCTCAGAATTTGCCTCTCAAACCCCACTCTGGAGGGAAGAGGGGAGGCATCCGGTGGGGTGAGGTGGGGGCTCCTAACCACGTGAGCCAGAGGGCACTAGAAGGTGCCCAGATCAAGGGTCCCAGGACCTCACTCCATGAGAGCACACATCTCTACGGTGCAGCTCACCTGCAGCTCAGCGTGGGTGTGAATACACACCCCTCCCCCCTGCCCTACCCTGGGAGCACGCACCCTGCAGAAGAGCAGGGCCCGGAAGAGGTCCTGGGCCCCACATCGTGCAGATCCCTAGCCTCTCAGGGTACTTGGCCTCCTGGAGGTGCTCTGTCACCCTGTGCACAAGTCCCAGGCCCGTGCCCAGCTCAGTGTTCCGTTCTGGGCTGGGGCGGCTGCACAGCATATGGTGTGCTACGTATCCATTCCCCACCACTGGCCCCTGGTTGTCCCCCTCTGGTCTCTAATGAATAGTGCGTACTCTGGCGTTGGTGTGCACACCCCACACGGCAGCGTCCCTTCCTTTCTCCAGGGAGAGGAGGTGGTATCTGGGGGGCAGTGGCTGCTCGCGGCTTCCCATGGTCAGCGCACATCTCCAGGTGTCCCTCCGGCCCATCAGCTCCCATCCCCGACAGGGAAGTCCGGGCCCTGACAACCAGGGAGGCTCTATGCCCCTCTGCAAAGCTTCCCTGTGGCAGTGTCTGTTCAGATCTTCTGCTTATTTTTAGGTTGTCTTTTCATTCGTTGTAAGAGTCCTTATATGTGGTAGCTGAGAGTCCTGCACCTCATGGGCCTTGCAGACATTTCTCCCATTCTGTGGGTTGCCCTTGCTTGCAGTTTGCCCTTGGAAGCACAAAAAGTTGTGAAGTTTCAGTGAAGTTCGCTTGTCTGTTTTGCTGTTGCTCGTGTTAATCGTTTCCTATCCAAGAACTCTTTGCCAAATCCAAGATCATGAAGATTTATCCCGTTGCTTTCTTCCAGAGCTCACATATTTTTTTGACTCACTCTGAGTTAATTTTTTATATATGGTATGAGGTAAGGGTCCAGCATCCTCCTTTCTTTCTCTTTCTGGTGCTGGAATTGATCCCAGGGCCTTGCACAGGAGAGACGAGTGCTCTTGTGCTGAGCCAGGTGTGGTGGGCATGGCTGTCATCCCAGGATTTGGGAGGCTGAGGCAGGAGGATCACTGCAAGTTCAAGGCCAGCCTGGGCTCCACAGCAAAACCCTGTCTCAAAAGGAAAAGACTCCTTTCCTGATGGAGTGCTGTTGGCACTCTTCTCTAAGTCTTTTGGCTGTAGATGTGTGGATCAGCATAGGTTTGTTTTTTGTTTTTTGTGTGTTTTTTTTTCTGGTACCAGGGATCTAACTTAGGACCTTGTGCCCGTGAGGCAGGCGCAGTGCCACTGGGCTAAATCCCAGGCCCTGCCCCACAAGTTTTAAAGTTTATTAAACTGTAACCATTGGGAAAGCTGAATGGAGGACCCAGAGGAACTCACTGCATTAGTTTTGCAACTTTTTAAAGTCTGAATCTTTTTCCCAAGGGAATACATTTTTAAAAATGTGTTTAGAGAATACATAAAATTCACATTTGGGCTCACTTAATAGTTTTCTACAATTATGAAAACGTGAGCCAGGAAAAAGCTTCCTGGATTCCGTCCCGGGGCGTCTGCCCAGTGGGAGAGGGCCGTGCGGTGGCTGAGGAGGAGGAGAGGACCCTGACGTGCAGAAGGGTTTGCCCCTAGACCTGGCGCCCAGGTGTGGCACAGTTTTAACAAGGGCACAGGCAGCCCCCGTGTGGAGCAGCCCCTGTGAACTCGTCATGACACCGTTCTGGAATTAACCTGTGCTTGTGGGGTAGTTAGTGGGTTTTTTTTTTAAAACAAGACAGCATTTTTTTCTGAATTAGTTGTGGATGACACGATGTGGATGGCATCTTTGCTTTCTTCAGAGGTACTCTAGGTTGGGGAAGTGGGTGTGTGGATGAACACAACTGACTAGGCTGATAACTGGAGGACCCGGGGTTGGATGGATGGACATTTGTGGCCCTGTTTGCTCTGCTTCTGTAGGTTTTGCACAGTAAGAAGCTTCTGTGTGAAGCAGGGCCGGCCTCTCCCAGAAGCGGGTCTGGTGTGGGGGCTTGGGCCACGCCTGGGGGTCGCTTTGGAAGGGGCTCCCTGAGGCAGCGTCCTGGGAGTGGGAGGCTCGCCGGCCCAAGTCTGTCCTCACAGCGCTCCTTTTGCTGTGTGTTCCAGGGCTAATCAGCCTTAACCTTTGTCTCTTAGCCATAAAGTTTATTTTTCTGAAGCTTTTTAAAGAATCATCATTCTGTAAATCTTTGCACATTTAAAAATGTTAAGGCTGGGCTTAAAACATTAACTGAGAACCTGTATAAGTCCGGTGCTCAGCCCGTGTCAGCAAGTCTGCAGAGGACTCGATCACTTGGGGTTGAACTGAGTCCTCTTCCCTTCTGGATCACACTGTCTGTAGGCTTCCGCAGGCCAGAAACCCCAGTGAGCCAGTGGGCGAGTCTGTTTATCCAAGGACAAGATTCTTGCCTAGAATTCTTGCAGCTTTACATTCAGTGACTCCAACGGCTTTCAGAACAATGGGGGATTGAAAAATCCGCACCAGAAAGGGCACCATCTGGAAATTATTCTACGCTATCTTCTTGGTTTTGCTCGCATAAAACACGAGCTCTCCAGCTTCTCCTGACTGTTAAACGTGGTGATGTCAGAGGGCCTGGTCCTGCTGACTCGAGGTTTTGTTTGCACACACGTTCCGTGGAGCTATCTGCTGCTTTAGGATTTACCGTTTTGAGAAGCGATTGCCGCGTCAGTGAATGAATATTGATGATCGTGGGGAGGCCGCTCATCTTTCCCAGAAGTGAACCTGGGCAGTCTTGTGACCTTGGCTCCATCCGCACTCTCGGGCGGCCTGTTCAGCCCTAGACTGCACCGTTGTTGGAGTTTCCAGGCTGTTGTGAGCCCGCGCCCCCGGTCACAGTGTGGACTGTGTGTCCCTGCCCTGGACCTTCCATCTCCTCTGCTGGCAGCTGGAGGAGCTCCAGAGACCCCGTGTGGAAGGAACGAGACAGCAGGACTCCGGAGAGGTGTTTCCACTTCGCCTCCCTCTCTTTTTCTTCTGTTTCCTTTCTCCTCTTTCACTAACCTTTCCCTTCCTCTTCTTTTTTTTCTCTTTCTCTTTGGAGATGGGGACTCACTATATTGTCCAGTCTTGGCTTCACATTCTCAGACTCTAGTGATCCTCCTGCCTCAGTTTCCCAAGATGGAGGCCCACGGATGTGTGTACCACGCCCCGCTCCTTGGTATATTTTTAATAATGTTGTAAAATCACAAAAATAACTGGGAACCAGGACGCTGGTGGTGCTGATGAGAGGATGGTCGCTCCCTGGGCTTAGCGCTGTCCTCCGGCCTTTCCCACCTCCGTGGTTCATGTTTTTGTTTACTGTTGTTTTTTGCCCTTAACCAGCAATCTCACAGAGAGACTTAATCCTGTGTCCTAGAGGAGGGAAATGACAGGAGTGGCCAAGTGACTTCCCCAGGGCTGCACTGCCCCGGAGGAAGAGCTCTGAGTGCCTCAGCAGCTACCCCCAGACCACTCGTGCGGTTTCAGCAATGTCTCCCCACTCCCCAGTCCGCCCTCTGCTAGGGTTTGGGCTCAGGATCATTACTGGTTTTTGTTTTTCTTATTTTGAGACAGGGTCCTGCTAAGTTTCTCACTCCACGCTGGGCTCCATCCTCCTGTGGTCCTCCTGCCTCAGCCTTCTGGAGTGTTGGGATTATAGGCACCCAGCTTTCCCTACTCATTTCTCTTGACACATGTTATCATATAATACCGCTTGTGTTCTGCTTTATGATTTTTCTGAAGCACACAAAAACTGGTAGCACACCCTCCCTCCAAGAATGGCATTGAGAAATGAATGCTCAAGGTCAGAGACTGAGGGAATAAAAATACAATCCCCAGGGCCCTAATGTGACAGGAATGCCAAGGAAGTTCTAAGTGATTGAGATGCAGGCAAAGGGTGTGGGCTTCAAATTTCCCCCCATTTGAAACCTACTCCCGGAAGATGCCTGTGTCCTGCTATCTGTGCCGCACAGCTGTGAGCAGTGTGGACCCGCAGGCTCTGTGAGCGGCTTACTTCCCAGGAGGTGAGGTCATGGAGGGGTAGCCGAATCCAGGCACTCCCAGGGCTGCAGCTTTAGAACGCAGCTCTTGTTTGGTTTCGGTCTCGTGGAGGGAAGGGTCACCTCCGCCGGACTGATCCGCATGCGTGCACTCTGGCTGCTGACAGGTCCATCGGTGACGCCACTGTGCCGCCCTCTCCTGCCTGTGCCTCTTAGAGGCCTTTGTGGGAGGCCAGGTGGGAGGAGGAGACCCAGCAGGTAGTCCAGGGCTCCCTGCTGATGTGCCTGCTGTCCTCCTGCACTGCCCACCCAACTTTCCCAAGAGTTGGGAAATTGTGAGGAATGCACACGACAGTGGTTTTGGTTTTGGCTTTGGCTTTCATTCTGGTGTTGTTTACTTTTAAAATCAGCACTGCTTTGAAATGGGCAGGTGATTCAGGGACTGGAGCGAACTGACTGCCTCCTTAGCTCTGGAGCCGGACAAGCCCCAGCCTGCTGCAGAGTTGCTTCATTAGGGTAACAGCCACAGAACCTGGGCAGTGAGGGTCAGAGGTGGGGATTTGAGTTTGGCTCAGCAGGCTTTGAACAAGCCACAACCCCAGACCAAGTGAGCGCTTGGTAAAGTGCGCATCGAGGCAGGCGTCCCTGCCTCTCCCGTCCCCGCTGTTGTGATGCTTCCTGCCTGTGGTGGCATCTGGCTGTGCTTCAGGTGTGCACAGGTTTTGAACTTATGGACGGCTGGTCCTCTATTTCCTGTTCTTTTCCAGTCAGTCTTTTGCCTGTGAGAAAGTATTTATGAAATGATTCATGTCTTCCCAAGCCTGTGGGGTTGTGAGGACTGCGTCTTAGAAAAAAAAAAAAAAACACAAAAAAACAGCTTGTGAAAGAGATAAACAAAAGGAGCTAATAAGAATAACAACATTTTTCCCAGAAGAGGTCCCAGCCTGCTGTGACTCGCTTTGGAATCCGTGTGAAGTCCTCAGCAGGCTGCGTGCCCTGTGACAGAGTTTCTGGTAGACTCAAGTTTGGGGTGAGCAGAGGGCACTTGGGAAAGAAGCAATTAACTTGAAGTTTCAAAATCGATGGAGTGATGCAATGGTCTGCTCCTACGAAAGGCAGAGCGCTCCCAGCTGGCTGTCTCTCCCGTGTGGGTCAGGCTGGTTCTGTCCTCGTGGGAGTCTGGAGGCCTGCTCGCTGCTGAGGCCCTGCTCTCCTCCTCCCGTCCCTCCCTTCGTCCTCTCCCCGCAGCCTGACGGGCGCGGATAGAGCCATCTGTCACCTTTTCCAAGCCCATCAGCCTTTGTGCAGTCCAGAGCCCCTGCCTGGTGTCTCTGACCGGGTGGAAGGGAAGCAACAGAGAAAGCCAAGCTGAGGGCTTTGCTGGCCACACTGGTCTCAGAAAAGCAATAGGATTCTTCTCAAGTGACATAAGGTGGGCCACTGTGGGTGCACACAGACCTTGTCAGCGGGGA
Organism: Fukomys damarensis; assembly: GCF_012274545.1. NCBI lineage: Eukaryota > Metazoa > Chordata > Mammalia > Rodentia > Bathyergidae > Fukomys > Fukomys damarensis. The sequence continues at coordinate 2,833,623 of NW_022900945.1, forward strand.
AAGGGATGCTCGTCCCTGTCTTTCTCTGCAGAGCTGGCACAGCTCAAGGACACCCTAAGACTCTGCAAAATAGAGATCAGAGAACATAGGCCAGCCAACATCTAGACTGGCTCCTTGTTGACATTTCTAAACCACGCTATACACTTCCTTAATTTTTATTTTTTATGGTACTGGGGATTGAACTCCAGGCCTCTGTACTGAGCTATATCCCCAGCCTCCTCCCCATCCCCTACCCAGTTTTTTTAAAAACAGAGCCTTGCTTAGTTGCTCAGGCTGGGTTCAGGCTTGCATCCTTCTGCCTCAGCCTCCCAAGAGTGCAGGGATTACAAGCATGCTGTACCACACTCACTGCTATTTACATTTCCTTGCCCGAACATTGATGAAACCACTAAATTCTTCTTGATTTGAGCCATAAGAGCAAATCTGCAGTTCACCTCCTGCTGGGTGAGAGCTGACCTTTCCTTGGGAAGCCTTGTGAGTGTGTGTTCTGTGAGCAGCAGAACACGCTTCTGCAAGGGCCTGGCATGGGGTCGTTTTGCACCCTGGCCTCCGCCGAGTTTGCCGAGTCTGAAGGGTGTGCGCTGTGACCTGAGGCAGGCACCTGTCTCACGGTGTGTCCAAGTCTTGGGCATTTTCCACTCTTCTCTTTGTACTTCTATTCTTGTGAGAGTTTAAGACCCATTTCCTTTCTGTCTGAAAGTAAGGCCGATTTTGCCATCACCTGTTCTCATGGAATGAATGTACAAAACCTTAAAAATATTCATTCCAGATTTTGGTGGCAGGAACCAGCAAGGGCTGGCGTTTCGTACCTTCTGACCCCACCATACTGTGCCACTGGGATCAGGGTGGGCTTCCCGAGTCTGCTTGGTCAGGGTCTGATGTCGCTTGTTTGGTTGATTGGCCCCCTGTGTGTAGCTGGCATCTCCTTGCCGGGCTGTGCTTGGTGCTCCCTTTCCACACCCACCTGCGTGTCCCAGTGTGTGGCAGGATGAATTCTAGAGAGGTGGGGGGGCTGGGATTTGGAAAGCTTATCCCCGTGTACAATGCGAGCAGCACCAGTTCAGGATTCTGCAGTGCTTGATGAGCCTGGAGTTTAAGATGAAATCTCTTGCACGGTCTCATTATGCCAATTGACCCTGCCTCCCCGTCCTAATGCAAGTCCGTTTAAAGCCCTTTCTCTCTGGCTTCTGAAGAGCCGTCCAGCTAATTTATGGCAAAGGAAATAGGAAGTATTTTTGGAGAGCTAGGTTGACATTTAGCATTCTGGTTTGAAAACCATCTGTTAAATATTTAATGTGCCTGCAAAGCAGCCTTAAAAATTAAATATGAATGAGTTTTAGAATACCTCGCCATAGTATAAAAAAATTGAGATTTCTTAGCACCATTTCAAGCCTGTCTGCCTAGGGAATCTTAATTATTTTTAATGAACATGACATTATGGGTTTGAGCAGCGTGGGGACACCCAAAGTCATGAAGTTAATAGGAGGAGGATCCTTCTGTTAATATCACAGCAGAGACTGACTGTGAATAAACTGTTAGTTTTGTCTCAGGAGGTTAATCATCCCAGCCCCCCTTTATATATTTAATTATTTGGTTTAAATAAAAAATAAAACCAAATGTCCAGCAAGCTCCTTTTGTTGTGAATAAATTTTCCTAGGTTTATTGCTTTGCTAAAAGTAGTGCCTTAGTTTTATAGATGTGTGGGATTTGGAGTATTATAAACATCTTTGTGGGATCTCAGAAAGTATTATAGAATTATTATACAAACTTTGTTGATCTTGATTTCTGTACTCATGTATAACTTGCTTTTGAAAAAATATCCTGATATCTAATGGTATTTCTTCACTGGTGCTGGAAACTGTATTGGAGGCTCTAGAGTTTGTTTTATAATGCTGACATCTGACATTTTAAAAAGAATTGTATTTTCTTCTCATATTTTCCTACCATTTATTGGTTTCTATTCCATTCTGTGTGCCTAATGACTTAGGTGTGTGTTCTGAATTGGGAAAATGGGATTTGAATTCATGAGTCTGTACCTTGATGATTGCTTTTATAAAAGAGTATCAGGCAATTTTGTATTTCCAAAAAATGTTTTAAATTAAACCCCATGCATTAAGAAATGGCTTCGTGTCTATTGAATGTCTTCTCGAAAGGGGTGGGGGAACTTTCATGGACGGTGCTTTTTAACGTTTTCTGTTCTTTTGGTGGTTATGGAGAATAGAGCTTCTTTCTTCTGTTTGTTAGTTCTGACCAGGTGAAATGAACACACTCAGAACGGAACCTGTCATTGCATGCCTATCATTACCCGGCTTTCAAATGGCATTTTCAAGGCATTTCCCTGTGCTCCCCCGCTGATCTGAAAGTGACAGCTCAGAAACGCAGCTGTCTTCTGGCTCCTGTGTTGTGGTGGTGGGAGGGAGGAGAATTACAGTAGCTACAGTAAAAGTTACCCTTTACTGGACACTCACCCTGGGCTGCTGTGTATTGTAGTAGCTTAATTACCTTCTAATACCGAGTGCAGACTCAGGATGTAGGAAATCAGAGGCAGGAGGGGAGGACCTTAGAGTTAGGTTCTGGGGCTAAGGCGGCTCAGCTCACAGTGGGATGGCTGGGATTTGAACCCACGGCAGCCTCAGGCCTGGTTGCCATATGCAGCTCTCTGTTAAGCTTTCAGTTGCAGATTGGTCTTCCTTGTAGCTCTTGCCACCAAACTGTTTTGCTCCAGGCCAAGATCAGACCAACCATTGCTTTAGAAGCTTATTTCCATATCTTCCAGGTTTTGCCTCTAGATCTTCCACGAGTTTGCCCAAATCCACATTTTCATTGTTTATCCTTGCTAAAGACTGATTGGCTAGAATAAAGTAAAAGATACCATCCAGCCTGACCTTGATGAGTCCATAGTTAGGATGATTTTTGTTTTGTGACAGGTCTCACTGTGTAGTCCAGGCTGGCCTTGAACTTGGAACAGTCTTCCTGCCTCAGCCCCCAAGTGCTGAGGTTACAGGTGTGCACCACCACACCCAGCCAATAGTTAGCATGATTTGAAGTCCCCTGAGCCACAGGGAGCCCAGCAATAAAAATTAGATGCCCTTCGTGGTCAGGGTTCATAGCCCAGGGCTTGTCCTGTTAAGCTGTCACAGTCAGCATTGTGCTAGAGGTTCCAACCTAGGAGCGCTGGAGCCCCGCCTCTGAGCTGTCCCTGGTGTGGGGACAACTGTGTTCCCTGGCGTCAGTCACCTCTCCGGTCTCAGCCCCTGGAGTCCCTCATTCCTTCTCTGTGGGAAGACATTAAGTGCAGAGCTAAAGGGCTGTACAGATGCTGAGTAAAACCTGCCTTGGGCTTTGTTTACCTGGTCACATGATGTGTTTTTGGTTTTCCTAAAATTTGTTTGTTAAACCACATTTGCAGTGCAGTGCTTCTGTTCTTCCTAGGGGGTAGGTACATCTACTTAACACCCTGTTTCTTTTTATTCCCCTTCCCCTCTCTTCCCTCTTGAGCTATAAATCCCTTTCCCATTTGCAAAAGAGCTCTTTGTTTCCTATTGTCTTTTATTTTTAAAAAATTATTTGTACTTTAGGTTTCCAGGAGAAGTGTGCAACACGAAAGCTTCTATGTGTGATTTCTTGCACTTAACATTCTAGAAAGAATCATCCAAAAAAAATCAGTAACAAGAACTCGTCTGTCTTGGTTGGAGTGTAAACTGGTGCAGCCACTATGGAAATCAGTGTGGAGATTCCTTAGAACACTGAGGCTAGAAATTCCATTCTGCCTAGATATTCCTCTTCTGGGTGCCTTCCCCAAAGAGCTAAAGACATCATACCACTGTGTTTTTGTTTTTTACATTCATGGACTGGCTTTTTCTTGGAACCATGATTTGAAAAGAGTGAGCTCAGGTATGTATCAATATTCAATTCTCTACCTTTTCTGAAGAAGAATGAAAGAAAATGAAGGCTTTTTTTCCCCACACCTCCAGCAGGAATTAAGTCTGTGTGCGTCAGTCCAGTGATGACGCAGCACCGCTGTGCCTGTGTGGAAAGCCCCCTCCGGTCCTTCGCGCACTGTGGACACCGTGAGAAGCACCCTGTTTCCTGCCTGCCTGCCCCAGCCCCCCTGAAAGACCTGGGCAGTGGTGGCCGGGACAGAGTGCCACGACTCGACTCCTCCTTGTGCAGTGGCAGCGCCCGGGTGAGGACAGGCCAGCTTCACCTGAGGTTTTGCAGCCGCTAATAAGTGAAGAAATGCTGAACAGGATGCCAGCGCCACTGCATTTCAAATGATTCTCTTTTAAAAACTCATTCTTATCAGAGACATGCAGTACAGTTGTGTGGTCTTTTGGTTCATTCATTTTCAAAGCATTCCTTCACAGAATAGGGTCCTTGTTGTGTCCTGTAAGACACAGGTTCAAATTGCGTGATGGATATTCTTTTTCTCCATGGTGTTATTTCACCTCTGTGATTGTGTATAAAACCTCTTTGGAGGAGCAGATCAAAAGTACAGATTTAGTTTCTGAGGACTGTGTCCCGGGCGTGCCGGTTACCCCTGTGCTGTCGCCTCTTCTGCAGGGTCCCTGGGTTGGGTGGTCTCTCAAACATGCAGCAGATCTTTCAGAATCTGTCTGCTTGCTCTTATGTCTTCTCCTTGCCGCCCTGAGCTCTTTAAGGACAGGACCGTCATAGTGCTGAGTTTCCTGGAGCCTTATCTCCAGCTGCCCCTTAGCCTGCGTTCAGTAACAAAGAGCTGGGCCACAACTAGCAAGGATTTCCAGAATGTTACAGAATATTGCTTTCCAGAACATGGGAAAGGCTAAACCAAGGACATAAGAGATTCTCCACCTTCTCCAGCAGCTGGAGTGATCAAGGGCTCCTCTGGACAGGAACCCAGCCTTTGGCTTTGACTTTGGGAAGCCCCGCAGTGTGGGAAGAGCATCTTGCCTCTGCCAGGTGTTGGATGTGAGATGAAATTGGAGCAGATCACGTTGTCATGCATTATGCCCAGCCCTCCTTCCTCTTTTGTAATACAAGTTAGTGAGAAGCCAGACACATTGCTAATCAGAGCACTTTGTTCCTTCATTTCTTCCTCTTGTCCTCACAGGAAGCCTAAATTCGGCCATCCCAATCCTGAACTTCGTGGATACAGGGGAGAGTAGCTGTTAGGGCCTGAAGTTTTGGAAAATTTCACTTTTTCCCAAGTAGTTTAGTAGTAGTTGACATTTTTCCCTTTTTCTTTCTTGTCTCCTTCCTTTCCCTCCCTTCCTCCCTCGTTTTCTTCTGTCTCTTTGTTCCTGTCTCTTTCTGTCTCTCTCAGAAGTTTCTTTTAGCTGGAATGTAAAATGTATTCCAGGAATTTGCATTGTTGCAGAACTCAGTATAGGAAGATGTTACTGACATTCCAGGGGGTTCACAGTAGAAGTGTCAGCTTGATATTCCCTGGAGCAGGACTTTTGGAACTTTGGCCAGGGGTCACCTGCACCGGGCCACCTGGATAACACTGCCCACGCCACCTCGTCAGGGCCCGTGGACTCGTTTGAACTAATTGTCTTATGGCTGTGGGGGCCGAGGCGCCCCCTTCCTGTACCAGGCAAACCCAGCATTTGCTTTGTGCCTTAGAACTCAGTGTCCACTACCTTAGCGCTGGAAAACCAATTTATATGTCCCTTCTTGAGCTCCTTTCACTCCCTGCCGTGCCTTCTCGAGCAGTCACAGGGTCTGCACAGTAATGAGCGTGAGGCGACAGTGCACCCCAGAAAGCCGCCCGCTGAGGTGTCCGCTCACGTGGCTTTTAGTGGCGTTTAGATCTGTGCAGTGGTTAACATGATCTGGTGTATGAACCTATTCATCAGCCCCAAGAGAAGTGTTCCTTCCCACTAGCAGTCACTCTCCAAGATGAGCACCGCCGGACCCCTTGTTACAGCTAGGAGGACAGAGGCTCTGCCCAAGCCGCAGTCAGGTGAGAGTCCTGACTCTGCGCCCAGAGCCCAAGCTCACCCCTCCTCCCTGCTCCCCCCCGGCGCCGCAGCCAGATGAAATATTTACTTGGTGGGGAGAATAATTTGATGTTCCGCTTTTGACCTTGTTTAGTAGTTGCAGAGAACATATTTTATCGTCCTGTTCCAATTGGCATTGCAGTATAAATAAGTGTGGTTTGTTTTTTAATTCAGTATCCAGTACAGCCGGATTTTGAAAATTATGTGAGAAATTATCATGGTCAAAAACTGTAGTGGAGGGCCGGGGATTTAGCTCAGTGGTTCTGCCACCTGCTTCGCAAAGCGCAAGGACCTGAGTTTGATCCCCGGTACCAAAAATTAAAATTAAGAAAAAAACCAAAAACTATAGTGGGAGCCGAAAGCTAGAAGTATTTGATTCTGTCTTGGCTGGTGTGACCGACCACTCACTTAGCTTCATGACGCTTGGTTTTCTCTTCTGTAACATAAACAAGCTTAGCTGGGTGTGGTAGCCCACACCTGTGATCCTGGTGCTGGAGAGGCAGAGTCAGGAGGATCGCCATGAGTTCGAGGCCAGCCTGGACTCCCATGATGAGTTGAAGGCCACCCTGGGTTATATAGTGAGATTCTGTCTCAAGAAAAAGCAAGCACAAATGTTTTACTTATTTATATAAAAAGCTTATCGGATGTGTACTGGCGATTGTGCCACCTTTGCTTACTTTGTCATACACAGCATGCCAGACTGGTGATCAGTCCATTCTGATGCCCCGGCTGTGGGCCGGATGCGTTACCGAGATTCCCGGAGGAGACGGGCTCCGGAGCTTTTGGTAAAATCTGTCGTGGGCCACATATCTGAGAACCAAAGCCTGGTCCACCGTGACCAGGCCACAGCCAGGCGCCGGCCTGCCTCCCCTGAGGGCCACCGCTGTCGGTGAATCTTTGCAGTAAACCCTGAGGGTGAACTGCAGAGGAGCCTACGGGGAGAAGCAGGGTGGGTGTGGAAGGTGTCCCCGAGCAGCCTTGGGTTGACCCCTGTGTGGCTGATGTTCTCGCCCGGTCCCTCGGCCACCTGTGGGCGTGGCAGTGAAGGAGGGCGCCTTGGACGAGATTAATCCCTCTGAGCATGCAGGTCTCTAAGGAGACGGGGTTGAGGGGGCGCTGTGCTTCTGCAACCGAGTCTTGGGCCTCAGAACTGTTTCCTGAAAGTGTAGCTTTGGGGACATCTTGCCACCTCGGGAGGCCTTGGGAGTGCCGATTTGGCGGCGGTGCTGAGCCCAGGTGGCTTTGTTTCTGGGAAGAGTTGCTTTCTTGGCGGGATTTTTCGGTCACTGCTTGTTAAGCTTCTTCTGTGTGCGGGGAGCTGGTGCTGTGCTTAGGTGCAACTTCGGGTAGCCTCGACTTGCAGGTGAAAAAATCGGGTGCAAACTTACATACAAGCTGCTGGAAGGGGCAAGTGAATAGAGTATTTTTTAATGCCCCTTTTTCTTTTTGTTAACCCTAATAACCTGAAAATAATTTTGACCTGGAATTACTGATGAAGATTCCATTGAGAATCTGGAGCCAGAGACCCACAGTTCAACCAAGATGTTGGGCCGCAGTTTGTTGCTGCCCGCGGGGGTGGGAGGGGGAGGCGCTGAGACCCGGGTCGGAGAAGTGGGCGGGGCTAACCCAAGACGGCTTCCTCCTGGCACTAGTGTCACCTGCATTCCATGCAGGCTGCCGGCTCCTGTCTCAAAGGCCCATTTAATCTCGGGATTTTCAAGAATGATTCTCTGTGCTTTAAATTTTCATCTTAAAATATTAAGCCGTCAACGCTTGGCATGCTGTACATTTCAAAGATGTATTTATAAATATTTTTTAAGTCAGGATTTCATCAGCAGGTGTAATTTTCTTGAAACACCCACATGACAGAAGACAGCGTTAGTAGATTTCAAAAACCTAGCAGTTGGCATTTCAGTAAAATCCTAGCATAATTGCAGATGGAAATTTGGAGCTCACGGTGTTTTGTAGACTCTCACGTAGCTTCCCAGCACGCAGGTGAAGGATCGCTGGCCTAGGGAGCTATGTTGTTCGTTATGCCTGACAGTTCCTGTCATCAGCGATCATACTGCAAAAGCATCTCTTTAAAAGAGGATACCTAGGTCACATTTACTCCGTTTCTCTCGGATACAGTGAGCCATTCGCTGGAAAACTCCCCAGACAGCCTCCCAGGAGCGTGCTTTGAAGTGTCAGAAGCTGGTGTTCATCTTACACAGGAAGCAGCATGGCAACTTCATTTTAAACTCCTAACAATTGATTTTCATTAACTTATTTAAAATTTTTTAAGCAAGTGTTTCTCAGGGTCACCCCTAGTACTACCCTGTGCCAGCCCTGTCCAGCTCCACAACTGGATGGAACCGCGCAGTCTTCCCGGGAGCGGGTCCAGGCCCCTGGGGCTCCCAGCCTGGGCGAGTCGGTGCGGAGTTGCTATCGGCTCTTGGGTGCTGCCCCAGCTTCTGAATGGCCTCGATAGAGTGAGCAGTACTGGAACCATTTGGGACAGTGGCTGTAGGCTCCAACGGTGTGGAATATAAACGTTCTTAAAACCCGGATCTGATCTTATCACTCCCTTTAACAGCTCTTTATTTCTTGGCAAGTAGACATTTATTCACTTAGCCATGTAAAAAATATCCACTAAGTCCCTACCCATCTGCATAAACTCTTAACTCCCCTCCTGGCTTATAACCCCCCGCCAGCTGCCCCAGTCTGCCTGTCCCGTTGAGTTTCCTCCACTTTACTCCAAAAAGGTCCTCTTAAGAAACTTGGCTTTCGGTCACTGCATAGGACTTCAAATCGTCATCCCGGACATCCCGGCCTCGCTAGGATTCGAGCTTTCCCAGATGAAAAGCAGCACCCCCGTCTCTGGGCGCCTGTTTCCACCTAGACAGCCCAGGCCAGTGAGGGAGGCCGGGCCTGGAATGCGGAATCTGCACAGGGGAATATTTGCTGCACTTCCTCCAGTGTCCCTGTGCGGAGCAGCCCCTGGCCCCAGGTGGGCTCGGCAAGTGTTTTCTGAATGGATGCACGCTACAGGTCACAGCCTGGCAGGGAGAGCACTGAAACCCTAACCCAGGAGCTCTGTGTCTCTTCCCTGTGGGAAATCCCCCTCCAAGCCGAGCCACACCCCAGCTCTTCCCAGAGATCTCTGGCAGGAGCCAGGGCCCCGGTGGGAGTGTGCGTCATGTTATCCACTGTTACTTCTTCTAATTATTACTACCAATTTCTCCTCATGAAAGTGCAGCCCCTTAAGGGCAGACGACCTGACTCCTCCAGAGAGAACTTGGTGGGCACAGATGGTAACTGAGTATCAGCGCCAAATCTGCAAGGTTCCCAGTTCCGGGTTTCTGGTCCCTGTGCCCTTTGTGAGGAGAGTCCCGGAGTCCTCTTGTTGGTGCCCACAGAACACTGAGGTGTGAATGCGTGTACACATGAAGTGCGTCCCCAAGAATAAGCGTGCAGGCCTCCTTCCCTCCCTGCTCCCTTTCCTTCCTCTCTTTCTTTTGTCTTTCCTCACTTCCTCCCTCCGTGCTTTTTCTCTTTCTCCTCTCTCTCCCGTCAGAAGGGGTGGCCCTTCTGAAACATCCACACAAATTACCTTCATGGCCATCTGGGGTTGGGGTGAGGGGATTTGGAATCAGCAATCTGGAGAATGAGAGCCAGGGCGGAAATTCGGTGGCGTCTGCGAAGTGTCTGGCAAAGCGCTGCCCTGAGCATTGTCGTGATGGTAACTTAGGGTCACACTCCGCTGGCTGCTGGCTGGGTCTTTCTGACACGTGGAACTGATTTGTTCCCCCTTTTCCCTCTTACCCCCTTTGAAAGTCAAAGCAACAACACAAAGCCCAGTAACCCTTCCGAACCTATTCTGCACTTGGAGAAGTGCTTCTAACCTGCTCTGCTTTGTTCTTTGGGTTCTCGTCCCCACCCATGCGACCAGGAATCAGGTGATCAAGACTAAGCCTCGCTAGCTGAGATGACTGCTTTAGATTTTCCCTGCTAGATCCAGACTGTTCCTATTTTTGCTGTGATTCCTTTTTCGGGGCAGAGTGGCCCCAAACAGGCAGCCCTTTTAAAGGTGACACTTGTCCCCAGCTTGTAGCTTTCACGGCCCCCGTACCATAGTTCAGAGTGCCTGGTCTTTGGAAGTGTGTTAAAGGCGGTGTGTGTGTGTGTGTGTGTGTGTGTGTGTGTGTGTGTGTGTGTGTTAGCCCAGTGCCTGCAGGCACTGGGAAGAGACATTCCTTGTAGAGATGTGAAACGCTCTGTCTTAAGGAGACAGGCACCTTTCTTAGCTGCCGGAGACCAACCAGGATGTAATGGCTCTCCCCCGTGCATTCAGTACCTAGCTCTGGCCACAGCATGCTCACTGTGCTCATGGGACAGGAGTCACCGTGGACCAGTCCTCAGAGAATGTGTAGTAGTAAGGTTAAGACAGAAACTCAAACTAGGAGGAAGTGGTAAACAGTGTTGGCTTTTCCTGAGGGGATAACAGCTTTTTTGTTTGTTTGTTCTTCATGTATTACTGTAATTGTAGCAAAGACAGCCTTTTCTGTTTTTTTGGGTTTTTTTTTTTTTTCCCAACACTGGGTATCAAAGCCAGTACTCTCCCACTATGCTACATCCCAGTCCCTTTTAGTTTTTGAGGCAGGGTCTTGCTGAGTTGCCCAGGCAGGTCTCGAAGTTGTGATCCTCCTGCCTCAGCCTCCCTCAGTGCTGGGATTACAGGTGTGTACCACCGTGCCCAGCTCATACACAGGTTTATGGAGAGCTCCGTGTCCAGTTGAGGTGTGGGACTTGAATTGTTCAGTATCTACGCAGACGTGGTTTTTCTTCCCTACATATTGAGCTGTCATAGAATAAGTATCCTTAAGAGAATGTTCTTAAAAGAATAGGGTAGGATAGAGCCAGCAGAAAGGCTCTCAGGGATGAGTGCAGTATGTCTGTGATGTTTTGAGTGCCTGCTCTGTAAATCCACCTTCCTATTTCTGCGGGCGTGAATTACGGTGTTAAGTGCTCAGCGCCCGGCAGCTGGTAGTCTTTATAAGCATGAGCTATTGGCATTATGCGTAGCAACCTCAAAACAAAACCAGGAAGTCTGTAGGGCTGAGTTTGTGTACCTGGGGTGCCACCTGATTGGTATAGGGCCATCTATTGTGTCCCCGATTAATTTTAAAATTCCCAGTGTGGGCTTCTTCCTTGGCCGTGGTTTTCAGAAAGCAAGCATTTCCCTTTGTTATCAAGGCACTGTGGTGTTCAAGGTCTAGTTTTTCTCGGTGAAGATAAAACCTTTGTCCCCGGGTTTCTCTTCTGTGAGGTGGTGATGTGGGGTAAAGGGTACTTTGGAGACTGGAGCCCTTTCCCTGAGTGTTTGTCTGTTACAGAGGAAGTATGTGCTCAGTTTCAGGATGAGAGAAGGAAGGAAAATCCGGTCTCGATCCATCATTCACAGGCACGCACTGTCACTATTTTGGCCAGTTTTACCTACATTTTCCCTAGGAAGATGATCCTTGCCTACTGCTCTACCCACCACCGTGAGGAAGGCCAGCTACACACCGGATGTGGCCACACATACTTATTAATGGTCAGCAGTGGGGGAATCAACTTTTGGGGACCCAGTGTTCTCGTGTGTGTAATGCAGGCCTTTGAGTTCCCAACACACAGGAAACATCATCGGAGTAGCTCACCTGCTTGCACACACATCATTAAAATATTTGCATATTAAACGCTGCTTTTAAAATTTAAGCAGTAAACAAATATCATATAAACATGCTTTTAGGAGCCATATGCAATATGCTTTTGATGGGATGAAGAGAAATTTAATCAGTCCCTTGTTGATACTTTGCTGACTTGCAATTTGCCCTGTTGGAAACCTTTGCAGGGCTCTTCCTATTCAGAGCCACCTGTATCCAGAGCAGCAAGCCCAGAGATTAAGTGAGTGACTAAGATTTATGGCAGCAGACTTGTGACCTCAGAAAGCAGAAGATTTCCTCCTCAGAAATCGTCATTTCTCCTGGGCCTTCTGTGTGGGTCGCAATACGAGGTTAGATGGTCTGACAGAAACCAAACAATGTCTTAGGGGCAGCAGGGCACCCAGAACCTGGTCCAAGGCTATTTCGGGGTTTCTTTGTGGAGACTACAGTCATGCATTTGTTGCCATCAGTTCCCTGTCAGTGACTCTTGAAGTTTAAGGTGACGCAGACTGTCGTTTAGTGTCAGTCACCTTCTGGAGCTGAGGGTGGTGAGCTCCTCGCTCCCCCGCCCCAGTTCAAGCAGACTCTGGCAGACTGGAGCCCTCAGAGAGCCATCATCCCCTGGGCTTGTGGCAGAGACCCAGAGACGTACTGTGCAGTCTAAACTCAGCCTGTATTTTCTTGGCAAAGACTGGGCATCCGACTTGTAGAGGTGGGAGCTCTTTGCCATGGTATCTGCTCCAGACTCACTTGCACCCTGGCTTGGAGGTGGAACCGACTGGAAGTGAGGTCCTTTTGCATCTGCTGTGCAGGCTCCGTTAGATGATCGGGAAGGTAAATCGAGGAGGGAGGTGAGGGAACATGGGTCACACACGAGCACGCGCATGCACACACTCAGACACATGCACACTCAGTGGGAGGTCTGTGCCTCTCCACCTTTCTCAGCAGAGTCTGGATTGCTGGGCTGTGACTTGGACTGAGCATCCTCTCTTGGGGAGGAGGGGAAGGCAGTGCTTAGTAAATAGAAGCAGGGCATGTGCAGAGGCAGGTTTGGTTAAGTCACATTGGGTGTGTTTGGAACCCCGGACTGGAAGACGCCTTTGCTCTTTGCTGAAAATGTGGTCTGCCGGGTACCACTGGGCGGGAGCCTGGAGAACAAGATATGCCGTCCACACCACATTGTCAGGAGCAGTTAATGTGCAGCCTCAACAGGTGTGGGGGCGCTTCTCAATGCCTAGGTGAATTTCCGGTTGGTCCAGTCAGTTACATCTGGATTATGGACCAGGGTTTACATTTTTCTTTGCCTGTTTATCGTATCCCAGTTAATGGATTCTTGCTCTTTCTTTTGAAAATGCATAGCTTTAAAAATATATGAAAACATTGGCATGTAAGAGTACATTTTATTCCACTTTTTTGAGACAGAGGCTCACTATGCAGTCCAAGGTGGCCTTGAATTGCTGTGTAGCCCACGCTGGTCTCGAACTCATGGTGATCCTCCTGAGTACTGGGATTACAGGCACACCTGGCAAGAGCACATTTTAAAGGGATTGCCCAGATGTGTGTTGAAAGTAAGTGAGTTGAGTGTAGTGCGCTGAGGAGAAGCGCACAGTGCAGCTTACTTACAAGAAGCTTTGCCTGTGGCCTGACGAGTTCTCAGCCTGGGCAGGAAAGCTCAGACCACAAAACAGGACCTTTCCGCCCTCCCAGTCTTGTCCAGTTCTCCCTCCCTCCGAGGGTAACCCCATCCACACTGCTAATGGGTTCTCTTTGGCCTGGTTCGAACCTGATGCGAATGAGGCCGTGCCCTTGGTACCCTGCTGTCTGGCTTGTGTCACTCGGTCCTGAGCTTGACGTTTCCCTGTCGCCGGGATCGCTGTCACCCTTTCTTCTTCTTGCTGAACGTTGCACGATGAGTGTGCGCTGAGTTTGTCACTTGTGGCTTTCCGTTGCTGATGGGCTTGGGGTTCCCCAGATTGGGGCCGTGACAGCAGGGATGCTGTGGGCAAAGGACAGGGAGGCGGGGCCAGATGACAGGGTCCTTAACCTTGGGAGTCGCGCACACGAGGCAGAAGAGGGGAAGACCAGTTTGGTCTTTAGACCAGAATAGATGGTTCTTGGGAGCATGAGATATTTTATTGTTTTCTTTTAATTATGGAATAAATTCAAGTACTCGTGAGGGTTCAGGGAAGTATTTCTACTTAAAAACAACTATAAAACGCAACACCTATTTTGATGATCTCTTCACTATACGCGAAGCGCATGTTTTAGGGAATTTTCAGAACACGAAAGAGTAAGGGTGGTCACGGGCAGTGCTTGGGCTTGGCTTCCTGGAACTTGGAACACGAGTTCTGCCTGCCTTCGAGTTTGCCCAGGTTAAGAGCGCACGTTTCTGGGATTCCTCTGCTGGGCCAGGAAGGCCGGAGGAGGGAAGGTGACCACTTGGACTGGAGCATGGAGCGCTCCCCTGCCTGTCAGGATCACTGCGTTTTCACATTTTAGGGAACCTTTTCCTCTCCAGTTTTTCAAGTCGTCCAATACCAAAGAGAATCTTCACTTCATGGTTACCAAAATGTCAGCGAGGTTCCATAATTTTGAATTCTTGGCTTTCACATTCATTACCTTCCTTCCACAAAACAACCCATAGTGTTGTGTGTGTTTCCTGTGATCTCACATGGTAATAGAAAATATACAAATAAAACCTGTGCCGGACTCTTGAATTGCCCTTGACATGTACCTTGCTTAAAATAGAAAAGATAGAAAAAGCTCGAATCTTCTTTTTCAAATTAAAAAAAAAATTTTTTTATACACAAATATTAGGATCCCTAACCTCTCTAGAACAAAAAGGTGATGTAAATAAATTTAACAGTTTAGCTAAAAGCAATGCCTGTTTATACTGAAGACCTTGGATTTTGGTTCTTAGTCTGGGATATGTTTTCTAACTGTTGGACTCAGGGTTTTTGAAGCTGTAAAATGTGGTTTCAGATCCCTGCCCTACGTACCACAGATGGTTGTTGGGAGGGTGAAATGCAGTAAGTAATTCTTCTGAAATTGTAAGCTGTCAAGTACCAACTGTTGGAGAGCTGAGCTTTGCAGGCCGCAAGTTAAGATAGGTGTTTCCGGTCTCCTGTCCTAACACGGTGGAAATTAAGCTGGACCTCGACCTTTTGTCTTGTACCAGATGTGGCCAAAGCTCTAGCCCCAGCCACCCCAGCACTGCCACCTGGGGAAGGAGAGGGACCAGCCCACCCTCCTGTTGTACAAGTGGCATGCAGCAGCGTCTACAGGATCGCCGGGCTCACACCGAGAACTTTTAGACTACGTTTAATTTCTTTATTTTACTCATCCACAGTTATTAGATGTACAGAATATAAAAGTGTTTATAAGCCATAAACTAGTCTACATAGAAATACTAGCCATCATTACTGTTAAGATAGTAAGTCAAGTAGGAATTGAAGCAGTCTCCTGAGCTGGCCTGGCAGGAACTCTTTATCACTTCTGAGGAGTTCACCCCCTTCCTTAACAGCAGGAGAAGGGGATCTCTGATTTGGCCCACGTGGGCTTTGGCCTTTGTGTCAGAACCGAGGCTGTCCCGGGGCTGCCCCTGCTAAAGTAGAAGCCTTGGCTGCACTCATATAGATCTGGGGCCGTTACACCAGTCGTGTTAATGTGTAGTAAGAACGTCTCTTGGTGCTGAGCAGTTTTGAAAAGCGCGTTGTATAAAAGCACAGCACCTCTTCTGGGGTCGTGGCTGGTAGTGACATTGGAACTTGAGAGCTACAGGAATGCGTAGATTCACAGTCCTTTTCCAAAATGAGATGTGTTTTAGGGTGCAGAACCCTGATGTCCCTGGATGATTAAACAACCCTGTGAGCTCTGGGGCAGAACCCTGTACTCAGACGCAGGAAGTGATATGTGCATCAGATGAATGATTTTCTGGTTTAATGAGGGTTATAAAAGCACTTCAGTCCTAGTTAGGGTTTACTGCCAAATAAATTCCGCATGTCATATTTTTACAAACAAATATATTACACAGAATTTTTCAGGTTTGTTTGCATTTTGGAATCGACGTAGGGGTTGTGTTAGGTCTCGGCAGGAGAATCATTTATGTATGTGTAAAGCATCCAGGTAGCAGATTCTAGGAGACAAAGTTAGGAACACCAGGTATAGAAGCCTCAGGCTTGGGTTCAAACTCCAGCCTTGCCGAGTCATTCTGAGCAACCTTTTGCTTCTCTCTGGGTCTTCGTTTTTGTCCCTAGGGTCTGAGTAGTCTCTCCACGGGGATTAACTGGGATGTGCACAGGAGGACGCTGTGTGCGTGGCACTAGGCTTTCAGTACATCTGCTCGGGTTTCCTCTTCTGTACCACGGCTGCTGGGCCTCCTGACGAGCAGCTGGGTTTCCCAAGACTGGGCTAAGTAACGTGGCAGGCATGGAGCAGTCAGCAGATGCCCACGATGCTCCGTCCTGGAAACCTCCGTGTGGGGAGGGTGGTTCTGAGGAAGGAAAGGGCAGGAGTTGGGAGGCGAGGGGCTGGGATTCCTCCCTTCCGGCGTGTGCTGCCTCCCTGCTCTCCCACCCGGCCTGGGTCTGCACGCTGTCAGGCTGCCAGGCCTCGAAGCTGGCGCTGCCCCCCCACCATGCAGGTGTGCTCCGCTATGCCCGAGGCCAGCAAACTTGGCAGCGGCACAGAGGGAGAAGGGGATTTTGGCAGCCCTCTGCAGGTGGACTCCTTACTCGTCCGGGGCTTTCAGCAGCCCCCGGGAGCTGCGCTGGCCTTTCTGCTCTGTCTCTGATAAACTCGTTGCTCGGAGCCGGCTCTTTTGCTGTCCCGCCTTCACCTCTTGGAGTTGTTCATTCAGGATAGGGGCACAAGGGGCAGGAGCAGGGACAGGGGACGCACATGCCATGTGCCACCCTTGGCCTCTCGCAGGCCACAAAGACTGGGCGCCCCGTCTGTCCGCTCCCCGGGGCACGTGAGTAACGCGGTGACAGGTGATTTGGGGTAGCTTCTGGCTGCACGGGGACGTGAGAGTATGGAAGGGAACCCTCTCTCGGAGCTCTGCTGTGTTAGATCTTAGCGTCTGTAAACAGTTACGGCATTCGGGGAGTGCAGGACTGAAATGCGAAGCTCAGCTTCGTCGACTGTACCAGGCGGGTAGAATAGCGCGGGCTCCGGAAATCTGTAATTAAATGTCTTTTTGAAAATGAAAAATCTAGTGTAACATCTGGTTTATTTCACTGCATTAGTGCCTGGGTAATGCTTTTATAAGCATGATTGACTCTGGCTGATGGCATTTGGGTTTCTTTCTGTAATATCACTGTATTTTAATTGTTTTTTTGACGTGATTCTGTTTGTGTTTATGCAACAAATGATTCACTCACACCTATAAAAAATGACTGCCCGGTGTGGAAAATCTAATGTTTGTTCCCTTTTCTTTTCCTTGTAGCGAATATTCAACTCCTTTGTTTACACGGAGAAAGTCTCCAATGGAGAAAGCGAAGTTCAGCAGGTAAGAAGCCCTAAGGCCTAGGGCCTTGGCGTTTCCGGTTTCCGGACTCCTGCCCAGGGCTCCTCACCTCGGTCTCCCCAGATGTGTTCTGTGCTGTTTTCGTGTCCTTCCATCTACATTAATCCCTTATGGGACACAACCTCATGTTTCATTTGCTCAGAAGTCTTGAAATTATAAATATGTGGATGTTTTTCTGTGGACGATACATATCTTGAGTATATTTAATTCTTTTTTGTTTTGAACATCCTTAGACATGGTAAAGCTAAAAATGTTGAAAATTATTTAGAAAATAAGTGCCCAGGCTTTGGAATCAGACAGACCAATTCCAGCCCTCTTTTAAACGCCATTTCCTCTTTGCTCTGTGACCTTCATAAACAACTTAAGCTTTTGGAGTTGAAATTGTCCAATCTTTTCTTTTTCTGTAGCCTTTTTGGTACTGAGGATTGAACCTGGGCCCTGTGCATGCTAGGCAAGCGCTCTACCACTGAGCTACATCCTCAGCCCTTTCTCTTTTATTTTGAAAACAATCCCAGCAAGTTGAACAGGTCGTTGTTGAACTTGTGCTGCTCCTACTTCAGCTGTGCGTTCACAGCTGTGCACCCCAGACATGGCTAAAGGTTTTCCCAGTCTTGAATGAGGGGATCATGACATCTGCCGTAGGAGGTGGTAAGAATCAAAGGCTGCCACATGAACTGAGAGTACAGTGAAATTATTAATGTGGATAGTGCTGGCTTCCCTTGTTCTTTTCCTCTCTTCTCTTCTTGTATTGCTCCTTCTTTGTCTTCTTTCAGTGCTCTGTGGAGTCAAGACATTATGAAGCCAGATTCTACTACTTTATTTATAGTGGGCTTCAAATAGACACCCTCCTGAATTAAAACAGTGTCGGTGAGCTTGGCCATAAATAATTGATCTGGGCTTGAAAACAAGAGTGGTAAAAAGGAGTCGGTTTTAATTTCAGCTAATCCACCAACTTCATTACAGAATGTGACTATCCCCGGGTAACTTGAAACCAGGTTTGAAACTTAAGTAAAAAAACAAAGCAGAACAGAACCAAGCTAAGAACCAGACTGCAGCAGAGTGCCTCCGCAGAACAGAAAGACAATTACAGTAAAGTGTACAACAACTTAAACTCTGAGTGTCTGCCCTTATTTTATTCATGGGGAACAGCTTAAGCTTACTCTGAACTTCAGGGTGCTACACAAGAAGGAAAAGCTTGGAGAGTGCCAAAAGAGTGAAGTTATTTATAGGGTATTTACGTATAATAAATTATTGTGGCTTAATCTTGAAGTTCATCATTTCCTGTTTATAGAAATTGATGTTTATATTGGTTTCTGTGGGTTAAATTTAAAGCAGTCATCTATATACTGTCTTGCTTAGCTTTCTATATTTCTTTTAAAGTTATGACTTGGAATTGTGGTGAGTACAGTGTGGTTTTGTGCACCATCTGATCTTCATAATTCCTGTCTTATTTTTATTCCAGGAAGCTAGAAAGTACTTTGGGGTCATTAAATCAAGAGACGTGTTGATGGAAGATTTCTATTCAAAGCATAGTTGAGGAAACTTTTTAGGTGACCAGAGGCCATTTGATAACATTGCAGAGAAACTGACCCGGGGTTATCGGTTTTGCCTCTTTCCTTGAAGTAACAGATATAGTACGTGCTCTTCGTGAGCGGTTTTTAAATGTGAAAGCTGTTTTGTTTCCTTGGACTGATGTCATTGCCTTACCTAGTTAGGAACAAGTTTGGAAGCCAGGAGTAGTAATTGTTTAAAATTACAGCAGCTGATCGAGCCCTGGTGTGAAGCCATTTCCGTTCTTAATCACGTCAATGTTTGCCAAGTAAGGAAAGGGACCCGAAAGAGCCCAGTTCCCTGTGGTCCCGACTCCTAAGTAAGAGAGCTGGTTGTCGAAATCAGTTTGACACAAATGTATGCTGCCTGTGTTTTTAATTTAACGGAGTTTACTTTAAAAATATGTTTTCATCCAAAGAGGAGTATGTTAGTTACTTTCCTCTCGTTGCTGAGACAAAATAGCCAACACCAAAGTTACAGGGAGAGGGTTTATTTAGTTTACAATGTGTAGAGTTTTCAGCCCATAATTGGCCGCTCCAAGGCAGGAATGGCAGACAGGCACCACAGAGGAGAAACAGCACGGTGTGCAGAAGGGGGCAGAGGCAACAAGGGGCCTTCACCACGTCTTTCTGCCTCTTTCATCCTGCCCAGACTACCGGGATTGCGCC
Source organism: Fukomys damarensis (assembly GCF_012274545.1). Classification (NCBI taxonomy): domain Eukaryota; kingdom Metazoa; phylum Chordata; class Mammalia; order Rodentia; family Bathyergidae; genus Fukomys; species Fukomys damarensis. The sequence continues at coordinate 2,853,037 of NW_022900945.1, forward strand.
AAATCGATCACTCATGTGTAGCGGTGTGGTAATCACATGCCTTTAGCCCCAGCATCGCATATTCCAGATTTCAGCCACCTCTGACCACATGAGGCTTTAGGGCAACGTCCAGACCTGAGCCATAGCAAGGAGTCTGCCAGCCCTTGTCCGCATCTGAAGGACTCTGGGGGCGGGATTAGCCCCGGTCTGTCTGGGTGTCTTCTCACTGGTCCTCGTGGGGCTCTCACCCTGAGCCTGGATCACTTTCAACACAGCCCAAACAGGTCTGTTCCCTTTTGTGTCTGGCAGGTGGAGATCACCGTGATCATTTGGCCTAAACTTTAACGTACTCGGATCCTAAATAATTTCTTCTCCTGTGGCACAGTTTAGAGCTCTTCGGATCTGTGGTCACAGTAACAGAACTTACATTTAGGGCAAAGCTTACTGCTCCTTTATCATACTTCTGAGGACAGCCTCATTTTACAATGGAAACAGAGACAGTCTCAGTGTCTCCTTGACTTGGGGAGAAGCTGCCCAGAAACTCCAGGCCTGGGGTGGCAGACTGTGCACAGGTTAGGGAAATGCTCCCCACTGTTTCCTGTAGATTTCCCCATGACAGTCGTACTCACACGTTTCTCTTCTTTGAACTTTAGGGTGCCAGTAGGCAACTAAGCTGGCTTCTTGTAAACTGTGAAATGTATTAAAATGTGGAAATACCTTCAGATGGATCCCACCCTACCACCAGCTAGAAACAGAAAACATCACCAGACTCGGAAGGCCTTGTGTGACTTGTCAAGAGGAAGGGGGGATCACCCTTTTTCTCCAAACCTTAACCTTATTCTAGTTTTTTGCTAGCCAGTCTCTTGCTTTTTTAAGTATTTTGATTTGTTTTATATTTATTCACTCACCAAATTAATTTTTAGTTTGAGACAGGGTCTTGCAAGTTGCCCAGGTGGGACTCAAATTTGTAACTGTCCTGCCTCAGCTTCCCTTAGTGCTGGGGTTACAGGTGAGTGCCACGTGTCTGGCTTCCCTTGTCGAACTTTATTACTCCTTGTTAGGAGATCGAACATGTTAAAATATACCCCCCCCCCCGCCATTTTATATCTTACTTCCGGGTTCTTCCCCGACTGAGTCCTTTCTCCCGCCGAAATTGTAAAGCGCGAAACTAGAGCTTCTGCAAGGCGCGAAATTCAAAAGGCAACCTGGCTTGCAGTAGGATAACAAAGACCGCTTCTCCCAAGGAAGGATCTTCCGTTGCCTGCCCTATAAATATCCCAGCACTTCCTCTTCTCGCTCTCTCCTTCTGCTTCTTCTTCCTTCTCTCTCTCTCTCTCTCTCTCTTCCTCCCCCCCACCTCTCTCTGCCTTCCTGCCTCCTGCTCGCCTCCCTACAATAAAGATCTCCTGCTGGACCTCTCGGTGCGTGAGTGGCATAATTGGGCAAGGGGCACCCAAAGGGGGCTCAAGACCCCTTTCACCCCTGGCCTCATGCTAACTGCAGGTAGGATGGTGTGTGCTGTGTGTCTGAGCTGGCGCGATTGTGCATTAGATTCCGTGGAGAATCACCCCTCTGACGTAGAATTGCTGGCTGCCCTCCTGAGTCGTGTAGCAGGAGCTTGCTGATCACGTCCTCTTCAGTACACAGGACTCTGACTTTTTCCCTGGAAAAAGGGAATCTTTCCCTGGAATCTTGCCGTGATGTCCAGGTTGAACATTAGCTTCTGCGCAGCCTGAGTGGCTGGAACTGTGTGTGCACCACCACGCCTGGCTGTGAGTTCTAGTCTTGCCGAGTTGGAGAGTCTGAAGTGGATCTTATTAGTTCAATTTGTTTTGTCCTGATTACTGATGAGATTGGGATGTCTGCCTGTTTACAGTACGTTTTCGAGAAGGTTTCCTTGTTCTGTTAAATGTCTGTTGACCTTTTTAATCGAATTGCCTATTTTAGCAATCCTATAGATGGTCTAGGCTGGGTACCACGGAGCTTTCACATTAATGGAGGGGCCCAGGATCGGGGTTGACTGATGGGAGAGACATGGCTTTGAGTGACTGCTGCTCACCAGAAATGTGCCTTGAGTGATTAAACCTTCATTTTACTGAAAATAGCTGCACATGGCTGGAGGTTATCCTATTAGACTGTCTTGTAGATTTATGTTTTATAGATAGGTTCTCCCAGATTTGGGGCCTTTTTCACTCTGTGATATTTTCACAGAATTGAAGTTTTAAATGTAGATGAGTGCTCCAAACTAGTCTTTTCTTTTGTAGAGGAATTCATTTCTACTCAAAGATGCAAAGATATTCTGCTGTTTATCTTCCAAAATGTTTACCATTCTCATCCAAGACCAGCAGTGGGTTTTGGCGTTGGATGTGCAGTGTGTCTTCGATGTCCCTCTTCCCTGCATGGTTCTCGAATGTTCTGGCCCGGTCTGTCGCATGATCCATTCTTCCTTCCTCCATTTACATTGAGTTTCCACATTTGCCACAGTTGGATTCGGTTCCCTTGGTCACACGAGCCTCCTGACTACACCTTTATGAAAGGTTTCCATATCTGGCCAGGTGACACTGCCGCTCCTGTGTGGATGGCTTGCGTTACCCATGCAGGCCCAGCCCCGGCTGCTCTGCTACCTCTGGTGTACTGTGCTGTCCCCGCAGTGGCAGCTCAGGAGCTCCAGTTTGGGCCACCTTCCTAGGACAAAAACAGGGTTCGGCCCTGGCCCACCTCCCAGATTTCCTGCTTTCGCTTTGCTCAAGGTCACAGTGCCCCTGGCCCTGGTTTTTTCCCCCCATTTGGGCCCCATCTTAATTCTAAGAAGAACCATAACTTGCTTGTGGGATGTGCTCAATAGTAGAAATAACTAGGTTATGTGTCAGAACAGATTATTAACCTATGTGCTCACAATCTTTAGGTAAGATGGAACCACTCTCTAAGCTTGAATGTTTGCTTTTGCTGTTTGGGTTTTTAAACTTTTTTGTATATTTTATACTATCTGGAATCCTGACATACAGTTTTTAATCCAGCCTTATTCATCTGGGTTAGAGAAAGCTATAACCTCACATTTTCTCGTCCTCCCTTTACTCGTAAGCAGGAAGGAAGTCTAATGTGTTGTTAATGCCTCTGGTTAAGGAAACAAAGTAATTAACACTAATAAACATTTCGAGATTCTTGACTGTCACCGTACAACTCCCTGTGGTGTACGCTCTTTTTCCCCCACCCTTTCTTACTTTTAAATGAATCCACAGAGTTTGGGTCTAAATTGCCCAACAGTGTATTTTAAATCCTTGATTGGTTCACTGTATGTAGTTTGGATGCCAAAAAATGATGGCAGCAACCTCAGAACAATAAAAATCCCATGCACACATTCCCGCTTGGAACCCTGGAAGAAGTTAAGTCGCCTATGTGCAGGGTATGAAGTGAAACTGAATCTGAGTCAAGAAAAATACATTTTCAAGCAAGCCCAGAAAGCAACAAAATCTGTCTCCTAAAACACAGTAGAGGAGAAGAAACAAAAGGAGACGGGGTTTTGTGGAGTCTTCGGTTGCTCTTCTGAGGCACCAAAGCCACCTGAGACTGGTGGAGTCTTGAGGGAGGAGGGGAGCAGGGCACATGGGAAGAACTCAGGTGTGCTGTGTGCACCACCTGCTCCCCCAGGAGTGCAGCAGCCGCACCTGCACACGTGGGTTCATGAAACAAAGAACGGAAGTGGAGCCACGGAGGGGAACAGACCAAGCTGCGCCTGGCTTCAGAGAGCTTGTGGGCTCTTTTCTCTCATTTCCCAAAAGCCAGAGAGGGAGCGCTGAGCGCCGAGAGGAAAGGCTGGGCCCAAGCCATGGCTCTTTGCACCATTCAGGGCTCCTTCGCTGTGAGGTCCCGGCTTCTCCACCACATTTACACGGCAAGACAGAGTGCCGGGGGCTCCGCAGTGCGTCCCCAGATGGTGCAGGTCCCCGTGCGGGCTGTGCATGTGGCAGCAGCGACCCCCATTGGTTCCCATGTGTGTAAAAGCAGACCTGTCCCTGGAAAGGTCCGTACCACAGCTCCAGAGTCTTCTCTCTGTATCACCTGTCTCAGGTCCTCTCGCCGTCTTTCTGTCTACTCGGGTCTTTGTCCCCTGTGTCATACACGCATAGTGAACAGGGACAGTAGCTGTATTGTACGTTAGGTTTTTGCAAGAGGGGTTAGGGACCACCGATGCTGGAGTAGTCAGTGGTGGTGCTGGCACTGGGATTCAGACGGCAGGACTGCGCGTCCTGCTGCCTGTCCGAAGGCACCGCACAGCGCCGCAGCCCCGTACACCACAACTGTGCGCCACAGATGTAGGGCGCGCGCAACTCAGATACTTGCACTCACCACGCTAGAGGAAAATGTAAGAATCAGGTGAAGTTGATTGAAGAAGCCTCAAGAATTTTGTAAAGCCTATTATATCTAAAGTCTTGTAGCATCTTCTTAATGAAGTAGACGTCTAAAAAAATTTTCTCTGCCCTTTTCTGAAGTTCTCTAGTGACTGCTTGTGTTAGCAGTTGACTCCGTGAAATAAATGCAAGTGCAGTTTTATAATTGACATTTCAGAACTTTTGGGGACTTCAGAATTCTTTCAAAACCGACAAATGTGGTGTGGGAACCGTTTAATTTGCACCCTGGCCTTTGATCCGGGGCTTCTCTGGCAGCTCTCCCCTTCCAGCTGTCCAGAGACAAAATTGGTGTTGTCTCTTCCTTAGGTATCTGATGGTTCACAGAGAAACATCTGGGTCTGTAGTTTTCTTTGGGGGAAGGTTTTTGGTCATTTAATTAATCTGTTCATTTAATTAAACCCACGTAGGTGGGGTTTTTGCTTTTATAGTGGTGGTAGTTTTTTGTTTGCTTGCTCATTTTAAAAAATTATTTATTTCAATATGTGTCAATTGCGGTGTTTTAATTTTTCCCCCCAGAAATGTGTTCCTTTCTTTTAAGTTGTCAAATTTTTGGCATCTATGTGTTTATAATATCCTTATTATCTTTTTAGCATCAACAGACCAGGAGAAGATCCACAGAGCAAAATCAACGAAATGAAAGGCTGGCTTATTTACAAAGAGCAGTAAAATGGACAAGCTTTATGCTACACAGAGAATTGAACCAGAGAGAATAAAGGAGAAAATGTTAGTGTTAACTCATTCTTCAAAAGTGTAATTGCTTCCTCACTTTTCTCTTGTGTGTATGCTGTTTCGGGGACTTGTGTTCTTCAATTTTTTCCAGCCCCTCAGGTTGGCGTGTTACTTTAAGTCTGACACTTCTTGCACATAGGAGCAGTTCAAGCTATCAGTGTTCCTGCAAGCACTGATTTCGTTGCATCCTACAATGTTTGATGCATTTTTATCCTCATTCACTTTTAAATATTTTCCAATTTCCTTTATTGTTTCTTCTTTGAGCCATAGGTTATTTTGAAGTGTGTTGATTTCTTCAATTACTGATTTCTAATTCTGTTGTGGTCAGAGAGTATATGTTTGACTTCTGTCTTTTTTGTTTTTGAGGCTTGGGTTTTATGACTCAGTATATGATTGTCTTGGTAGTTGGTGTTCAAATAATTTTTTTGGTACAGATTTTATATTGTCTAATTCTGTTATGTATTGAGGAGGTTGAAGTCTTCATCTGTAATCATGGATTTGTGTACTGTGACCTTTAACCCCTGATTTTGGACAGAATCAAATCGTAATTTGGCCTGATATGATTTAAGGCTCTGTGCTGAGCACATTAAAGATCACCATGTCTTCTGGGGGGTTGTAGATCTCGGTGTTGAAATGAGATTATCTTGTAATCATGCTGGGTCCTTGCAGCGCTTCCCTGCTGATCCTGTAGCAATTCCAGCCAGCCCACACTTCCTGTCTGAATGGCTCCTCACCGGCATTCACTGTTCGCGTTCCAGTCAGAAATACATTTCTTGGAGGCAGCATGTGTAAAAGTGAGACTTTCTTTAAAAATTGGGTCTGAAAATGTCTGCCTTTTGAGTTTGTGGGGAGTAGTCAATTAACATTTAATTTATACTTGATACTGTTGGATTTGGGTCAGCCAAATTTTATTTTCATTTTCCATTTTCTTTTATCCCTTAACTTCCTCCATCCCTACACTGTGTTTATTTTTTGTCACTCTGGAAATTGAACCCAGGGCCTTGCATACACTAGGCAAACACTACCACTGAGCTGCATCCACAGCCCCGAGTTCAGCTGAAAAAACTTACGTTAATATACTTTTGCTTTGCCTGATGTGGTAGTGCACACCTGTATTCCCAGCATTTGGGAGGCTGAGGCAGGAGGATCGCTGTGAGTTCCAGACCAGCCTGGGCTACACGGTGAGTTCCAGGTCAGTCTCAAACACATAGTGAGACCCTGTCTCAAAAAAAAAAAAAAAAAGGTGTGCATATGTTTGTGTGTGTGTGTGTATAGCTTTGCTTTACACAACATTTCTTGCGTATTTTAAAGTATATTTCCTAGAATTACAGTGCATGTGTGTAACTTACCAGAGTTTCGTCAGAGTTTCTGTTTCCCCCCTTCTCATTAAATCTACAACTCTGACCCAGTGCCCCAAGCAGTCCTTCATGCTGCACCGTGCAGTGGTGACAGCGGGCTGTTCATTATCATCAAACTCCCCAAAAGGTTCGCCATCACTGTGCTAAAACATCCTACCCGTTAAAGCTTCACAGGTTGTAATCTTTGCTACAGCTTTAAAGAAGTTAAAAGAAGAAATACTGTATATTCTTACATGGTTACCATGCATGGTGGCCTTCCTTTCTCAAGACAGCGCTCGATAAGGTGGGAGATTTAGCTCAGTGGTTCCACCGCCTGTCTCACAAGCGCAAGGATCTGAGTTCGATCCCTGGTACCAAAAAAAGATAGCACTTTATGATGAGTCCAATATACTTCCTTTAATATTCCTTTGGTGTGATTGCCAAGTGAGGAGTTGTCTTAGTTTTTCATTATTTTGTGACCTCAGAAAATATCGCTACTTCACATTTTCTCTTAAAAACTTTTTTCAAAACTAGGACTGTGCCTAGACATAGCAAGCTTTGTGTTTATCTGTCTTGTTTTTTGAGCTTTGTGAATCTGTGCATTATGTTTCATGTCACATGTGAGGGGTTATCTGCAGTTCACCTCTGCATGGTTTTCTGTTCTTCCTTCAACGCTGGTTACATTTATGCCAGGTATTTTGCTATTTCCAAGAAGTCCCTGAGACAGTGGCATTCCTTCTTCCTTTTTTCTTTGATCGTCAGATTAATTTTTATTGATCAGTCTTTAGGTCTCTGCTTCGTAAGCTCTGTTGTGCTGTGATGTCTTCAGATAACACACTTTGCAGCTCTTAAGATTTCCATTTGATTTTAAATACATTTCTCTGCTATTTTTCTCTTCTCATGCATTGCAAGCATAATTTCCCTTCTATCCTTGGACATAGTTATAATAGCTGCTTTAAAATCCTGCCTGCTGATTCTAATGTCTGAAAGTATTTTGATATTTATCTCTGTTGACTGCTTTTGCTCAAGAATTGGTCACATTTTTGCTTTGCCTTGATCTGCCAGAAAGTTTGAGCTGTATCTTGCTATTTTGAAAAGCTCTTAGATGCTGTTATATTCCTTTGAGGACTATTTTTATTTATTTTAACTTTTACTTATCTATTTATTTTAGTTGTTTTTTGGAAACAGGGTCTTGCTATGTAGTTCAAACTGGCTTTGAAATCACTGTGTAACCCGGGGTGGCCTTGAACTCATGGTGATCCTCCTGCCTCAGCTTCCTGAGCACTGGGATCACAGGCATGTCCCACTCTGCCCAGCTGTTGCTTTGTTTTAGCATGCAGTTAACTTTGAGTGATCTCCACACTGCTAAAGACTGGAACATAATACAAGAGAAGCTTATTGCTTTTCTAAGAAGGTGGTATTAGCAAATGTTAACACTCCAGATTATTCTTTTGCTCAGGGCTGGTCACAAAGGCAGAGAAGAAGCAATGAAATAGGTGTAGACTTTGCACAAATTACACCCTTGTTGCCAGAAGGTGCTGTGTAGGGAGCAGTTCTCATCTGCCCACAGGTGCCAGATGCCCTTTCGCTGAGGAGAGGAAGAAACAAGGCTCAGTCTTGGAGATGGCTGGGAAGTGCTAGGGTATGGACAGTCTTCCCAGCCAGGGTCCTGCTTTGGAACTTCGGAGTTGGAAGGCATATTGGAGACCAGGCAAGAAGGCTAGAAATGTCTCTGTGCTATTTGCCAGACAGCCATGTCGGGTGGCTTTGGGGCAGAGGCCTGGAGACCTTCGTCATTTGAGATGGGAGCTGTGAGCTGCAGAGATGATGCGGTCATTTACTGTCTGGGTTTGACAGTAGTCAGCCTCACAATGCCCACATCAGTGCGTTATAAAACGGAAATGACCACTGTGTCATAGAGGTGTTTGAAAGACTGTGCAGATGGCAGAGAATAGACGTCTGGTCTTTTCTATTCTGCCAATGGCAGGGCCCAGTAAAGAGAAGATCGTCTCTAGCCGGGCATGGTGGCGCACGCCTGTAATCCCAGCACTGAGGAGGCTGAGGCAGGAGGATCGCTGTGAGTTCGAGACCAGCCTGGGCTACATAGTGAGTTCCAGGTCGGTCTCAACTGCATAGTGAAACCCTGTCTCAAAAAAGAGAGAGAGAGGGAGAGAGAGAGAAGATTGCCTCTTCTTACTCTGTTGTGTAAATTCTCATGGGTGAGGCCTAGGAGGAGAGATTGGTAAACCGTGAAAGGAGAGTTTCCAACAGAGAAAGGTTGGGAAGACCCAGGAAAGGGCTGGAGGAAGCTTTACCAGCTGTGAAATGCGCAGCTGGACATGAAGTTTGTTAGTTTTTGCTTTCTGTCATTTCTGTTTCTACTCCCAGGAAGTTTGCACTGCAGGAAAGTTGGGTGAAGTTGGACTGTTTTGGACCCTGGGAAGAAAAGGGACAAAGTGAGAGGGAGAGGTGGGTAGAAGCGGGGCTCTGGGCACTCTGGTCTTTGAGTTATGGTAGCTGGCGGCCAGCCCTGGGCAGGCATTTGGTAAATGTTTGCTGGAAGTGACTCAGAAACCCTCGTGCCCTTCAACGTACCTGTTGGCAGCGTCTGGATTTGTTTCGGGGAGGCACCGCCAAGTGCAGCGGCAGCCTGAGGGTGCCGGTGTGTTTACGGTTACCCAGTGCCCCAGTGAAGCTCAGACTTGCCCAAGCCCGAGCGTCCTGGAGGTAGTGGGTGGATCGCACCCTCCCCCCAGCCTGTGTCCCCCAGGGGTTTGTCCGGGCTGCGCCCTGGGTCAGTTCACTCCCTTTCCACGGATCCACATTTGGCTCTGTTTATCACAAACATTCACTAAATGTTTGTTGAATGAGTGAATGAAAGGCGCTAAATCTTTAAGAAAGCAAAAGAGAGGTGGAGTGGCCCCAAGGCTGCCCAGATGGGGAACTGGTAATGAAGCCCCAGGACCGAGCATACAGATGCTCTGCGCAGAGCCGAGCCCTGCAGGTTCCCCTGGCTGGAGTTCAGGTGTCTGGTTGCAAACCAGTCCCATCTGCTTCAGCTGTCCCTCCCCCGGGCTGCCTGTGAGGGCTGCGGGATGGTGACCGTCAGTCACGTTGGAAAGATGGTCTCAGAGCAGGTGTGATTAGTGTAATGTTTGCGTTTTCTTATTGATTTTCTTTTTGCTTCCACAGACACTTGGGGTGGGATGGAAGGATTGATTGATTGATTTCTGGTACTGGGGGTCAAACTTGGGTCCTTGCCCTTCTGAGGCAGGAGCTGGACCCACTGAGCTACATCTCCGGCCCACACATCTCTTACTTCATCTTCACGATGACACTGTAGGAAAGCCCGTCTTGGAGAAGTCAAGCACAACGTGGTGGAGATGGGATTTGTAACCCTAGTTATGTGTCCCTTTATTCACATTGTCCTGGCTCTGATCGTAATGCGCATCATTTATTGAACATGGATTATTAATTAAGCACGCAGTTGTAGCCTTCCTCTCTTAGCCATGGCCTGGCCCATTGGCCCAAATGACACCCCAGCGAGGCCCCCTAGGCCACACATTTATGAGTCCCACCCTTGTATTCCTCCTTATTTCTGACTGTCTCCTCTGCTTTACCTATTGTGTGTCTTTCCCCAGTGCTGTACCAGCTCCACAGGGCCCAGGCTTTTGTATGTTTTGTTCTCTGATGAGCCCCCAGCAGTTAACAACATCTTGTAGTATAGAGTAGGTGCTTAGCAAATATTTGCCGTGTGAATTAATTTTCAAAAACAATGCTACAGGGCTTATCGACAAGGAGAATGTGTAAAGAAAGTTCCTTCACCCGGGTGAGAGGTGAGAGAACCTGGCTTTAAATTCAGGTGTGTTTGGATCCAGTGCCCCTTGTTGTCCCCTGTGGCCTGGGCTTGGCCCTGCAGTCACTTCACAGAACGTGAGGGGCTAAGGCTGTGCCCTCTCTTTTTCTGTCACTTTACTCAACTCATTTCAGATATTTGGGTTCAGTGGGTTTTTAAAAATGGTCTGTTACTTAAGAGAAAAGGAAATATATATGAACAGTCATACTGCCCCCCACAAATCGTGCAAAGTTGAATTTGAATTTGTCTCTTAAATAATGCAGAAATTTTGTGGTCACTGAGTATTCTTTAAATATGCAAGACATAAGAAGATACCAAGTGTTTTTATTGCAGAGAGTAGATACGTGTTGTTATTAAGGCCCCTAAAGACAGTGAGGGAAGATAGAGTTTAAGTGCCACGCTGCTGGGTAGAGCACTGGGGGTCTTCCCTGCTGTTAGCCTGAGCCTTTGTGCCCTCCTGAATCACCCAGAGGCACGGGGGCCTCAGGAGGAAGCCATACATTACTAATAGGCTCTCCTGTGAGAAGGAAGCTGGGTGTAAGAATGAATGAAGTCCAGGATGGTCCTTTTGTCTCTCTTAACCATTAACGCAACCCTGAGACAGTTGATTATAATCCCTGTGGCTGTGGAATTTCTATTGGGCTATTGGGGTTTCGCTTTCAAGTACCCTCTAGAGAAGAACTCTTGGCTAACTGGGTGAATGAAGCCCTGGAGCCGCAGGGCTGGTAGGTGGGATTAAAGGACAATGAGAGAGCTTCCTCTGCAGCACGCTGGAAGTCGGGAACAGTTTGGCACTGTGGCCGGCAAAGCTTCCTTAGCACAGTTGCCTTGGAAGATGGCAGGGCCCTGAGATACTGCTCAGGGCTTCCAGTTCTGTCTCCCACGTGAGGTTTTGACAGTTGTCGGAGGGCCTGAGCAGTGGCTTCCTAGGAAAGAAATGAGATGCCTACACATTTCACTGTGCAGGAAGCAACAGTGTGGAGCTTGGAGTATTTAGCAGTCCAGTTCGTGTTGTAAGAGAAATATGGAAGACACATGTGCTGTATCCTTGCAGGTGTACTGGGGAGGTCAGAATACCCGCATGCATGCTGGAGGCCTAAATTCCTATAGCAAATGTAGACAGCCGACTTCACGGGTCTCTCTTTGTGTTAGTCATTGCGTGTCTCGTGTGCAGATGAGCTCAGCTGATCCTGTCTGCACGCTCGCACACACGTGCCCACTTGCTCGTTTCACACCAGGTGCTCTCCTTGGACACAAAAAAGCAGCCTATAGCTACTGATCACGCACACAAGCTGTATCTGGTGCGTGTGTTTGTACTCCTTGCACGCACAGCATTTGTTTTGACGTCTCCGTAGACTTCCTTAAACCAGCGTGCTGAGCTCTCTACCGCAGTGCCACGCGTACACACGGGCGCCACCTCTGGGCAGTGGGTCCTTTTATAAACACCACAGCCTCCGCCACACACAGTCCTCAAGGCTTGAAGATTCTGGCTATAGTGTGTGTGTGTGCGCGAGTGTGCCATTGTTTTGGCAGAGTGCCAAACTAGTTACTTCTTCCTCCCCTTGATCCCCATGCCACGTGCTCCCTGTTTGCCGAAAGCATGGTTGGCTGCAGGCAGGCACAGCTGGAGGGGCCCCTCCTCGGCCTGCAGCGAGGTGGTGGGACAGACTGGCGAGGCCCCTTCACCCTTTCAGAGCTCCGCGAGGCATGGGTGAAGCAGACCCTTGGAAATGCACAGGCCTGAACTTTGTACTTGAAGCTTCACTTACCTAGGAGGAAGCACACTGAGGCTGAGCCTCACAGGTCACAAAGACCATCATGCAGAGTGAACATATGCCAGGAGCGGAAGCTATCCTGTTCCCCACAGCTCTAACGTCTCGCGGATGCAGAGCTCCAGGAATGCTGGTCATTTTCCATCCTCCACCCCAGAACTGCTACTCCTTATAGGAAAACAGAAGGGTTAGGCCTCCTGTGCTGACAGCTCAGACGGATGCTCGGCTCAGAAGGGGCCCTGCGGTTGGTGGACAGCGGGAGAACAAGGCAGCGTCACGCCTGGGGGTGAGAGCGCCCCACAGCAGGAGAAGCGCTCCGAAACTCTGAACCCCTGAGGTCACACACGGCGCGATGAAACCGGGAGGCCCCCAAGAGCCACAGCGCAGTCCTCATGTTAGAAGGCTGGGCAGGTGGGGACCTGCCGTTCCAGGGCATTCAGCTGGGGGTTGCCCAGCAGCCTTTCGTCTTCTCTGAGCTGGACTCACTGGGCAGGGTCCCCGTCACATCCTCTGCAGACGGGCTGCGAGCAGTGGACCCCACGGGCAGGCGAGGGGACAGTGCGCCGGTGCCCCGTTGGCTGTTTGCGTCTGCCTTGTCATGGGCTCAGGGTTGAGAAGACCTTCCCCGGCCCAGCTGCACGTGAGAGTGAGGTGGAGACGCTTGGCAGGGGAACACACATCCCGCTCAGAGAGGGACACAATCAGATTGCTGTGGTTCTGGCAGGAACCCCGTTCCCGGGCCTGGGACCACGTGGAAAGTGTTTCCTTTTGTGCTGTTTCTCACAGGCGCTGATTCCAGCCAGCACCCAGCGCTGCACTTTACCTGAGGGGTGTGTGGGAGTGGTGTTACTGTTGGCCTAAATACTTTTCCCTGAATCTGGGCCTGGTGGTGCACACCTGTAATCTCAGCACTTTGAGGCTGAGGCAGGAGGATTGCGGATTCTAGCCCAACCCCGGGCCACTTAGTGACTTAGGGGTATCTTTTCCCAAAATAAAATAATAAAAGGGCTAGGAGAGTAGCTGAGGGAGAAGGTCCGAGTTTAGTCACCAGTACTCCCTCACAGACACACTCTTCCTTCATGTGTTAACTAATGTATCCCCTATTCCAATTTTTACCTTGGAATCAGCCCTTAGTGGCTACGTGGCTGCGTTGTAAAGGCCCCCACATCTTAGGAGCTGTTTTACAACTGCTCCAGTGTCCTGAAACCGGGGCCTAGAGGCCTTCTCTCCGTTGACTGATGCTAGCTTGTTCAAGCTGGCGCCATGGTGCTGCATAGGGCCGGAAGGGAGAAGGGTGCACTTCCGTCTGTCTCCGAGGTCACAGCCGTCCTGAGACTCACACAGCCTGCAGGGCCAAGGCCAGTGCTCCTCAGCTGAGGAAACGCTTCCTTCCTTTTCTCAGTTTTAAGGGGACTCTGCATGTGAGGCTGTCACACCACACACACAAGCATCCTGCAGCCTGCTCGCCTTGCAGAGCTTTTGGTGGCAGCGCTGGGGAAGACCTTGTCCTTGCTATAACTGATCCCTGCGGTCCTCCACACTGGGTACCTGCGGTCCTGAAAGGACACCAATCAGTCACACGCTGGAAAGGCAAATGGCCGAAACCCATCAGGGAGGGGAGCTGGCAATGTGTAGATTCTTTTAAATCTTTGGAGTCCGTCCTTCTGTCTTAAGGTCATCTCGGCGGTTGCCCTGAACAGACCTTGACTGATGAGAATAAGGGAATGTACAGCACTAGCAGACTTTCATCTCCTCGTGGGCGCCACCTGCCCGCCTGCTGAGCAGACTGCCCTGCTGGCCGGCCTGTGAACCGATGCACTCAGAGGGGTCTGGAGGTCCCGGAAGTGCTCTGGGCCAGCTTTCATCCTTTGGCCCCACAACAGTTGTTTCCCGTGTCCCCAAGGCCGTCACCGAGCAGCCCACGAGGAGCTGCTGTTCACCCGGGTGTGGGGAGAGCACTGCAGGCTGCAGTGAGACTTGGGGTGCTGGGACCCTGTCCAGCCCGGATACCCCACTTCCTCTAGTGGCCGGCTTTGGCTTGGATGCCTGCACGGCTCTGTGCATGGTGTGTGCAGGTCCTGCACAGATCGCGGAGAGAGTGGAGACTGGGTCTGTTCTTCTCCAGAGTGGGCTCCGTAGCCCTTCAGAGAGGCCCTGAGCTCCTGAACCCCCGTCTCCCTGCCTTTTCCTGATACCAGAATCCTCCACAGCAGCCCGGGAATCAGCAGCACAGATGACTCTCCCCGCTGCAGCTCCGCCGCCTCACTGAGTCAGGTTGGGCCCTTGCCATTTTCCTGGCGAGGCAGCAAGTGGGAACCTTCAAGGCCCGAGCGCCGGCTGTGTCCCGATAGGAAGGCACCAGGCGCTGGGGCTCCTGCCTCGGGCTGATGCCCGCCCTCCAGCCTTTCCTTGTTAAGATCCAGGTGGTCCTCAGGGGCAGGAGTCTGGGGAGGCCTGGGCTATGTCCCCATGGTCTTTGGAATCCCGAACACGACTGCTTCCAGGCCAGCCCAGCAGAACCTCACCATCCTGCCCATGCCTGGAGAGAGCAGCGCTGCCCTCCACACCCCTCTGCAGCTCCTGCCTCTTATTGGATCCCCACTGCACGTGGCCCAGGACCTTCTCCGAATGGCGGTACGCACATGTCCATCTCATGACTCCTAGGGCGCTAGAGGCTCAGGCCGACGCTCTTCTCTCCGCCTCTGCCTGTCCTGTGCCACTGCCAGCCCTGCTCTGCTCAGATCCCCCGCACAGGCCCTGCAGCTGTGGAGGGCGGGACAGAGGCTTCCCGCAGTGCTGCTGTCCCAGTGCTGCGGGCTGGTGTGGGCTGGGCAGGATCGCTTTGGGTCATTGGTGAGCAGTGTGAGGCTTACTGGGTCCCAGGGCTGGAGCTGGGAGGTCCAGGAGCACCACCCTGGCGACCCGGGCTTCGGGGAGGGCCTTCGTATGGGGCACACGGGCAGGTGAGTTGGAGAAAGCCACCGGGCACTTCCGGAAAATCACTTCCCCAGAACGGCCTCAGCCAGACTTTGTAAATTTGTCTTATCAGTCCACGTTTGCAGCACAGATGCCTCGTGGGGAGGTGTCCACGGAGAGGACACATCTACATCCTTTTACACCCCGTTTCCGCCCCTCCCTCTCCTCCCTTGCTCTATCTCTTGGTCCCTTTGCCTTTTACAGAAGCTCCGTCTCCCTGTCCCCTCTTACCTATCTGTAATTTGCTCTTTAATTTTTTATACTTTGGGTCTCTTGTATGAGAGCAGCCATGTGTAAAAGCTTGTGAGTCTCATTTCCTAGGCACGCTCACGCTGCAGCTGCTGCCTGGGAGGCAATTCAGTGATGGAAGTAGACAGGCCCTGAGTTGCTTATGGGCTGGAACCAGAGATAAGCAGCGTTAGTAGGCTTTCTACCCTCTTCTAGGTTCCAAAGAGGGTTTCTCCAGTGCGGCCAGCAGCACTGCATTGTGTGAGGCAGACACGCAATAGTAAGTTGGTCATTTATTAGCCTGTGACTGTGCAAGTTAACCCATTGCACCTTCTTTAAAAATAGCAGCTGCGGAGAACAGAGGGCTGCCGTGGGGACCAACAGCACCAGCAGGCTGTGCTCTCTGCCAGGTACCTGTACACGTCAGTCGGTGCTGCCTCTGTTTTACTGTTTTGCTGGGGGTAGGGAGCCACAGATGCACAGCGTCAGTGGTGTGAAGCAAGATACAGGTGGAGCAGACGTGAGTGTAGCCCACTATAGGACAAAAGGGGACCAGAGAAGGCTTTAAGGAGAGCGCAGTAACTGGAAGTATGAGCAGAACCGAGGTACAGCGGTGCCTCCATTCACAAACCTAATTCCTGCCACGATCCTGGTCACAAGCTAAATTGGACAAGAACCAAATTGAATTTCACCGTAAGGTCAGCCCTGCACCTGACCGTTGAATTTGCTTAGTAGACGTGTGGGCCTGGTTTCTGCAGTGGTAAAACAGGACAGGGATACCTGGTCTGCCCAGCCCTGGGGGCAGGTGTAAGGCACGGAGGACAGCTTGTGGAAACATGCTCCGAAGTGTAGGGTGCGCACAGGAATAAAGTCCGGAGCAGACCCTTAAGACGGGAAAGAGCAGGCCGACGCCCGAGAGCCAGCTCACCGAGTACCATAAGACGACACCGGTGCGGCAGCGGCGAATACAACATCGAGGGAAGCAGCAGCCACTACCAGCCACTTGGCACCTTTGGGTTTTAATTTTCCTTTTTGAGGTTACGACTCTGTTGCGTAAAGTGGCCTTGACTCTTGATTCTCCTGCCTCAGCCTCCCATATATGTTTACACTTGGCCCTTCGTTAAACACTTTACAAACCAAAGCCTGCTTAGTTCTCAGGGAGCAGATCATCCTCAACACGGAGCCACTGTGAGCTAAGCAGGGAGAAGCAAGGGGTGATTTAGTCAGGTGTCTGCTCGGTAAATATTGGAGTCAGATGTATTCATTTGTCCCCAAAGTCTAAATTCTTGTGCCATTTTCTTATTAATCGAAGAAAAGTCATTTCCCACAGACCTCGCGCCAGGCTCCTGTGCAGTGAATGAAATGGTTCCTCTCCCTCTCCCTGCAGCTCTATTACTGAGAAACACCGACCCTGCAGTATTCCTGCTCTCCACCACTGGCACTTTCTGGGCCCAAAACTGAGGTGTGACAGTAAGAATCATGCACTGACTTTGTATATCCGTGTGACATTTGAACTCAGGTGAATTAGTCCAGTTTTACTTCACGAGGAAACCAGTGCTAAGGGAAGAAGATAAGCAGTTAATAAGAGATCTCTGCCTGCCCGGAAATTATTACTGTGCTAACAGAAATAGCAAGGGCTACTTAGAACAGAATATTTCTTATGTCGTGTATGTGCTGTCCAACAGGAAACACTGAGAATGTTTTGGAATCCAGCGATGTGATCTGTGCAGAGATGGAAAATGTTAGAATTATTCCTGCATCACATGCGTGTAAATAATGAAACCCTGGAAGGCGCTAGAAAACAAAATGAAAGATTCACTCTTGTGTTTACTTGAGGTGGGAGTTGAAGGATGGAGGGACTGACTATTAAATCTTCTCACTGCTAAAAGGGTTTTGAGTATCAAATATAAAACTTCTGCACTAATAAGAATTGTGCTGGGACCCTCTGGCCCCCTGGGATGCCTGTCCTGTCCCCCCCATTGTTGTGTATTTTAAGTAACGCTCCTCCCAGCATCTACATGCCCTCCAGCCCTCTCTTAGGAAGCAGACATAAATAAAGTGTATCCTGCACCTTTTTTGTTTTCTTCTACATTTTTTCTGACCCTGTGCAGGGCCCACCCCCAGTCTTCAGAAGGTAAAAAGAGCTTTCGAAGGGGGTTTCTGGGGACCTATGCAAATGCCACAAGTGTCTGTGGGGAAGCCAAGAGAGAAGAAAGTCACCAGCAAAGAGTCCTCGGTGTTGTGATGAAGCGTTGTCGCTGGTGACAGATGAGGTGCATTCCCACGGGGACCAGCGCTACCTGCTAGTCATGTGACCAGGGGCCGGATGCTGGCCGCCCTCACAAGTGACGAGATGTTCCCAGTCCCTTCAGTCCCCGTGTCCTCAGCACTGGGAGCCCCTTAGGGACTGAAGCAGAGAGGATGAAGAGGGGTAAAGAAAAAAGCTGAGCTGTGAAAGGGGAGGTGTTTTTACTTACGTGGCGCTGGAGGGTGGCGGGGCCACCTGTGCTCTGTGGAGAAGTCCTTGTCCCTCCTGTTGGAGGACGTGACTGCCGTGCCCTTCCGTGTAGCGAGGACTGTGGGGTTGGAGCTCTCTGTGTGCAGTCTCGGCTCCAGGAGTTGCTGGTGCGCTGGTCTGGTCGGGCTGTGGGGCAGGCTGCACAGTGAGTTGTGCAGCGAGCTCATCCTGGGCTAGGTGGCGGGAGGGGCAGATCTTTCACTGTCGTGCCTCAGTTTCTTCACTTGGAAAAGGGAATCGCCATCTCTTAGGACCCTGTGATGGCAGCTGTGTTTGTGAAGTTGAAAATCTAGGAAAACACTGAACTCTGAGATTTACTTCTCAGAAAAAGAAGAGTACCTTCACCCTGCTTTCTTCACAGGTTTCAAGCTAACATTTAAAGACCTTAATGTATCTTATGCCACAGTTCATCAGGTAGTATTAGCTAGACATTGTTCCGTGGGGCTTTTATTGCTGTTTTGGGTTTTCTTTTTGGAGAAGGATTTATTCTTTCATCTTTGGCCCTATCTCTTAAATAGTGATAAAATCCAGCTATTCTAAACTTCCTCAAAATACTTCATTTTCATATAGATTATGATGAATTTTAAATGAAATCATGTTAATTTTTTTAAACATCCAATTTTTATTATGAAGTTTATGGTGTTTTTCTAAGAGTTTCATAGCGTTTGTTGAGATTGATCTTGAAGGAAGATGTGGTGGCACATACCAGCAGTATGGAAGGCTGAGGCAGGAGGATCACAAGTGTATACTCAGCTTGGGCAACATAGTGAATTCTGAGACCTTGTCTCAAAATATAAAATCAGAAAAGGGCCGGGGGTTATTGCTCTCAAGGAGTAGATGTCGCACAGCCAGCCCAGGTTCAAGGCCTCAGAGCATTGTGCCACCTCTGTGCTCGCGGGAGTCCCCAGCCTGTGAGATTCACCTTGCTTTCATATCACAGCATTTAGGTTCAAGGCTCCAGAGCTGAGCAGGTAAACTCGTGGGTTTTGCAGACAGCACAGCCCTCCATCTGAGTAAGTTGGTGGCTCTTACATGTGTGTGGGTTTGGGCTTGCCCCTTTGCTTAGTGACGTGACAGGAGGAGGCCTGTGCGGCAGGTCCCTGGCCGGCTGGCTGTCTCCTACATGGTAGCTGAAGATCCCTGAAAGCTCTCCTGCAGGAGGCTTATTGTCTGCAGTCACGGTCGCAAGCACATTGATGATGTAGATGCGCTGCCGATAGTTGAGCAGCTTGGCTTTGCTCAGCTACAGTGAGCTCGCCCTAAAACAGATAGTTAGCCCATCGTCAGGGGCCCCAGTACTCTGTGGCTGCAGAACCAACTATCTCAATCTTACTGTAAACAGTCAGTGATGTGGATTCTGTGGCTAGGGTTTGGAGCAGCCTGGCGAGGCTGGCCTAGCTCTGCTCTGTGGTGTCCGGGACCTGACTGGGACTGAAGTTAGCCAGGGCCTTATGGCTCCTGCCCAGAACCTCGGGCTGAGGTGGCCTGGAGATGCCCTCATCTGGGTGTCCAAGAACAAACAGCTCATTACCTTTCTATAGGTCTTGGGTTTCTTACAGCAAGGGAACTGGGAGCCCCTGTGAGGGGGAGCAAATATTCCAAAAAGAGACAGGTGGTGCCTTGTGACTTTTTAGGACCTGGTTCTATGGCTTTCCGCAAGCCCTCCTGTTGCCACACACCCACCTGATGCTGCACAGCCTTCTGGTGCTGCATACCCTACTGGGCTGCACAGCCCCTGGTGCCACAAGCCAGTGAAAATCTGCTCAGATTCAAGCAGCAGAGGAAAGGGAAGTACAGACCCCGCGTCCTATAGGGAGGTCAGTTAAAGTCTGTGCTGCAGTTTCTGTATTCCTGCCACTTGGAATCATGTCCTCACCATGGGATACTGCAGAACACCTGACGATGACTTCCACCTGCAGCAAAGCAGGTCGGGTCACCTCTGTTGCAGCTGCTTGCCTCTCTGCCTTGGAAGAGCAGAAGCAGCCACATCAGCATGACCACAGCACTGCATCCCAATCTTTATTTGTGAAAACTTTTAAAATAAACATTTATAGATATAAGAAGGTGTGGTAGGGCATGCCTGTGAGCCCAGCATTTGGGAGGCTGAGGCAGGAGGCTGTATTCAAGGACAGCCTGGGCTGCACAGAGAGACCCTATCTCAAAAAAGGAAGGAAGGAAAGAAAGAGAGAGAGAGAATCACAACATCTGACCTTTTAATGTTAGAATTTACGAGATGCATGGAAGAAACCCTGGGATACTTCTCAAGTAGAGTTAAACATTAAGACTGTGTGGGTTGTGAAAGTAAAAAATGATTCCAAGTTTCTTATTTATTGTAACATGAATTGGTGAAGATGTAATTTGGAAATCCCAGTCTTTGTTCTGTTCTAGTGCATTTATTTCCTAGTGATGGGTCAACCTATTTACACTTCCAGATGGAAATCAGGGAGATTTATTTTTACCAGAACCTAAAAAAGACAGATAAAATCTGCTTCCTGTTGGAGTCCCAGGGGATGTATTATTGTATGTTTTTAAAGTAAATATTCCAGGCTGAGGGTGCAGCTCAGTGGCAGAGCACTTGCCCCACATGTACAAGGGCCTGGATTTGACCCCAGGTACTGTAGGTGAATAAGTAAGCATCCTGTACTTTAAAGAGGATGTTGATCATAAGGCCAAAAGATAAGGTTCATGATGCTCAGGAGTAAATTCTTTTCATAGTTATTAATGATAAGTATTTTCTGTATACCTAGAATGCCCAGCAGTGTAGTAGATGCCAAAGATGTGGAGGCAGTGAAAAACCTATCCACATGTCAGTCAGACTGTCTTCGTCGCCTTCTCAGCTCTGGACACAATACCCTGTACCACAACTTAAAGGAGAAGATTTTTACTTTGGCTCAGTTTGTGGAGGGTTTAGTCCCGTGGTTGCCTGGCACCAAGGCAGGACTGCCTGGTGGAAGGTCTGGGCAGAGGAAAGCAGCTCACGGCATGGTGCACAGGAAGCAGAGAGAAGGGAGGAGCCAGGGAGGAGATGAACCTTTCAGGCCATGCCCCTGTGGCCGCCGCTCTGGCCCGGGCCCGCCTCCTGACAGCGAGTCCGCCGATCCACTCACCTTACAGAAGCCTCACCTGAGAGGGCGTGAGGCCTTGGGGACATCTAGGTGTACACCAGAACACAGACAGCAGCATTAAGGGTAGTGAGTGAGGGTGTGGGACACTGCGAACGTACCTCAGGGTTTCCAGCTGTACCGGCTTCCTTGCTAGCCCCGGCTGCCCGCTGAATGGGAGAACATAGGAACACAGGACTGTGAGCAAGCTGCTGTTGCAAACTCCAGCCGCACACTTTCTGATGAGGATACAGTCCTAACCCAGTATTTGAACTAATTTTATTTAATTTTGTTTGTTTGTTTATTGAAGTACCAGGAATTGAACACTGCGGCCTTTGAACTAAGCTATATCTCCAGTCTTTTTTATTTTGAGTCAAGGTCTTGCTAAGTCACTTAAATCTTCCAGGACAGGCTCAGACTTGTGCTCTTCCTGCGTCAGCCTCCCAGAGTCCTGGGATTATAGCTGTGTGCCAGCACACCCAGCCTGGAATGCACTTTTAAGAACTGTAGACATCCACATAACTCCTTTTATATTACTTTGGGGAAGGAATGAAAAAAAAAGTTTGTAAATTTGAAATTTGTTTGACTTTTTTTTTCCATGTTAAAATACCACTTTGAAGGGGTATTCAAACTCAGAATGGTTTGGGATCTATTGGCTGAATTACAAATTGGGCTAATTTGATTTTTCTGTAAATCAGGGTTTCTCAACTGTGGCACGATTGACCTTTTTGGACCAAATATTTGGTTCTCAGGAGCTTCCCGGTGTGGTATCAAATGTTCAGGGACACCCCACCCTTTCCTGTCTACTTGGTACCAGTTTCCACCAAGTTGTAACAAATAAGATCATCTCCCAGTGTTTGCCAGCGTCTTTTGGCAGATGAAACCTCCAGTGATCTAAAATAAGATGTAAAATTCAACTGTTCACAGTGCTGCAGTGACACATTTACGTACATCAGTAAGGTCTCCGCTCCAGGCCTGGAATGTGAGTAGACTCGTTCATCTTCCAGACACACGGCTCTGCCTTTGACATGATGAGCCACCCCCAGCAGCCCACTTTCAGGTTAAACTCGAGATGCATATTATTTGGTGACATGTGGAACTTTTTCTAAACTTCATCATTTGTACAATTTTTAGGAAGTCTGAAAACCTCGGTTCTTTTGATTAGGACTCTGAAATCCCCTGGAGTTTCCCTGGAAAACAGATGGTGATTTAAAGGTGGCTTGAAAATAACAAATGAAGGGATTCGCTCCAAATCCCCACGCTCTGCCTGGAAGCCATGAGATTGTGTGAGCCTCGTGGCCCGGTGGAAACGATTAGTTCTCTCGTGGCAGATAATGAATAGCTCCACAGGCCAATTAGCTGTAATTCGATCACTCATTTCATTTGGGTAACATTTTGTTTAAGGGAAAGGAAAACAGTATCGTATTCCTTGGAGATGTGTAATTAAGCTGTGGTATTTGGCGGGCATCTTGGAGGGAAGCAGTGTGCTTACCAATTTCCACCCATTCCTCCTGTCAGAACAGCACTGTGCTCTGTTCTCAGCAGTCAGGAAAGGCGTTGTGACAGCCACGGGTGCTTGTGTCTAACTGCACGCTGCTGCCCGCAGCTGGCAGCTGCGGCTCCCACTGGAGGGCTGGAAATGAGGTGTCCCCCCACTCGGGCTGTGTCGCAGCAGGCGCTGAGAGTTCTCCCCTTCTTGTGTGTGGCCCCGCCCCACCCTGAAAATCTGTTTGAGTCCAGAAGCACAAAACGGAAGCCTCTCTCCTGTTTTCCTCCCCGCTGCAATGGCCCTGTCCCTTGGGATGTGTGCTGTCATGCTGACGCTTAATGATGGTGGTGTAGCATTTGTCTTTCTTTTTCCAGCAAGGACTTTAATGGAAAAGTGTCACTCTTTTTTGAATTTAGGATGTGTGAGAGATATGTAATGCGCCCTTGTCTGTTAGAAACCAGAAGTACTATTTAATTATTGGGCATTGGGGATTTTTGTTTTGTATTTTTTTTAATTGTACTGGGGTGGAACTCAAGGCCTTCACACTGAAGTACATCCTCAGCTTCGCCCCTTTGTAAACAGGGCCTCACTAATTCTCTTAAGTTGCCCGAGCTAGACTCAGACTTGTGCTCCTCCTGCCTCAGCTTCCTAGAGTGCTGGGATTACATGTGTACACTGCCATGCCCAACTATATTGGGCATTTTTAGTCTTAACCCCCATCGTGGTAGAAGACTTGGGTATGTGTGCTTTGGATTTACTCTAAGCACTTTATACTTCATATATGCAGTTTAGGGCGCAAATTGTTCTTTCTTTTCCTGTACCAGGGATCGAACTCAGGACTTTGCGCTTCCCAGCAGGTGTGGCCCCACTGAGCCACATCCCTGCCCAGTGGCACAAATAAATTCGTGTGTTAGGACGAGTGTAACGGGTGATCGTGTTGGGCTTGGCGCTGATTTTGCTCATTTGTTGTCCCACAGCTGGCCAAAAAGATCCGAGAGAAGTTCAACCGGTACTTGGACGTGGTCAATCGCAACAAGCAGGTCGTGGAAGCATCCTACACAGCGCACCTGACGTCACCGCTGACCGCCATCCAGGACTGCTGCACCATCCCGCCGTCCATGATGGAGTAAGCCCGCCCTCGGGGCCGGGCTGGGGGAACTTGCCCACACTCTGACTGCACAGGGCCTGTGCCAGTAGCCAGAGGGTGTGCAATGAGCCCTCTGCCTTCCCACAAGGAAGTGTGACTTGGGCTCTAGTGTCACAAGATTCCCAGTCACCATTGTTGTCACGGTGGAATGCAGGTCCTGGTGCCACAACTCACACTCAGACTATTGTTTGAGCCTGGAAAATTGCAAGGTTTTGTTATGAGCGAGCTCTTTTTTGCGGGGCTGGGGATCAAACCTCGGGCTTTTGTACTGAACAACAGGCTCAGCCCTTTACTTCGGGACAGGGCGCTAAGCTGCCCATCCTTGGGTCATATTTGCTATCCTCCTGCCTCAGCCTCCCAAAGTGCTGGGATTACAGGCCTAGTGCACCTCACCGGGCTGTGAGTCAGCTGTAAAGTCAAGAATACGATAGTCTCCTGGATATGGAAACTTGCTTATTTTAAGGGAGTGCCTTTTACCTTTGAAAGAGTCACACAAATTCATACTTCTCATTCAGAAGATATTATTAAAATTTCTGAAGAAATGCAGTCGCGTAAATTAAAGCAGTCAAGTAGATGCACAGGCAAAGATGTTTTTATTTATTGGCCAAGCAATATTTCTAGCTAGGCAGATGTAAGGTCCCGAGATGCCAATGTCTGTGGAAAAAGCAGTTATCTAGAGGAATAAGGTGCTTAATTTTCAGTTTGATTGTTTTCTGTGTCCTTCAGGGGACAGTGTGAAAGTTTATGCTGTGCTTACTGTGAGTGTAGACATCAATCTGTTTTACCAATTTTCTAGAGCTAGTTAGAGTAAGCAAAAGATCTTAACGTGCTTTTAAAACTATGTGTGTGTAAATGTGAACCAGTGCATGTCTGCCTCTTATTCCCCAGCAATGTTCTCGAGGCTGTGCGAGGGCGGACAGGATAGTTTTTAGGGTTCGTCCGTCCTTTCTTCCACAGCAAGTTTCTGCTGTGGGCCTGTGTGGTTTCCTTTTCTTTGCCTGTCTCTCCGGGCCTCACCCGTTGTGGCCTGGAGACTCCCCGTCCTGCACACGGCCGTTCGAGGTCTGGGACCTCGACGTCCTTGAGCCACAGTCTTCATTTCCAGGATGGGGATGCAGTGCCGGTGACACTGCACTGCCCACTGTGAGCACCCGGCAAAGTAAATGAGAAAATTGCATCAAATGTAGCCCCCTAGATAAAGAGCAGCTTCCCCGGGACAGCAAGCGATTCGTCTCTGCTTCATAAGCTTCTTCGTAGGAGTCAGGGTGTTAGGGGGACTGTCCTGATCTGAAAATGACAGTCAGGTTGGGTTTGGGACCCAGGAAAAATCACTTTCGGGACAGGGAACAAAGATAGCATGATAAGAATTCCCTCAAGATAGAATTCGGCCTTTCTTCTTTAGGGACAGACAGGGCTGGAGACCGGAACCCCTCCACTCCAGCAAACACCTGGCTCCAAACGCCAGCCCTGCGGCGCTGGACCGTGGCCTTGTACAGTTGGAATCTGCAGCTCGCACTGTCACCACTGCCTGGCGAATGTCCCTGTGTCCGACAAGAACTCGCAGCTCCCCTGTGGAGCACCCTGAGTTCCCACAGTGCGGTCTGTCTTTGCTGCGTTGCAGGTGGGGCATTGCCTCCCCGCTGTTCCAGGAACGGTCAGCCCCTCCCGGTTTCAGCCCCAGCACCTGGCAGTTGGGTTTAATTACTGTTTGTTGCCACCCAAATTGATTTAAATACAGGTTAGAGTGAGTGGGTGTCTACTATCAAGAACCATGTGCTCTGGCAGGCGGAGGACGCAGATGCTGAGGGAATGAAGGCAGAAATGTGGTGTCGGGTTTGCACGACTCCTCAGAAATGATGCCAGTGCCGACCACCTCGCTCAGTGGTCACAGTGGTCGCTCAGTGCTTGCCTAGCGTGCAGGAGCACTGAGTTCAGTACCCAGCACCATAAAACACAAACATCAAGAAATGATTCTGTGAACTTCAGAAATGCACACCAAATGTCACAAGCAAATAGGCATGCGTGTAAAGATACACGTGTAAAAACAGAGTGCCACCCACAAAGCGCACACTAACTTATAACCTGCTGGGGGAGTCACTTCCCACCCGTGCACACAAGATGATGGCCGCAGTGCGGGTGTGGATAGGGGCGCACACGCCCACACATGCACCTCAAAAGCCTGCACTCAGTGACTTCCATTTTGAATGCGCTGAGCCGGGCTCAGGTCAGAGACGTGGGCTGAAGCAGCCGTGCCCCCCTTGGTAGCTGGGGAGAGGGCCGGGGATGGTGCAGCACAGGGAGCGTCCGGGACACCAGCTGTTTGCAGCAGGAAGTGACTGGGGATGCTTCCTCCTCTAAGAACCAGTCCACTGGGCTCTGAATGCTGCCGCCTTTCCAGGAAAACAAGGAGCGGATCCGGCCTGATGGTTTTCTAGCCACTTGCTGAGCACAGGCGCTTTCTAAACTTAGAGAAGCATTGCAGCTTTTTAGTGAAGACTCCGAAGCAGAAAGAGGCACCAGTTGTTGGGGTGACCGGGGTGAGAAGCTTGGTCCCAGCCCCTCAGGAAAGTCCTCTCTCTGCAGGCTACACCTGGGGCCCTGCCTTCTGCATCCCGTGTTCCCCCTTCTCTCTGAGAGGAACCCGCAGATTGAACCTCAGGGCTCTCAGACTGGAGTTAAGGGAGACCTTGCTCTGCTGCTAGATCTCAGAAAACAAGCTGGGCATCTTGGAGCACACCTGTCCATCCAGCACTCAGAAAGCTGAGGCAGGAAGATCTCAGGTTGGATCCCAATATGGACAGCTTAGTGACTTAAGTGAGACCTTGTCTGAAAATAAAAATAGGGCTGAGGTTGTAGCTCTGTTCAAAGACTCTGGGCTCAATCCCCAGTACCATTAAATAAATGAGTTAAAAAAATGTTTCACCATGCACTAAACTAAAATCCGAGTGCATTAAAGATCTCAATATTAAGGCAGAAACACTAAACTTGCTGGAAGATAAGTTAGGCAGAACTCTTGAAGACATTGGCATAGGAAAACACTTAACAAGTCCTCAGTAGCACAGGAACTAGCACACAGAATCAACAACTGGGATCACATCTTTAAAAAGCTGCACTGCAAGAGAAATCACCAACAGAGCTAAGAGACAACCCACAATGTGGGAAAAAAATTTGCCAGCTGTTTCTCAGACAAAGGTCTACTATCTAGAATATATAAAGAACTCAAAAAATTCAGACCCCCCCCACAAATTTATAAACTCAATTCAAAAATAGGCATCTGAAATGAACAGACATTTCTCAGACAAAGAAATAAACGCAGCAGATAAACATATGAAGAAATGTTCAACATCACTGGTCATTCGGAGATGCAGATGAAAACAACTGAGATGCCACCTCACCCCAGAAAGAATGTGTGCTGTCAAGAAGTCAACCAATAACAAATACTGGCAGGGCTGTAGGGAGAAAGGAACCCTTCTCCATTGTTGGTGGGAGTGCAGACTGGTGCAACCACTGTGGAGATCAATATGGAGATACCTCAAACAACTAGGATTAGATGTCTGATTTGACCCAGCTATTCCTCTGCTGGGTATCTTTCCAAAAGAATTAAAAGCATCATACCACAGCGATATATGCTCACCCATATTTATAGTGATACAGTTTGTGATAGCTAAAACTTGGAAACAGCCCAATTGCCCATCAGTTGGAGATTGGATAAAGAAGATTTTTTTTTTTTAATAAAATGGAGTACTACTCAGCCACAAAGAACTAGAAACTAGAGACATTTATAGCTAAGTGGATCCACATTGAGGCCATACTCAAGTGAAATAAATAGGACATACATATGTAAATACTGAATAGTTTCTCTGGTGTGATAAACTAAAAGTGTAAATAAGAATCAAAATGTATAATTGATACTGTGTAATAGGGAAAAATGTCTAAAGGGGAAGTGGGAGGGGTAGGGAAAAGCTAAGGGAAAAGAAAAAAAGAGAAAAGGGAAAAAATGGAAACAGTCTCTGTGAATAGGGAAGGGTGAGGGGGGAAGAGAGGGCAGGGGAGTGGGGAGGAATAAGAACCAAGACACATCATGTAGAGGTACAAGACCCCAGTGATGAGTGTAACGGTTCTGTGTACCTAAAATGTACCAAGAAGAAAGGGGAAATAAAGCTAAGAAATGAAGGAAATACCAGGTCCTGCTGGCGCCATGGCCCTTCTTGTTCTGCCCGTGCTCACGAGGTCAGGTAATCAGACAGCCCGGCCCCTGGCACCTCGGCTTCATGTGTCTCGGGACTCTTCTTGGAACGATGACTTTCTATGTTTGTCTGCAGAGGGTCACACCGCAGACTGCACTCTCCCAGCTCATCGCCCTGCCTCCCTCGCGTCTCCGTCTCCGTCCCTTCGACTGCCATTCCCTCCTGCAGGCCATCAAGGCTGCAGCCGCTCCTGGTGGAGATCAGGACCAGAGGGAGTGGAGGGGTGCGGAAGCTAGGAGACTGCGGAACACTTCGTATTCCGAGAACCGACACGGTGACTTCACTGGATGTGTAAAAAGTGTTGCATGTGTTTTTGTTTAGTGAGGCACCTCCTTAGGCCGTGATATCTGTGAACATTAATCCACCTGCACCGCATCCTCCTGGAGCTTCGGACCCGGCAGCAAGGCAAGGAACTCCGCCTGCTCCGACTTAGAATGAGTTTTTCTTTTAATGATAAAGTCTTCGATCAGAAATCAAATTGGAACGGCCCATCCATCCTACGAAGTGATCGGCTGTGTGCTTGCTGCGAGACTCACGGAAGGTTCTGAGTTGACCACCGTAAAACTCTCATGGTCTGCTTGCTTTCTGTATCAGTGTAAAGTCTTGCTCGAGAATCGGCCCTGGGACTATTGCTAAACAATCTGATCTGGAGACGTGCCTCACTGCTTCTGATACTGAATGCCACCCCCTGCCTTTTATAGAATTTAAGCAGAGTTGTTTTTGTGAATTTTTTTTTAACCCAGTTTTTCAAAGAAACCAACCAGTGGGCTCTGCCAGCTTTAAGAAATAGACCAGCTTCCCTGAACACTGAAAACCTTCCCTTAAGCCTTTTCTGCCTTTTCAGCCATAAAAGCCAAGACCCAAGAGACCCAGGTATTCCATCTGTGACCTCTGACCTCCGGAGACCGGGCTCCTCCTCACACTTGAGGCTCTGGGGCGTGTTCATACTGTGTTTACCCCGGGCAGGGACTCCCTTTGGGGACCCACACAAGCTTGCATCACAGCCGAGGTCCCTCCTACGTGGCGTGACCCCGAGAAGGTTCTCACTGCTGACCCGGGTCTCACTGCTCACCTCATCGCCTGCTCTTTCCTGGCCAGTCAGTGTCCACTGCACTCGGGGACTCAGGTCCGGAAGGTCTTCCCTCCCTCCCTCCCTTCCTCCAGCGGAAAGCTCTGAGCTCTTCCCAGGCCTGCTGCAGCTGGGGCCCCGCAGATAAACAGCAAAGGATCTCCCTTCGTGTCCTCCACGCAAGAAGGAAAGGGTCTCCATCCGTGGCTGTACAGTACCATCACGTCGCGAGAGGTGCCACGGACAGCTGCTGCTCCTCCCTCCCATGGTTCGCTTCCTGTCCCACACACCAGCTGCAGAGGAAGAGGACCCGTCCGCTGCGGCTGTGGGCCCACTTGAGTCCCCACTTGCCTGGCTGCTGTGCTGCTTCCCAAGCTCTTGTGGGAACAGCTACACCCAGGTAAGGGGGACGCCTTCACCCCGAAAGCAACACCTTCCAAAGACATCTGAAAAAGCCCTTGTTTCCAGCCTGGCCCAGTCGCTCAACCCTGGAGGTTTAATTCTTATTACCAATAAGAACAAAAGGAATGTGACTTTATCGCACTGATCTCTGCAGAGCTCTAAGCAAAACCGTTTCCAGGATTGCCATTATTTGACAGCTTCTCAGCATTTAGGTGCTGCAGTGAGTAAACTCCCTGCGGGAGGGAGCGGCACCCCGACTTTATGAAAGAGATCATGCTCTTGCCCCTCCCCCCATTCATCAGAGTGTAAATATTTGCAGGGCAGATGTCTGATTTTTATCTTAGCTCTTCCTTTGTTTAACTTTGTTCTCATGGGTGGGTAAGTGGAAAATAAGGGGTTCTTGTTTAATTCTTTTCTTCGACTGGTGTTGCTCAAATATTTGGAGAGTGGCAGGACCTGGTGGGTGGAGGGAAGAGAGCAGTGTGAACGGGCAGCTGGGCCGGGCAGCAGGGAGCAGCACCCGACCAGGAGGGCTCGGAGCCTTCACACTAATCCAGGTGTTGCTTTCAAAAGAAAGGATCACTTTTGCTAACCTTTCGCGCTTGTCTCTGAGTTTTAGCAGTGATTAAACATAAGCAAACAGGCCCCCAGTACTCCCTGCCCCATAAGCTGCCACTGCGTGGGCTTTGTATCTGTACCCAGCGATCACTTTAAGCCTTGCTCTTCTGCAAAATCCACAGGGATTTGCTGTTTAAATCTTTGCCTTAAAAACACATCCGTGAACAATACCGCATTTCAGCACCGCCCTGCCGGGTGGGGATCTGTGCCTTGCAGTGCCCTGGGCCAGGCCTCCCTGGAAGTGTTTAGGGAAACCCAGAGTCCTGAGCGCTTTGTCTGGCCAGTGAGCTTCCCTAGGAAATTTAAACAAAGACGAAGGTAGATTCAGGAAGTAAACCCCAACTGGTCTGTGTGTGTCTCTCCTTTCAGTCTTTTTTTTTCTTCTAAACTGGGACTCCACTGAACAGTT
The DNA here is from genome assembly GCF_012274545.1 of Fukomys damarensis. NCBI lineage: Eukaryota > Metazoa > Chordata > Mammalia > Rodentia > Bathyergidae > Fukomys > Fukomys damarensis. The sequence goes on from NW_022900945.1 coordinate 2,883,323, forward strand.
GATTTATGAATTGAGGCTGAATGAAATCCAATTGGAACTCACTGGAACGCTGTTTTGATGTAAGATTCAAAGCATCGCAGATTTATTTTATCTTCTGCATTTGCTGATCTCCTGCTTGTAAATCCTGTTGAAGGAGAATAAAAATGACTACGACCTGATGGGAATTAAATATCTGAAGTTCAAAGTCTTGTGCACATCAGAGCGGGCGTCAGTCACGCGCACATCTTGGAAGGCAGGCGGAGAGCGGTTTCTCCACCGGGCAGAGATCAAAGTGGGCGTCCTGGCTCTGTTTTCTCCCTCGGGTTTCTGCTTCGATCATTTGAAAGTAAATCCAGAAGGAAGTGTTTTTTTTCCTCTTAAGGGCTAGGAGAGATGGCGTTATTTTTCTTCAGGCACTGGTTTTATCTTAGGGAAATAGGTACAGAAGGCATTTTCAGTCCCATATCTCCATTTTTTAGAGTCAAGGTCTAAAGGAGATTTAGATAGGATTTTTTTCTGTTATCTTGACTAACTTTTTAACGGCAGGAGTATAAAGTAAACTGAACCTCTTCCAGGGAATCGCCCACTCATTTTAGAAGCAGATGTGTGAGTTTACTAGCTCTTACCCTTTTCGCAAACCTAGAATTACAGAAATGTGACCAGCAGTCACATTTATTCATCTCTCTGGACGAACTCGTTCCGGTAACCCCAGCTGTAATCAACCATTTCTGTAACGTGTCTGAAGAGTACTTCTGTGTTGCCCACAGGCCCCAAGTCCGGGTGTCATGTTGCTTTTGATATGTGGCTTTTTGCAAAGATATGTGCACAAAACGCATCGTGCCTTGGAAGGGGTTGGGGTGGCTGACCGTGATGTGACGTCTGACCGTGACTCGCTGCTCTGTGCCTAAGTATTGGAACCTGGTAGCATGGGGAAGAGCAGGGAGGTGGTGGCCTGCGCCTTTGCTTCTCCCGGCCCACCTGCTTCATTGCCTGGCCGGATTACGGCAGGTACGGGATGCAGGACAGGTGCCGAGCCACACTGCCGTCATCCAGCAGGAACCCACGATGCTCCCCACTGCCCACGAGGTGCCACGCCTGGGGCAGAACCAAGTTCTCAGGGAACTAGATCCTGCCTGGGGGAACCTGAGACATTTAGAGGGCATGGAAGGTTCTAGGCGGAATTGGGGGACAGGTGCTGGGGCGGGGGGTAGTTAATGGGATTCCATGGCCATATCGGCAGCTCACCACCGTATTTAACACACCATTATCTGGTGAGAGAGGAAGGCAGATGAATAAGGTTGTGCAGGGAGATGCATTTGCGCACCGCTTATAACAAACCTTAGGTTTTCGTTGGTGCTAGGATTTGAATGTTCCCCTTAGGCTGTTCCCCTTAGATGTGTGTTGAACCCTGTCACCCCATGATGTGTTTATCAGGACATGGGGCATCTGGGGTGTGAGATCCAGAGGGCAGAGGTCCAGGAGCCACCTCTCCCTTCCACTGAGGACTCCGTGAGACACGGAAAAACCAGGCTGTGGAGACACAGGACTCCTGGTCAGCCTCCGGGGCTGTCCGGCACAGGAGGGTTACACCTCGAGCTGGGCCTTGAAGACGCCAGACAGCAGCTCAGGCAGAGGCAGCCCACAGAGAAGGAAGCCCGGTGGGGAGAGGCCGGGAGATGGCAACCGCTGGAGCCATGCTGCAAAACCAAGCACCTGCTCGGATTCACGAGTCACTTGCACTTTTATTGTCATAAAAATCCCTTAACGCTTTGAGATGATGTTCTCTGTAAAGGAATTCTACCATCTAATCGTCATTCCCCGGTTCCCAGGAGCCAGTGTGCATTTGGCAGAAGCCGGGGCACCTGGCCCCCTGCAGCTGACTGCTGCCCGGCTCTCTGCCCCTCGGCGCCCTCCAGAGCTGCTCTTTCCGAGACTCCTTCCTGTGCTTCACTCGCAGGAAGCGGAGGGCTGTGTGGCTCGGCCCTGGAAAGCAGCGTTGGGTTCGCCTCTCTCTTCGGGCCCTGACTTGCTGTGTGATGTTCGCTGTCACTTTTCTCTGCTTTGACATGGGCACACCCAAGACGCTCGGCACAGCACAGCCAGCTGTGGACTGCAGAGACTCCAGGTGCAGTGTTCTCTCTTTCAGATTACTCAGATCTTGGGGCCTCTGAGGCGATCGTGGTGTGGCGAGGGTTCTGGTGTTGGGTGACCTTTGAGGCGAGCCACATCCTATCTGTGTGCCCAGGCGGCTCGAGTGTTCGTGGAAAACTGCTCAGGGCGTCACCTGCTTCAGGCAGGAACAGCCCCAAGCCTTGTGTACACAGAGAGAGCAAGAGCAGAAACGTGGCGCCCCTTCCACGGGACCCATGGGTCACCCATAAAACAAACACACTGCCAGGGCCACAAATGCAGTGGCGCCTGCCCGAGCAAATACGAGGCACTCGACAGGACCTGAGACGTTGTCTTGGGGCAGGACTTCCCAAGGAGGCCGCCACGAACAGAGACGCAGCCTCTGGACCTCCGCTGCCCAGCCCTGCAGCTGCTGTTTGGTGACTCTTCACACAAGCTTTAAAAGCAGGAAGTTGGGTGTTGTGGTCAAGCTGGCCACGGCTCACGTGCTCAGTAGCCACGAAGGCTGCAAACAACACCCCTGTTCCTCATCTCGGGCTGGCCCTCGGCCCAGACCAGAGCGAGTCTGTTATGCCACCTGCTTTGGAAAAGTGCGTCTTGGCGGAAGACAGCACACTGCCTCAGGCGTGGCCGCGAAGCCTGAAGGAGGTGCCATTGCCATTATTCAGTGCAAGCTCCTGAGGGAATGGACTTGGCCCAAGGTGGCACTAAGGTGTGGTGTTTGTCCTGCAAGCCTGCAGGGCAGCCGCTGCACGAGGGTCCCCTCTCCTGCCCAGCCGTGGCTGTCCGCAGCAGTCTGCTGGTCTGAATGCCTTGGAGCAAAGGGAAGGGCAGTGACGCCAGTGAAGTGACTGTCCTTTCAGACTCATTGCCGAGCCCCGGCAGAGGCTATGGGCTCCAGAGGTCCAGTTCCCTCTTCCGAGGCCACGGGCCGAGATGAGATCGTTCAGCTCCTGCTGGCCCGGTCGACGCCCCCTGCGGTAACCTAGCCACTGCCCATGCAGTCTGGTTGGTTTCACGCTTGTACCCTCTCTGAGATGCAGCCAGCAGAGACCTGGGAGCAGTCGTGTGGACCTCGATCACGGGGAATTCTCCTCAGCCGTGAGTTCATGGAATTCATTGGGGACACCTGAGCTGCACGTTTTATCGGAAACACTTAAAAATACAATGTCACGCCGAGTTAGTTTATCTCAGAAACCATAGGCGTCGTCCTCTCAGCATCTGAAACCCGGTGCAGTCCACGATGGACATCCCGAGTGGACTTTCACATGCTCTCGACGACGACAATGGCGTCTTTGTGGGCACAATGCCATTCTGCCTTCCCGATGCTTTTGTCTGGCGAGGAGTGGGATTCCGAGATACCGTTAGGAATTGATCCAGGGAACCAGGGAAATCGTCTAGAGAAGACCTGGCCCTGTTTGCATTACAGTCCAGCAAGAGCAAGCTCTGTGTCTCCTTCGTGTTATTACCTTTAACATTTTCGACAGTTTGGGGAAATAAATTATAGCATCTATTTTTCTAGATTAGAAAATCGAGGCTTAGAAAATGGCCTGATTGTCCACTGTCACATTCAGCAGGGACAGTGCACATTCGGGCCCTGGCCTTCTCCAGGGCTACCCTTGCACTTTCTGGCCACGCACTGTGGTTTTCAGATGAGATTGGTTGAAGATTTCCGCTTCACATCAAGCATCAGGGCTCCAGTGAGAAGTCTTAAAAATTCCAGTCTGAATTGTATCATCTATTTTGTGTATGATTTTATCAATAGTACCATCAAGTTCATTGAGGAATAATTGGCTTAAAGGTCGGTATTTTGTTTCATTTTGGGGTTTTTTGTTTTGTTCATTTTGTTTGAGAGAGAGAATCTCTCTGCTGGCCTTGAAGTCACTACATACCCCAGGTTGGCCTTGAACTCGCAATGATCTGCCTGCCTAAGGCTCCCGAGTGCTGAAATTATAGGCATGGGCCACTATGCCCTACTGTTTTGTTTTTGCAGTACTGGTGTTGAACTCAGGTGGTCCACCGCTGAGCTACACCCATTTTCATTTTTTATTTTTAGACAGGATCTCATAGAACTCCCAGGCTGACCTTGAACTTGTGTTCTTTTGTCTCAGCCTCTCAAGTAGCTAAAATTAGAAAGTGCCATCTCCCCTACAGTGAGCTGTTTTTAAATTTTCCACATTGAATTTGACTTATAAGTCTTCTACATGCAGGTTGGCTTTCTGTGCTGAATTTTTTTTTCATATTACATTGTCAGTGTTAAGTCCATCTTCAGCTAGTCAGGGCCCCAGCTGTTTCACATTCACTGTGAACCATTACTTTCCTTAGTTGGTTTTCAAGTTAGATAACCACCAAGTAATCACTGCTAATCCTCTTCTGTTGTTTCAGATTCGATGGGAACTTTAATACCAATGTATCTAGAACAATTAGTTGTGATCGACTCTCTACTACTGTTAATAGCCGGGCCTTCAATCCGGGACGAGACTTAAATTCAGGTCAGTGACTTGTTAGTTTTATAAAGGTAAACTGTATTTCACCACGCTCAAGTTGAATCCATGTGTTGCCTTCGATTTTTCCTCTGTGCCTCCAGTATAAACACTCGTAATGACTCCCCTGCTACTTCCAGCTCTGGGGTAACATCTTGTTTCTTCTCTCCGGTCCTAGGATCCCCACCCCTTTTTCTCCCCGTTTTATCTTGTGTACACCTGTCAGGAGTGCCTCTCGAGTGCTGGCATCACAGGCGGGCACCCCCACACCCAGCAAGCTCACTTCAAAGTTGCAGGGATGTTACACCTTGCACCAGCCTCTATTTCAGATTTTACAAAAGAAGAATCTTGAGTTTCAGACAGGCCCTAACCCTTCCCTTATTCCTGGGAAGCTGAAGGGTCTTAGTCCTTACAGAGAACTGTATTCCCCAAAGCCCAGGTCTCTTATCAACATTAAAACCTGGAGGAGAAGCCAGAGGACAGAATATTTACTTCTAGGACCCCAGCCAGGCTCTACCAGGGGGAGAAATCCTATCTATCAGAGCCGGGTACACAAGCAGGCGGTCTGCTGCGTCTGGAATGAGCTGCAGGTCCTCCGTTTCTTAGGGATGACACACTGGCTTCCAGGTCAGTGATGCAGCCAAAATCTGCCTGGCACATGGCACACAATCTGGTCTAGTACGTAGTGGGTTCAGTTATTGTTTAATTGGCTAGAGATTCTGAAGTCTTTCTGGAGCAGATAAAATCCACTTCTAGGGGAAAAAAAGCTAAATCAGAATATTTCTCATTAAAAAAGAAAAAATAACAGAAGAGCTGTAGATGGAGGCTCATAGGAGCAGATCAGAGTGAGTTGTGGGAAATTCCATAGCTGGCACCGCACGGAGCCGGCCCTCAACGCTCCAGCTTCTCAGAAAGCTTCAGCCACAAGCTTGGGTGCAGGGCAGGAAGATCTCAGGGGTAGGTGTGTCCCTGGAGCACACCCACAGAGCTCCATCGTGAGTCAGTGCTCCTTCCACTGTTCACACTGCCTCGAGTGAAGAAGAGGGAAGTGTGTCACTCGTGTGTGCAGGGCCCAGAAGGTCCATCACCAGTGTGAATGGTTACTTTAGTGATGGGATAGAGGGGTATTTTCACTTTCTGATTTGCGTACTTCATTATAAACTAAACATGAATGCCTTTGTAGCCAGGGAAAAATAAAACAGAAGGGAATTACACCTCCAGGGTCCCTTGGTATCTGTGGGCTTGGATCCAGCATGTCTCCTGTGGACACCAAAATCTGTGGGTGCTCAAGTGCCTTCCATAAAGGGGGTGATATTCGCATGAAACCCACACATCCTCTGTGTCCTCTAAACCGATTCTAGCTGACTTGTAATGCCTGATGCTATGCACGTGATATGTAAATGATTCCATACTGATACAGTTGCTTGTATATTGTTCAAGGAATGGCGGTGATAAAAAGCATGTGCCTGTTTAGTCAGATTTGCATTTTGTTCAAGTCACAGGTACAGAGGGCTCCTGTTCCCCACGCACTTCTGACCCTTTTTGGTCACCCCCCCGCCTTTTTATTTTGGTACTGGGGATCGAACTCAAGACCTTGCACTTGCAAGGCAGGCGGTGGAACAACTGAGCTAAATCCCCAGCCCTATTGGTCCCTTTCTTAACGTGGCTCTGATGGGAACTCTGTTACCCCCGGCTGTGCGGCTGGGACAGCAAAGAAGCACAGGGGCAGACTGAGGGGACAGCTGGCTTGGGTCCCAGAGCCCTGCCCCTGCCAGGACCCCCTGCCTCCCTGGCCTGCGGGGACCTTACTTTATTGTTTCTGATAAGGAGCAGTTGCAAGGATCCAGTGCCACCATCGGTAATCAGTTTCTTTGATTCTTTGTTGTAATGCCAGGGACTGAACCTGGGGCCTTTTACACTGAGCTACTACATCTCCTGCCCTCCTTTATTTTTTATTTTGAGACAAGGTCTTTCTGAGTCACTAAGTTGCCCAGGCTGGGCTCAAACTTGGGATCCTCCTGCCTCAGCCTCCCGGAGTGCTGGGATCACAGGTGTGCACCACCACCCAGCAGTAATAGAATTATTATGCTTCTTTCTTAGTGAATACAGAAGCAGTTTTTCCAACCTTCCTTCTGACTCACATACTGACAGTTGATTGATCAGTGGTCATTAAGCACCTTTTACGTGCTGCACCGGGTTAGAAGATGTAAACAAAACAAAGATCGCATGACTTGAGGGATGGGAGTTACATATTTTAAACTAGTAGGCAAGTAAATGCCCAGTGTCAGATGCTGAGTACTGCTGGGTCTTGAACGTGGTTCCCCGAAAGTGACCTAGTACGTGCAGCTATCACAGGGCTGAGGCCTCTCACTTAGGGGACACCTTGTGCCAGGGATTGAGCCCAGCCCGTTTATTTTGAGAGGACTCACTAATTTCCCTACACTGGGTTCGAACTTGAAATCCGCCTGCCTCCGTCTCTGGAGTGCTGGGGTTATAGGTGTGCACCCACCCCGAGCTCCTGCACTGCAGTTTGATGTACCTAGAAGGCCCTCCGAGTCTGGACCATACCCCCCAGGCATAGACTCCCCAGCCTCTGGACCGTGACCTGGATAAACGGCCAGGTGCTGTGACAGCCACACAGAGCGGGCCGAGACAGTGCCCCAGGAGAAGCAGTTTGGAGCCGGGACACGGGCAGGGCTGGTGCCTGGGGTTTTGGGTGTAGAGAGGTGGGGGAGACAGTTTCACACAGAATTTACTTCTAAGATCCAAGTAAGTAGGGTGCAGGAAGTCAGGAGGAGGAAGGAGGAAATGGTTCCTGGGCAGTGGCTTAGCGTTGGGAGAGGTGCGCTCACCCGGGCCAGAACCCCACGGTGGCGCTGTCGGGGTGAGGGAGGGCATTAGGGATCTGGCTCTCTGGGACATTCCCTTCCAAGTGATTGTGTTTTCTTAGAAAATTCAGAAAGCAGCAGCATCGGCTGAGAGTGAAGCCCCAGAAGAGTGAAAAGCGTATTCATGGTGCCATGAGTAAAAGCTCAGCAACACAAATACCGAGGAATCTCTGAGGGGCCATGGGGCCAGGCAGCGCGGTCCCCTCACACACCGCCAGCTCGGTTTAAAAGAATCCCTGTAAATGCTGTTTCATTTCAGTGTTCGTTGTTAAGGAAGACTTAGTTAAGAGCTCTTGAGCAATGCAAGGAACTTGGCAAAGGTCGGTGGAGAACTGGCCAGTACTGAGTTTGGGTGTTTCTAAGAGCTGGTCTCAAGAGCCACCTGCTCCCTCCTGGCAGGCGTGTTCCACGGAGAATCCGCAGTTGAGATCTGCAAGCGGCTTTTGGAGCTGCTGGGGCATTTGGGAACTGACTTGCGTGCATTTGAAGCTTCCCAGTGTTGCACACATACCAGAGAGGAGTGTGGTGGTGGAGGGGACTGCAGGGCTCCCCCTTTCCTCTCCTGCCCCCCGCCCCAGGGCTTCCACCGCCCCATCCATCAGCAGCCCTGACTGATAACACAGTTTCAGGCCGCCTCTCAGCCGGCTGAAAACAGATTCTCATAAATTACAAACCATTCCTAGATTTGCTTATCCAAAACTAGGGCCTGCATCCTTCCACCCAGCACACAGTCCTTCTCTTAAAACTGCCCCTGCCAGATCTCCACTTTTTAAATTGGCTCCTGGTCCCTGATTCCATTCAAATATCTAACGGTGATGGTGCGTGTGTTACATTACGTGTCCGTGATGTTTTGCTCCGGCTCTTTCCTGCTTTTATTCCTGGTTTCTCACCCTTTTTTCTCCCCCTTTCAAATTCCTGCTGAGCTATTTTCTTGTGCGTGGCCTGATCCCTTAAGAGAGTTTATTTGAAGAGTCCAAGGAAAGTTGCCTCTTGCTCTCTGGAGTTATGCCAAGGTGGAGAGAGTAGAAGTGGGAGTTCGTCTTCTGTGCAGAGAGAAAAAGTGCCCAGACTTTTTTTATTGTGTTTCATTTAAAGAGCATTTGAAGTTGCAAACTTGGATCTTGGTAGTGCTGCAGTCTTCGCTGAGATACAGGATTCACAGGGGGTGGGGCGCTTAGAAGTCCTCTTGTGCAGGTGAATGCTCCGGGAGGCACAGGCTAGGCTAATTCCAGCCGCCTCAGTGCTTTGCTCCAGGGTGAATGGCCGTGCTTTCTCTTTTCTTTAAAACACAGAGGGTCCCCACTCGCAGCGGTGCCCTGATTAGTTACTTCAGCATGCTGCAGAGGGAAACTCCTTCACCGGGCGGGAGTAGCTGTGTGCAGTGCCAATCTGCTGGGTGGCTGTGGGCTGCTGCTCTGTCCCGGGGTCACAGAGGACTGGGGTGCTGCTAGGGTGGCTGCGTTAAGTGCATTTGACCTACAGTGTCTTCACCTCCCTTGGGGTTCGTCAGCATGGAATCCACCAAGGAGCACTGAACTTTGGAAATTTAACATTTACAAAATTCTCCTTGCTGCCGCCCAGCTCTACCCAGCAAAGGCCATGTTCTTCCTAAAATGAAAGAACGAAAATCAAGCAACTTAGGAATTTCAGGTACCTTTTTAAGCCCAGGTCCCCAGCTTCGTGATTGCATTAGTGCCATAAAACATGTAGTGATACTTGCATTGCATCTAAAATCTGCCCACTTTGAGTCTAGATATATGTGATTGATTTTACACTCATCAGTATGAAGATAGGTGAATGCACAAAACCATACCAGACCCAGAGGGTCCTTCTTTCAATTTCCCTTCAAGCTGCAACTTTTAACTGCGGTCTGGTTTTTCACAATCCTGCTGTCATACATACATATTTCTCATTGTCGGAGCAAAACACTTGACACCCACAGGTCAAAGGAGGGCAGGTTTATTTGGCTCACGGCTCCAGGGTATGCGGCCCGGCAGGCAGAAAGAGTTCTTCCCATGGCAGGCAGGAAGCAGCAAGCCCTTCCCTGTTTATTCCACGCAGGCTCCAGGCCTATGAGTCTGTGCTGCTCACCTGCGGGATGGCTCCCTCTCCGGAAAGTCCCTCACATAGCCCGAACTATGCTAAGCGATGCTGGAACGACCTGGTATCACACATCTGTGATCCAGTTTGCTGGCTGAATGACCAACTTCAGTTCATCTCTGTGATTATCTTATGTGCCCTAAAATATCACAAAATCCAGACTTCCCGCTGAACTCCTCCTGGGGCAGTGTCCCCGGCACCGGCACCGTTCCCATCCCCGTCCCATCCCCGATGCTCTGAGACCCTTCCTCACCTTCCCACCCAGTAACTCTTTATCTCTGTGAACCTAACTTGAATCAGTGACCAGATGAGAGGGGAAGAGACCGAGATTGTGTCCGGAACGGACTGGCCCTGGGCAGACCCGAACCAGCTGTTACCTGCATCGCGTGACCATGGCCCCTGACACACTCACGCTGTCTTCTTCCCCATGAGAGGCACCGGCCCCAGTGCTCTGATCCAGTGTGTGTCCCGGGTTGCTGCTCCTTCCATGGCCAGTGCCGTGGAGACCTGGTCACCGCTGGGACCTTGCAGAGCTTCCCCTGCCGCTGTTTTCCAGGCGTCACCCACACGCTGTGCATGTGTAAAACATCTCCAGAGATGGAACTCAGGGTCTTCACGCTGAGCTTCACCCTAGCCCTGTTTAGATTGATTGATTGATGATTTGGAGACAGGTTTGTTAAGTTGCCCAGGCTGGTCTCGAATTTGTGATCCTCCCGCCTCAGCCTCGCAGAGAGCTGGGATGGCAGAGTGTGGCACCACGCCTTGCCATTCTTTCATTCCTTTTGGTAGCAGGTTGGGTTCACAGGAAGTGGACTCTGAGGTGGAGATGTGCAGCCTGTAGGGAAGGGAAGGAAGCAGAACTGAGCGGTGCAGGCGGGAAAGGAAGGTGGCCTTCAGTCTCCCCACGGGCCTCTGCTCATCCCGGAGACCTGGGAGGGGCGGCCGCTGGAGCTGTAGCCGCGTGGCCGCTGCTGTTACTTTATTCTCTAGCACTGACTGGCTGTGGTCACGTTTGCCTGATCCTTGCTCCTTTCCTTTTGTCTTCTGAACGCTGCGAACCCGGGCTCATGCTTGCTGTTGACAGGGCTCAGCGAGTCTTTCTGTAAGAGGATTTTCTGTGCGCATTTTTGTTTCCTGTCTCTTGAAGAACCCGGTGAAGTGAAGGCTGTGGCTGTGGCTCGGGTAGAATTGGTTCGCTTGCCTCGGCAGCGGACCCGCTCACGGGAATGACATGTGTCCATGTGCCTGCGGTGACACGGGCCACCGGCTGTGCGCAGTGGCCTTCTCCGTCTGCGAGGCTGGCTCTGCTGAGCCCACACGCACGGCACACACGAGAAAAGTATCACTGATTCTTGCCTCTGAACCTGTTTTGCATTTTCCTTCCCTCCTCACGTGGTTTTCAAGGGCAGATGTTAGCATCAGACAGAGCAGTCATGAATCTGGCCGGACGGCAGGTGTGACATGCGCCCGCGAAGCGTCCTGTGTCCCCTCGCTGGCCCGATGTCCTCCCTCCTGGAGAAGGACTTGTGTCTGTCCGTGCCTGCCTGCCTGCCTGCCTGCCGAGGCTAGAAATTCTCTATGTCCAAAGCCAGGCGCATCACCTCTCCAGCTTTCCACCGTGTCCCAAATGCCAGCTCAGAGCAGCTCAAGGCTCACAGTGGTCCCAGCCTTGTTGCTTGATGTCCCTGTGATCGCCGTGCTCCAGGAAGGAGCTCCGCCCGGGTCTGTAGAGGAGGACGAAGAGGAAGCATAGGGCCGGCCAGGTGTGCCTGGCCTGACCGCAGAGCCGAGCCCGGGTGGGCAACTCAGGGCCTCACGATCCAGGGGCCGAGCTGTGGAGTGCAGCCCGGATCCTCGCCTAACAAATTCAGCGTCACTAACAGTACCGAGCTGCAGCTTACCAGAGCCTGGTGCCAGGGTCAGAGGGCCTGGCTTTGGCTGGACTATGGTTTGGCTTTGTTACTTTGTGTCCGATAACTAACAGGTGTAATCAGGAAGCACTTTGAGAAGGGAAGGGAAGGAGCAGAATGCTTGGGGAGAAGGAATGTGGGGCCTAAGGTCACCGAGGAGGGAGTGCGCGGGAGTGGCCGGCGGAGCCCGCAGGGGTCACTGCGTGGGGGACACGCGCACTCTCTGCCCTTCTACCAGCACAGGCTGAGGGTGGGGGTCTCCTGCTGTTCCTGCTGCAAACACGTCTTCAATTAGGAAAATGAAACTCTGTTTGCTAAAGACAGGAGGACTATGCAGATGGGATGACGGGTTCAGTTCCCGGGTTAGCTGACCCCATGCTTTGTTTAAAACAGACAAACAAACAAACAAACAAACACTCCTCATCCTCCCCAGCCCAGACGTAGCAAACCCTAGGGTTGGCTTGGTGAAACTTAGGATCTGGAGGTTTCAGGAACTGATCGTGATGATCAGTCCGGCTCGAGAACCCTGTTTTTGTTCCTTTTTGTTCCGTGAACTTTTATGTGAGTATCTGGGAAGCGCCTGGCTGTGGGTCCTCCAGGTTCGCAGCTGAGGAGACCAGAGTCATTCTCCATCCTTGGAACCCTCAAGCGGACGCCTCGGGTCAGAACGGAAGGGCCATTTGCTCAATGAACCTAGAGCGGACCTGAAGAACCGGGATCTCGGAACAAAGCAGAGCTGAGCAGGTTTGCTTTCTTTCCTTCGCCTTAGTCGCACACACACACACACAGACACACACACTCACACACACACACACACACACACGTAGGAAGGGTGCGCCGAGCTGTCCTAGGAGCACACTTGGTGTGTGCCAGGAACTCGGCTCTGGTGGTGGGCTCTACCCAGCATGCTCTGGGGTAGCGGTGCTCTGGGCCACACCGTCAGGATCCTATTCCGGGCTCTGGGCTCAACTCACTCTTCCTTTCTGAACCAGAGCACCCTTAGCTATAGAATGGGAACAGTGCTCTCTGCTTGGTCAGCCTCCAGTTGTGGCTCTTGCTATTCCATATTCAAAAACCTAACCTCTCCATTGCCTTGGTTTCCTGAATCATAAATAAAACCTGCCACATAGGGTTGTTGTAAGAAAGAATTCCAGTGAGAATCATGAGCTTCCTGGTGTCTGGTGAAATACCTAATACGCTGACCACTTCCAGAGCACCATAAACAGTCCAGGGGTCCCAGGATGCGTGGTAGAGCACTCATTGCTTGGAGGCACGCTAGGTCCGGGCTAATGCCAGAAATTGTATTTGGAATCCTCAGGACATTCATTTGTGTTATTCCCCCGCAGGGTGCTTGCTGTTTCACACTCTGTTAGGAGCGGTGCTGCGATGATGCTGCTCTGTGGAGAAGTCTGTGGCTTTGCGTCTGCACCTCGGTGTATTTAGGAGGCATTTGGACCTTTCTCTCTGGCTGCAGGAGGCCGCTCTGTTTGGCTGAGGGGTGTTGGCCTGGGAATCAGCCTGGCCTTCTCTCGATGGAGTCCACAGGTTTCCAGCACAAGCATGTTCTGCTTGTCCCCACCTCAATATTGTTGGCAGTATTGACAGCATTGTTGTCAAAAACCAAAGCCCCAGCCCAACAATAAGCAGTTGCAACCCACCTTTGCTCTGCGCTGGGTGGTAGAAGCATTGAAGAGGGCAGGCAAGGCTCCTGGCAGACGGGACCTGTTTGTTTTGACCTGACTGGCAGATGAGAGGCACCAGCTAGATGTGCACTGTGATGTTAGAAAGGAAATATCTGGGGACCACATGTTGGAAGGATCGCAGAGTTGGTATGCTTTGCTTGTGGATCTGGAGACCTAAACACAAGAGGAACGAACACCCGAAAGGGGAAGGCAGGATTTTCAGCTGCCCATCTGATAGCAGTTTGTGTCCTGTGGTAGAATAAAAATAAGCCAGTGCTATTACAGAAGTGTCCGTCTTCTCCTAGAATTAGCATGGAGAACTGAAGGCAGAGTAGACCCCTTGTTGAAGTCCTTACAGTGGAGAGAGACAGGAAAGATAGAGCTTTTGTTGGAAGGCCCGTCCCCAGTTTATGATTGTCCTCTGTCAGCGCTGGGTAGAGTGGACATCACATTGCTCCTCACCCACTGGGCCACGCCGGGCGCAAACAGGAGGTCCCGGCTGAGAGCACTTGTCCTGCGCACCCCGTCACCGGGTTTTCCCCTCTGCCTCTGGAAATCTTCCCCAGGCGCAGTGGAAAGTGTCGGAGCGGATCCAGCTCTGTGCTTTATCCATAACCAGGACTCCTGCAGGGCAGGAGGGAGGAAAGGAAGCCTGGTGACCTGGGAGCCCGTGACTGGAGCTGACCTGGAGCAGGTGGCAGACCTGTGCTTTGGGGCCACAGCGGGCTGTTTGTGTCAGTGAAAGCTCTGAAAGTTTCGCTGTCACCACCATGGACTTTAGTCACTGTCGCGGGCAAGTCACTCATGTCTCAGCTTCAGTGTCCCCTTTATAAAATGACAAATTAGATTGGGTTTACAGAACTTACTGTTAAAAGGTGGCAATGGTGGAAGTCGGATGTCTGGAATGCACGCAGCCATTCCTACAGTTTAGATCTGAGTCTGTCTCTGCCCATCCCCTGTTGGCCCCCAGGAATCCAGGAGGAGGAGGAGACTCCAGAGAGGGCTGGCAGGAGCAGCACATCCTGCCTGTCTTTCTTCCTCAGAGCCCTTCTGTGTTTTGATGCTCAGAAGCGTTTCAGCCTTCTCTGGGCTGCTGTACGGGGCCCACGCGTGCTCTGGTGTCTTACTGTCCCTGTGTGTGGCTGTTCCCAAGTCCGCGTGCCCCGTGGTGGTCAGTACAGGAATCATCCTTACGTGGAGCCTCCTCGGTGAGCCGGGCTGACCATGTGGATGTTAAGAGTGGGAGAATATGGTTTGAACCCTGGTGTCCACAGACCCTGTCCACTGCCCAGCAGTCCTTGCATGGAAGTAAGACCCTCACGAACGATGAGAAGTCCTTACTCTCCCTCGCCTTGAATTCACCTGCATCCTTTGGCAGCAGCACACTGGTCCTGCTGGTGACTTTGTCACTGGGAACTCATGGCTGTTTTGTGTATCTCACACAGTGGTTGCTGAAAATGTCATAACGCCGCTTGGTGCTTTCCGTCCAGACTGCACAGAGCACTGACTGTCGTAGGCCGCCTTCTGTGGCTACCACAAACTACTCAAGGCAAGCTAACTTGTAAAAAAAAAAGCAGTGTTTCATTTTGTTTTTTTTTACAAAGGGCAGGGCCTACATCCAGTGAAGGCCTCTCCCTGGAGAGTCCTGAAGGAGAGGACAGGGGGTGTGCGTGTCTATCTTTATTTGCAGCTAACTCTGTGTTCATACGTAGCCTCCAGTGTTCAGTCACTTCTCCACCCTGAGGGCCATAGCTCATCCTCCCAGCCCAGCGTCTCACAGTGGGGATGAACTGTCCACCCCCGAGTCCTACGAGACAGGTCCACACCACTCCCAGGGCATGGCATAGAGCAGCACCCCCCCAGCCATGAGCCTGAATCCGGAGGTTTTGACAGCTGTCTCCCTGGACGGAAATGCCAGCTCCTCTGCTGTGAGCAGCCACCAAGGTTCTGAGGGGCATTGGCCAGACGTATTCCAGTATTTGTCCTCACCCACGCTCTTCGGGGCTTGCATGGAGATCTGTGTTGTCCTGTTACAGGAGTGCTAGAGCCACACAGGAATCCACGGAACATTCCCAAGTCTCACCACGAAGGAAGACACTGGGTAATGAAACAGAGTGAGCTCAGAGTGGCCAACGAGGGACCTCTGAGACGGTGAAATTGTAATACAAAACTTGAAGGCCAAAAAAGAGCTAACTGCTACAGATTTTGCTCAGTGGTTCTTCCGCCTGCCTCACAAACACAAGGTCCTGAGTTCAATTCCCTTACCCAAAACAAAACAAAAAAGCTAACTAAGCCACATCCCATGGCCCACCTTGTAATCCAGCCACCTGGAAGGCTGAGGCAGGAGGATCAAGAGTTCAAGGCCAGCTGTGAAAGTAAAAAGTGCCAGTAGGGTGAAGAGTGGGTGGAGGAGACGACCCAGGCCTCAGGGCCGCTTTATACAAGGGCCCGCCACACAGGTGGACCAGAAAGGTAGCTGTGGATGTGCAGTGGGGCCGGCTAGGAGGGCAGAGGGGGATCTGGGAGGAGGACACTCGGGGCTGCGGGGCGAGGGTGGCTGCGGGTGTGCCGGGGGAGCAGCCGCAGGCTGTGACTGGCATTTCAGTTTGTGCAGTAGAGCCTCGATGCAGAGTGCCCGCCGGCCTTGAATGACGAACCTTTTCTCTTTAAAAATTTCTACTTTCGCTCTGTACGTTTGTGGTACGCAGTGACCGCATGCATCGTGGGGAGTCGGTATGTGAGCACCCTCACTCTTGATGCATACCTCCTCTTCCCTGTCCTTTTCTCCTCTCTGGTCCCCTTCCCGTTTCCAGTTGTCTGTCTTATTTTGTTCCATGGTCTGTTCATAGTTTAGTTTTCTCATGTAGAAGAAACCTTGCAGTATTGCACTTTGCATGTCTGATGATTTCATTTAGCTTTCTGGTCTCGAGGTGCATCCATTCTTCCACAGAGAGCTCCAGCTTACCCCTCTTCACGGCAGCGTTGCACTCCATGTGTATGAGCCCCATTTTTTATCCATTCATCCACGGAGGGACATGTAAGCTACTGGAGACCCTGCAGTTAGGTTCCGGTTTCCTGCCCAGCATAAAAGCAGAACTAGGAGAGAAAGCGGTGTGCCGGGATGACCAATGCCAAGGCACCAACAGAGGCACTGATTTTTATGGGGTAAAGGTGGGCTACGTGCAGGGGTGGGGCTGCGTGAGAAGATGCGCAGTTGTGCGGTTTCTGTGGAGACCAATGTAACCAGGGCTCATCATGGCCAAGACAAAGCAGTCTCGGCTTGGGAACACAGTAGACAAAACACGTGCTGTAGTTAGAGCATTGTCCCCTGGTTAGACGGTTTTAGCTGTGTGAACAGGATTTGGGTGCAAGTTACTCTGACCTCGGCACATAGGCTTCGGCCAGACTCACTTCTGTAAACAGCCAGTTGAGGGGTCCTCTCCTCACAGCCGGCTCTGGGCACAGTCCGAGTTACGGTGCCCTGCAGTAGGCAGCTTCCGGGGTTTAGCTCCCAGGAGTAGTGCTGCTGCTTGAGACGCTTCCCTTGTTGACTGGCCTCCTCCTTCTAGTGGGTGAGTACCAGCATCTGCTGAACAGGGCAGAATCGTGCTGGGCGGACATGCAGAAGGCTTCCTTAGTTTTGCTCGCGTTGACCGTGAAAGGGGACTGGTCCTAAGGCTCCTGCCTCAGCCTGCAGAGCTCCCACAGCCGATGAAGCTGTCCGGGGCACCTAGCTGTTCAGCCGTGGGAAAGCCACCTCTCGTCCGAATGATGTGGCTGCGTTACTGCTGCCTCTGCCCTCAAAGGCCGGTGTGGAAGGTGCCCACGGCCAGCCTGCGACCTTAGACCCCCAGCTGTAGTGCTCAGCAGTTTGACTTTTCCACAAGATAAAACACAAAGGCATTTCTTTTCGTGCCGTGTCTCCTTCTACTGGGTTCCCTTACGTAGTTCTTTACTTCTGGTTACCCTGGTAACTGGTGGAGATGCCCGAGTGCGTGCTCCCGTTGCGGGCCTGTTCGTTCAGCCACATCTCTGACACACAGAAGAACTGTGTCCTGAAAGGAGCAGGGCCAGGCAGCTCTGCTGCGCCGCCGTCCCCACCCCACCTCGAGCAAGTCTGCTCTGCACCTGTGCAGCAGGAGGAAACTCAGAGGTCCATACGGAAGGAAGGAGCTGCAGCGTCCAGGAAACGTGTGTGGTGGCTGTGGGCAAAGTGGCCTCGCTGAGAGCCCGTACGGTCCACGTGTTTGACCTGTCCTGTGGATGCGCTTGACACGTGGGACCCCAGAAAGCATCCCGGGCCTGGCTTTCCACCTTCTCTGCCCCAGGAGTGGTCCCAGGCTGGTTGTGCTGGCAGGTCTCCGGAGTGAGGCTGTGGTGTTTGGAGAAGGGGTGGTTAGCGCTGGAAATCTTGGCGAGGTGTGCAGAGGGTATTTGTCTTTCATTGAACCTGGTGTCAGAGGAAAACAAGACTTTAGAGTCCAAGGAATAAAAGTGTAGGTTCCCCCTGAGGGCCTGTGAAGGGGAAACAACCGCAGCGCCCCTACTTCCAGGAGTGGGGTGGGGTCAGGTACATTTCTGGCCCTGGGGAACCTGTGAGCCTGGGAGTAGGACCTGGGGCCAGGCCCTAGTACCCACCTTAGCACCCAGGGCACTGGGCGGAAGGTGGGAAGAGGGGCCTGGGAGAGGGTTTCAGAGGCTGGGTAGCTTCAGGGACGCCTTCGCCTCCGGATCTGGGCAGGATAGGGCCTCGGGGTGTGCCTGCGTCTGGGACCTCATCCCTGGCTAGTCCTTCATTGGGGGGGGGTCTTCTGTGGGAGACTGACGCTCCAGCCGAGATGCAGCCGATTTGTCTTTGAATCATTCTCCACCCATTGCTCCCCTTTCCCAGCTTCCTGAGCCTGTTTACTGTACAGATGTTGCGGGAACCCAGGGAGGTCAGCACAGCAAGGGCTGTGGCCCAGACCCAGAAGCAGAGCAGTGCCAGCACCGTCTCCCCGCCTGTGCTGGTCGCCACGCCAGGCAGAGATGGACACAGTCGCAGTCGCCAGCGGGATTCTGCTCCCCTCTGGCTGGCGAGAGGCCTGGGCTCCTCCAGAAACCTCTGCAAGCTCATGTCTGCCTCTGAGTCACAGGCCATGCACCATCCCTGCTCCCGGGTGAAATGTGCTCCTCGGTGTGTCGGGTGGGAAAAGAGCAGGAGTCCTGGGGGCGCTGCACTTCTGCACTCCTTGTGTTTTGAGTGGCTTTGTTAGAGGAGGACTTCCTGTCATTGGTGCATAGCCACGCTCATTAACACGTGACTGTGGCCGCCTTCTCCGATGATGACTGAGTTGAGTGACTTTTGTTTTGTTGCTGTTTGAGACAGGGTCTTACTATGTAGTTCAGGCTGTCCTTGAACTCACAGTGTAGCCCAGGCTGGGCTCCAACGCATGGAGTCCCTCCTGTCTCAGCCTCCTGGGTGCTGGGATTGTAGGCATATGCCACCATGCCTGGCTTAAACGTATTGATTTACAGTTTTTGGCAGTGCTGGGGAGTCAAACTCAGGGTCTTGTGCATGCCGTACAATCTCTCTGTGCCTAACTCAAATGGCTTGGATAAAGCGAATGTGGTTTGCAGACCCAGAAGTACTTCTTTTCAATCCTCACTGAAGTTTGTGGCCACTGTACCAGACCAAAGAGAGGTTTCTGTGCTGAGCTGGCCATTTAAACTTGCATGGCAGAGGGCCTTGGGTGGTTAGTCCTGAAGTGTGGCTGTTACTGTCCTGTTAGATTGGCCCAATGGGGTGGGAGTGTGGGCACAAGACTTGGCACGGTCAATGCCCCGTGCTGCACTCTGTGTTATGGACCCTCCTGCCCCGACCCCAGGCAGCCTCAGCTTAAGTTCCTGGAGCCGGCAGGTGGCCTGGGCTGCGCTGTGCGGTACCTCAGTGACGTGTTTCCTTCTTTGAAAATTGGTGGTCGGCAGAGAGCAGGAGGGTGGTTGGCCCGGGTCTTTAGCTCAGCTGCCCACTACGGACCCGTGCCAGGAACAGGTAGAATCAGCACTGACACCAGCCCCGCGATTGTACCTGCCAGAAGTGGGGCAGAGCTGGCACTTACACGCCCACGCAGGGTTTTAATTGCTGTCATGCTTGTTAATTTTTGGAAAGCAATCAAAATATTTGCCTGGCTTTAAAAGAAAGCATATTGCTAACAGCCAGAAGATGTCTGCAAAGTAAATAAAGCTTGAAATGTCAGTGCCTCACACGGAGCGAGGGAGAGGAGACAAATAGTCCACCCCTGTCCCACGCCCCAGGGCCGTCCTCAGCAAGGGACAGCACAGCAGGGCTCCGCAGCCACCCCTCACGCTGCACTCTGGGTCTCCATGGCCCCACCTGCAGCTCTCGGCCACGTGCTGTCATGCAGTGTGCCCACCATGTTTGTGCTGGGTGCTAGGCACCCACGCAGCCCCATCCCTGCCCATCTCAGAGGCAGGGAGATCCTGCCCTCTCGGTCCCTGTCCCTCACCCACGTGGTCAGTGAGACCCCAGTAATCAGTAAGAGGTGTAGAGCTGAGTTCTGCTCTCCTCCTTTGGCCTGTGGGTTGTGACCATGAATTTGATCCTTTTGATCTCTTTGCCCACACCTCTTGGATTCCAGGGGGTGGGGCAGACAGTGCCCTGTGGGGAGGGAGGAGCACCTGGATCCCAGTTTCAGCTGATCCCAGCTCTTCAGAGTCCACCCCCACTCTAAGCTTTGTGTGAACGGCGACATTGTGACTGCCCCACCCAGAACTCGGTGTGCTGGGGTAGGCTGGAAGAGCGCCTGGGGTCAGAAGAGCCGGATGTGACCGCAGCCCCCGCTGCCTGCACTTGAATTTGTTCAAGAAAGATGGACGGGACACTTAGGGGGCAGGTGTGGCTTGAGACTGGGCAAGTGGGGTGCCAGGCCCAGCACAGCAATGGAATTCACCAGGGAGGAGGAGGGTGAGGCGATGTGATGTCAGTGGGGAAGCTCGGGTGGCTGCGCAGGAAGAGAAGGGCACGGTGGCAGCAGAGGGCCCTGCATGTCTCCGAGCGGCGCATGGTAACTAGGGCGTGAGGCATTTGGTTTTGCAAACGTGCAGTGGCATCCGGAGGAAGCTGTGTGCTGTGGCCGCAGTCAAGCCCAACTTCAGCGCTGTCGCCGCCCTGAGGGACGGGGCCTCCTGCCTCCTCCTCCCTGCAGGGTGCACTGCTCTCCCCGTGCAGCTCTGCCCTGCCCCTTTGCTGCCTGTGCTCTTCTGCTGTGCCGCGGTGAGGTTGGGTTTGCGTGGCTTGCAGCCTGTGAAGCAGCGATCCGTGCATGGCAAAGCAAAGCGAGCAGACAGAAGGACACAAGCTCAGAGGGGGGCTGCTGCTGTGGGCGGGGCTGTGCGCATGGTGCACAAGGCTGAGCCCGGGGTGGTGGCAGCACCACGGCGGAGGACACAGGAGGCAGGACACCCTGGCTGAACCCCGGGTGTGCACTGAGGACGTCTTTGATGAGCTGTGGGAGCTCACTGAGCATTTTCAGCTCCAGAGCAGGAACCATAGCCCCAAGAGCACCCTGGGTGCTGATCAGGGTGCAGTGACAGCCTCTGTCTCCCCTGGGAAGGGCGCCAAGGCACCCAAGGTGAAAGTCACAGGTCTCGTCCCTCTGCACAGGGCCTGTGAGCATCACTGGGTCCCTGGGAATCAAATGCCTGGGGAGGGCAGAATGCGCAAAAAGAGCGGTGTACACGAGAAACAACCCAGGGCTCACTGGTGTAACATCGGCCTGCGAGGCTGCGGAGAACGGTCTCACCTAAACGAGACCGTAAGAAAACGTTCTGTGGGACGTGTACAGCTTTGTTTTTTGTTGGATTTCTTCCCATGACAAGCAGTTTCCGCAAGGCACCTGCCCGGGGGCACCTATTGGTTTGACAGTTCTGTTTCATTTTCCTCCCCACTCCAGTGCTTGCAGACAACCTGAAATCCAACCCCGGAATCAAGTGGCAATATTTCAGTTCGGAAGAAGGGATTTTCACTGTGTTCCCCGCACACAAATTCCGGTGTAAGGGCAGCTACGAGCACCGCAGTAGGTATGCAGACTTACTTGCTGTGGTTTTTAGCTGTGGCTCCAGGTGAGCTACATGAAGGGGTTTGGGCTAGAGATCTTGTCCAACATGCAGGAAGCCCTGGGTTCGATACCCAGCACCGCCCCCACACACTCAGTGATCTACACAAAGTCTCGAGTCCCCCTTTCCACACACCGCCCTGTCTTGGCACTGCAGAGACTCGGACTTGTTCCAAAATGATTTCCCGCTCGACACCCTCCGTGGGTGTGGGTAGGGCCGATGATCAGAAATGTCAAACAAGCCAAACCAAATAAAGCTATCCTGTACTGATGGAGTTGGCTCATTTGAAGTTCTGGGAGTGTTTTGAGCTTCAAGTGTCTGCTGCCGTCCAAAGAACGGTCTTCCAGTAGGATAGCCGTAGCACCATAATGACTGCAGGAGAGTTGGGGATTCTCAGCTTCCCTCTCTGTGACAGTGAATTTCCCAGTTTCATCCCGGGGGTTTTAAGGTTCAGAACACCCTGGGTTAGAAGTCTTCTGTCAAGCTTCTCCAGGGAAGTGGCTTGGGAGTGTACATACAAGTAGCTATGGTGGAGGAGCGGGGATGCTTTGTGTGACCAGGCTGTGGTTTCCAGGACACCCTGGGCAGAGATGCTGTGCTTTGAGTGCCACACGTTCCCATTGGGGGTGTCAGTGTTGGTGCCAGAACATCTGCCCTGCCTGGTGCCCGCACTCCATGCCATCTTCTGGAGTCTAGGTAAACAGTCTCTGCAGCTTCCCTTTCCTGCCCTCTCTGCATGGGTTCTAGACTGTCTCAGACACTTTCCTATCGCTGGGACAAAATCCCCGACACCCACAACTTCAAGGAGGAGAGGTTCACTTTGGCTCTCGGTTTCAGTCTGTGGCCTGTTGCTCCAAGGCAGAAAAAGAATGGCAGAAGGGTCTGGTGGGGGAGAGCTGCTCACCTCATGGCGGTCAGGAAGCAGAGAGAGAGGAGAGGAGGTGGGGACAGAGCACACCCCTCCAGGTCACACCCCAGTGACCTCCTACAGCACAGTCGGGCACGAATGCATCCAGGGATGGATCCACTGGTGGGTGTAGCATCCGTGATCCAGTCCCCTTCCACACACAGGAGACGTGGGGAGACTATAGGTTCAGGTAGGGTAGGATAGGATAGGATAAGGGTACCTTTTCCACCTTATCCCAAAGGAACTTACTTCTGCTTCTCTTAGAACCCCATTGTTTGACTTCTTCCTGGCCTCTGTAGACACCGTAGGGGACTTGGTTGTGGGGGCTGCTGGACCGGATGTCGAGATGTTAGCTTCAAGTTGGCTTCTCTCTGGGGTCCTCTGACTCTAGCCGCTCCTGAGAAGGAGATTAGTTGGCCCAGAGTGCATAAGGCCCAGCCCACAAGGAAAGCAGGACTCAGTCTGAGCCACCTGCCCCAACGTAGACGATTTCCCTGCACCTCGAGCCTGAGGGCTTCAACTAACCCTGGAGCCTCCTGCCCTGGGCTGAGAGAGCTGAGCCTGTCCCTCATTATCCCCCACCATTCTCTTCCTGAGTGTCCCTTTCACCTGTTCGAGCTCTGAGGGAGAGAGGAAGTCAGGAAGGAAGGTAGGTAGGTGTCCTTCTAAGTAAAATCCTCGCCCTGGCCTGGAGGACCCAGAAAGTCCCCTCTGAGCTGGCCGGCTGTGGCCAGGCCTTGCCCTTCCCTTCTCTCCCCTCACGGCCTGTCGCTCTGCTCTGTGGCCAGCTCCTCTCTGCGCTCCCTGCGGCCCGGTGTACCAGCTAGGAATGTGCAGGAGTCCTTTGGAATTTAGGGAGGACTTCGGGCCTGAGAGCTGTCACTGTGCACTTGGCCTGTATTTCTTAGTTCTTGCCCAGGCTTTTGGGACTCAGCCGCAGTCTGACGCGTCACAGGGAAACGCAGGTGTGGATGGAGTGATAGCTGGGCTTCAGGGCTGTGCTGGGGCGCTGATGGCTGACCCGTGACGACTGACTCGGCACCAAGAGGGAAGGAGCTGCTTCTGTAAGGAGAGAGAAGCCAGACCTGTGTTCAGACCTGCTCAGAGCTCCTGGGTCCTAGCAAAAAAGCTCGCTCGCTCCTGGGTCCGCACCATCCTTCCCTCTGGGGCCCCAGCTCATTCCCTGCAGCTGAACATTGAGGGGGCAGCAGAGAGGCATGGGTAACTGAGCAGAAGCCCCTCCTGGAGGGCTGGGTCCTTAACAGCATCCTCCGTGACCCTGTCCTGCGGGCCGCCTTTGCTGCCTGGGCAGTGTTTTCCCGGTGCACCTGGCCTCCTCCCTGCCGCCCTCCCCGGCCCTGGGAGCACATGCGCCCCGCTGGCGTGGCCTGAGCCCTGTTTCCTAAAGCAGCACTGACCAGAGCTCCTCTCCCTCCAGACCCATCTACGTCTCCACTGTGCGGCCGCAGTCCAAGCACATCGTGGTGATGCTAGACCACGGCGCTGCAGTCACCGACACCCAGCTGCAGATTGCCAAGGACGCTGCGCAGGTCATTCTCAGCGCCATCGACGAGCACGACAAGGTAACCGCCGCCCCTGCTCCTGGGGCCTGGGGTCCTGCAGGTCGTCTCCCTCCGGGTGAGCGTGGAGCGGTACTCGTGTGGCCCAGGCCCTGCCGCCTGGTTACCTGGTTGCTTGGTCCCAAGCACAAGTGGCCTGTTCTCAGACAAAGCTGCGTCCGCATGTGGCCCAGGCTCTGGGTTTTCTTTAATTCGCCTGTAAAGTGACTTGGGGACAGAACAGTGGTATTGTTTTTATTCTAACTTGAGAACACAGCCGCGTGTCTTCCCGGGTTCACACCACCACCTTCCGCAGCCTGCATGTCCTATAGCCGCGTTTAGTTCCTGTTGGCCTAGACACTCCCACGGAAGTTGAGCCGTGGAGGGAAGGGAGTGGGTGGAAGCTGGAGGGGGACCGGGGACGGCTGCTGGGGTCACTGCTCTCGGGGCACACCCAGCAGACAGCTCAGGGTCATCTGCCGCCTGTGCGTTTTCTGCTTTGTCATTTTGACTTTCCGTCTCGCTAATCTGCTTCCTTAAACACACACACACACACACACACACACACACACACACACACACACACACACACACACACACCACACACCCACACACACACCCACACCCCCATACCCTCGTCCCCTCTCCACTGTTTGAAAACCAAGATGGTTAGTTCCTGCTAAGTTTTTTTCTCTGCACAAATTTTGCTGCTGTTACCGTTCTAATGATATTTGGTGATTTTTTTTTTTTTTTTTTTTTTTAAACCACACTCCAGGGAACCCTCCCTTTATGAACTAATGCTTTTTTAACTTGATAGACCAATACCTCCAGGTATTCATTTTTAAACTCAGATAGTGTCCTAGCGTCTTTTCACTAGTGGATTTCTTGTATTACATGAAAATCCTGGCTGGATACCCTGGCACACACCTGTAGTTCCAGCTACTTGGGAAGCTGAGGCAGGAGGATTGTTGAGCCCAGGAGTTTGGGGCCAGCCTAGGCAGCATAGCAAGACCCCATCTCTTTCAAAATCTTGAACTGGTAGGTTGGCAAGCTTTTGTTCTTTTCCCCTTCCTGCAGATTTCCGTGTTAACCGTAGCAGACGCCGTCAGGACCTGCTCTCTGGACCAGTGCTATAAGGCCTTCCTGTCCCCAGCCACCAGTGAGACCAAAAGAAAAATGTCCACCTTTGTGGGCAGTGTCAAGGCCTCGGACAGCCCCACGCAGCACGCGGCGGGGTTTCAGAAGGCGTTCCAGCTGGTCCGAAGCACGAGCAACAGCACCAAGTCCCAAGCAAGTAGGTGCACGAGGGGGTCGTTGTGCCTGGGCCGAGCCGGCTTAGAGAGTTTTCTCAGGTCTCCTTGTGGTCCTCTCCCTGTCGGCTCCCATGAGACTTCCTCACCTTTTCCTTTCAAAGGAGGTTAGGTGCTGGTTAGTTGCTGGTGTTTCTAGACTCCCACAGCCTGTGCTTCCGCCCGGAGAGGCCCGAACCCTCACTCTTGCCCCGGTGATCCGTGCGTCCTTTTTAATGTTGATCCTCGGTTTGGGCTATGTGGACTGGAGGACTCAAGGGGACGTGCGGGATCCTCCCCTTTCCTTGCCTTGATCTCTCCCTCTCCCAGCTGTCACCCAGCAGAGCACAGCCCCTTGGATGCTTAAAAGCGTGCTAATTTAATTTTTGTGGATTAAAGAAATCTGGAATTAGGATGCACACTAAAGGAGAGGAAAGTATTTGAATTGGGGATGTTGCTTTGAAATGTCTACAAAGAATCGATTGCATTTTCCCTTTTATATTGGAAAATCTGTTGGTAGCTTTTTTTCTCTTTGCCAAAACACGAGTGTTTCCTGTGGAGATAAATTGAGAGGGCGCCTCCCCAGCTCTCGCGTGTGTCTGCATTTCTACTAAGGCAATGCTGATCAGCGCTTGGCACAGGGCTGGGCACATGTGGCCCTGCGGAGGGAGGCAGCTGGGGTCACTGTCACCAGTGGTGTGCGGTGGCTGCCACAGTCATCTCTAAAAACTGCACACAATCTCACGTGCGTTTGTTATTCCCTGGTTCCCAGGAGTCAGGGGTCTAGGCAGGCGTGGCCTGACCTGTCCAGGGTCAGCCAGGGCTGTGGTCTACCCTGGGGCTCCCGGGCCTCTTCGCCCCACCTGTCTGTTGGCAGAATCAACCCCTCGAAGCCACGAAACTCCTGTCGTTCCTTCCTCGAGTCCAGGGGGCCTCTCTTCTGTTTGGAGTCCTGACCTCTGGGAAGGCGTGACCCCTCCTTAAGGGCTCGTCTGATGAGCCCTGAGCTGCTGTCCCGTGTGTTAGGGACCCTGCCACATCTGCCAGCTGTGGTCCCAGGGGAGACCCCGTGCCGGTCTCGTCGGCACGTCTGTGTTTACGGCCAATTGGCTCTGGGCCCTTCGTCCTCTTGGGGTCTCACTGCAGTCTCGGCGGCGCCAGTTCCCCACAGGCAGCATGAGCGGTGGCTGTGCCAGGTCACCCCGGATTGCAGGACCAGCGGCAGGACTGGGCTCCAGTGTTGACCGGGAAGGCCGTGTGTCCTTGCCCTTCGCCACAGCCTCCTCCTGGAAGCGTCCTTTCTTCTTCTTGCCCATGAAGTTATCGAGCTGGAGACTGGGGAGAAGGGCCAGCCGGGCAAGCCCATGCGTGGCGGGTGCCTTTTCTGTGGTGTGCAGAGTGCGGTCTCGCGCTGCCGGGTCTTCTCACCCAAGGCGAGCCAGAGCCTGGGTCTTCGTGTGGAATCCCCTGGCTCTGGCCAAAGCTCCTCTCCCACACCTTCCTCCACCTTGCGCTGGAGCCCGTGAGGGGCCTTTCTCCTCTGGGCCTTTCTGTGTTTATCTTTCTCTTCTTAATATTGGCAAACGAAAACATGGCGCGAAGATTGACCATCAGAGGCCGGGCACACTTTAGTGGCACAGCTGTAGAAATGCTCCACACAGTAGGCGTTTTTTGGCCAAGGTAGATGCTCACCGTCCTCCAGTTTACAGCTGCTTCTAGAAGTTCAGGGAACAGAAACTGGGAAGAGGCTGACCAGCTGGTTTCCACAGCAGCCTCCCCAGGCAGGACTGTGTCAGTGTCAGCCCTGGGCCGAGGCTCCAGCATTTGTTTAAACCGCCCGACACAGTGCATACGTAGGGAGCTGGGGTTGAGCTCTCGTCCCTGTGTTTCCTGTGCCTGTGCCCTCATGAGTCAAAACGCAGCCATCCTGGAGAAGCTCCTGGAGGGACTCCTGCCTGCCTGCGGGGAGCCCTGGGGAGTCCGGCCCCCAGAAGGTGGCCTGGTGGTAACCCTGCTGGCCGAGGAGGGGTGAACGGTGTCCTGGATCCCCCGGCGCAGAAGCCAGGAGGTTGCAGCTGGGCTGGGTAGGCCTTGCTGTCCAGCCAGGCCGGGTGGGGGAGCAGAACTGTAGGAGCAGGCCCCGGGCCGGGGCCTCAGGGCGCAGAAGTCAGGAAAACAGGACCCTGCAGCCATCTCCAGCCGGGTTCCCAGTGTCACCGAGTGTTTCTGTTTAGACACCGATATGGTCATCATCTACCTGTCGGCTGGCGTCACGTCCAAGGACTCCTCCGAGGAAGATAAAAAGGCGACGCTCCGAGCCATCAACGAGGAGAACAGCTTTCTGAACAACTCCGTGATGATCCTCACCTACGCCCTCATGAACGGTAGGCAGCGTGCCAGCCTTGTCTTGCAGATGAAACTTCCCTCTAGGTGGACACTGCTTAACAAAAAGAAAGAGACGTGCTCTAGTGAGGGTGTCCCAGAGCGGCCGCGCTCTTCCTGTGCCCAGTGCCTGGGATGAGCGTCTTCATACTGATCTCATGTACCGTGCGATCCCACCCCCGCACACACAGTCACTTTCTCGGGTTGCCTTTGTGTAACCACAGCCAGCCCCTCCTGTGGCCCTGAGCACTAATCCATTCCCGTTTTTATAGTATTGCTTGAATGCCAGTATGTGGGGTCTGATAAACTGGTAAACTCAAAGCAGTGCCATTCTCTCCCTCCAAGCTGCACCCCCCACACCACCTGTGCTGTGCTGCACTCGCCTCCCCGCTGAGCACACAGCCTCTCCGGCCTCCGGCCTGGCCCTTAGTGTTTGAGGAAGCCGTGTCCTTGCATCGCAGAGCCCAAGTCCACACTGCAGCCTTTCCCCCTCTGACCCTTTATTCTTTTCCCCACTCCCAAAGTTCTTTGTTTTAGTGTTATGGATATTTTGGGGGTGCTTTGAAAATGTTGGA
This sequence comes from Fukomys damarensis, assembly GCF_012274545.1. Lineage (NCBI taxonomy): Eukaryota > Metazoa > Chordata > Mammalia > Rodentia > Bathyergidae > Fukomys > Fukomys damarensis. The sequence continues at coordinate 2,911,325 of NW_022900945.1, forward strand.
GGGTTCTGGCATCTAGGGCTTCACCCTTCGTCCTGTTTGGTGACCACACCTGCAGGCCCCGGCTCTGCTGTCCTCACTGGAAGCCCCACCTGCGTTTCCAGCTGTGTGGCTCAAGTTACTGGTGCCTTTCCACCTCAGTGTTGCCTGTGCTGGGAGCATACTGAAATCTGTCGCGCGGGCTTGGGAACTGAAAATCACACAGCGTACGTAGGACGTATGTCTGACGTCATTAACAAGGACTGTGGGAAACATCAGGTCTTCCAGGCCAGCTGGAGGAGAGAGGAAGAAGCTTGCTGACCAGGGCCAGCTCCGTGCTCAGCTCTGTCCGCAGCTGTACATCTGCCTGATGACCACATCTTCCCCTGTGTTGCGTTCAGTGTCCTCTATTCCCTGGCCTTCCACTTTCTGCCAGAGCGTGTACATGGATCACAGGCGGAAAATGTGTGTCCATTGTCTCTGAGTCCTGAGCACCCGGCACAGGCTGAGCCCATGCTGCTGTGGTCCCCAGCGATGCCTCCCCCAGCTGCACACCCTTTGGGGCCATCGCTGGCCACGGTCAGCTGCCTTCACTCACGCAAGGAGGAAGGGAGGGAGGCAATCCAGGAGAGCCTACAGTGTCACCACGCTGAGGTTTCAGTGCTGCCCAATGCAGAGTCCCTGTCTTCAAGATGCTCGTCACCCAGAGACCAGAACAGACGCGGCAGATGGCCCGAACATGTCAGGCGTGAGGAGGCCCAGAGGCAGCCATTGCTCCTTCTCCATGAGACGTGGAGGTCTGGTGACTGAGGCCACCACCTATCCCTTCACTGTGCCGCATCCTCCCACCAGGTTCTCCTGTGGGTGGCTGTGAGCCACACCCTGAAACCCTAGTGTCTCCCATTCACCCTCTTTTAGTCCAGCCAGCTGCACTTCCGGTTGGGTCCCCCCTTCAGTCACCCATTGCGCTCCGGGTGAGGCCTGGAAGCTGAGGATTTTGCAGACCGCTCTGGTGCCTGGGTGTGGATGCTCTGGAAGCTTTGGCACACTGCCGATCATGTCTGTCCTCGGGGACAGAGAGTGGCCTGCCTGGGGTTCTGCTGATGCAGCCAGAGAAGAGTGGCGTGAACTGCACCCGGCCGGTCCTCTTCCTTCGCCTTTCAACCTGGCAGCCTTGACTTCTGCCATCTTGAACTTGGCGCATACGCCCAGGGCTTCCCGGGGAATGTCGTTTCCAGCATGACATTTCCTGACGGAAGGACCAAGAAGCACACGGCACTTGGTAACCTTCTGTCCTGCACTGCTCTGCTTTGCCAGTGGCTCTTTTGTTCATCACCTTTTGCATGTTGAGAGGTCCGCATACAGTAATGTCTGACAAAGGAAGGAAACACGCTCACTGCCAGAGCTGTTCCCTGCTGTGTTTCTCCTCTGTGAGCCTCTCCAGGAAGTGAGGTCCGGGTGGGTCCTGGCTGACCATGGTCTGCTGCAGACACCCTGACCTTCCTGCCTCGGCTCCGCAGCAGGCGGAGGGAACAGTAATCTTGATTGTTCTGGCTTAGTTTGGCCCAGGTATTCTTTCCATTGCACGAGTGGTGTGAAGTCCAAGTTTATCTAAATACGGTGTTTTAAAAGACAGAGTGTATCCAATAAATCCTGTCCCTGCTTGAGAAATGGACTTCCACGGGGGAAATATGTATCTTCCCTCTGTAGAAAGGATAAAAACACTATGGTAGGTGAGCCGTGAAGACATTTGATTCCTTTTAATGTCTGAAGCTTTGTGGTTTGCCATTAATCTTCAAGAGTATGAAGCCAGAATGTTTTTAAATCAATGGAAGGATCTCAATAGAGACTAAAATCATTTGAATTTGTTTACTGCGATACCCATATGAGATCGGTTACTGATCCTTTTGACTAGGTTCCAACAATAGCAAACTTTAAAAGGTGGTTTATAAAATTTATTTTTGTACTATAGATTTCAGATGTTCTACGACAGTACCTACCCGTCTGCCCTAATTTTCTAAGTTTTCAAAGCCCCAAAATATAAAAAATATACATTAAATAAATCAAATTCAGTATTCTAACAATATCGACCATGGAAACATTTGTAATAAACATGAGCTCTTAAAGGAACAGGATTTTGAACCATCACTAAATGCAAACCATGATTATTTTCATTTAGTTTCATGAAATTTTAGCAAGTGGTTTTATAAGCAAAGAAAGAATAAAATGGTAAACTTCTATGCTTTAAAGCTCTTACAGTTTCACCTACTATTTTAAATTAAATGCAGGCTTGTTACCCATTACTTTTGCTTTTATATATTAAATGCAGCAAAAGAATTTAAAACCTATAATTAAACTTTTTGAGGAGAGCACACCCCTACCAGATGGGATCCTTTATCTACCGACGGGCCTTTCACCGTTAGCTCTAGAAGAGGCCCTCGGCCCTGCTGACCATGGAAGGCACAGTGCTCAGCCTGTTCTTCATGGAGGAAGTGTGATCCGTATCCCTGCTCCTGTCATCCCTGCACAGCCACAGAGGAGTGAGGAGTCAGATATGCTGGGCCAGAAAGGCAGGACGAGCGCGTGTAACCAGCTGCTCCCGCCGTCTCCCTTGCTTTACTTTCAGATGGGGTGACGGGTCTGAAGGAGTTGGCTTTCCTGCGGGACCTGGCTGAGCAGAACTCGGGGAAGTACGGGGTGCCTGACCGCAGTGCCCTGCCCGTGACCAAGGGCAGCATGATGGTGCTTAACCAGCTGAGTAACCTGGAGACCACGGTGGGCAGGTTCTACACCAATCTTCCCAACCGCATGATCGACGAAGCCGTCTTCAGCCTCCCCTTTTCCGACGAGATGGGAGATGGTGAGTCTGGGAACTTGCTGCCAAACAGGAAGTGAAGACAGGTGGGCCCACTCTATCTGGAGCCTGGACTGCTGTATCCTCAGCCCTCTAACCTTAACGTCACACTGGGGAGCAGAAGTCCCCGCCCTGTCCTTCCTGTTGCCCTGGATGCAGTGGCACCAGGGCTTGAGGGTGAGGCTTCTGAGGATTCTCTAGTGTCCACACATAGTCAGCTGGGACCCACAGGCCCCTTTGCACCCTGAGTGTGCAAAGTGAGGTGGCCTTGGGATCCCTCCAAAGGCAGGTGGCACTGTGCAGCCTGGCTTGGATGAGCTCTCAAACCCCCGTCTCCCACCAAAGTCTTTGGTGACATGTGTAATCTCAATAATTCTCCATTTGTTCATCTGCCAGATGAGGAATAAATCTTCCAAGTGTTCAGAATCAGTTAGATTACAAATAACATTTTGGTAACAGGCATACTACCCAACCATGTGTGTTTTACTAACTTTTTTGTGGGGAGGTACCGGATTTCGAACTTGGGTTCTTGAGCTTGCACAGCAGGCGGTGGAACCCCTGAGCTAAATCCCCAGCCCTTCATTTTATTTTTTAATGTACCTTTTTTGTTATTATGATACCCATAATGTAATATCGAGAAAAGTATTTCACTTCATACGACCCAATATCCTGATCTAAAAGAATGGGAAATAGATTTCCTTTGGAGAAGTTACAAAGATGACATATGTGCAAAGTTGCTGTTGATGGCTGGCCAACAGCACATTCACAGTGAAAATACAGTCTTTTTCTTTTCTTCCTCATGTTCTCGCTTAACCTTTCCCTATACCCTTCACAGAGAAGACTGAAGGGAAGCTAATTCCTACCCAGACAGCAGCATCACAATCCAACATTTTGTGTTACATTCAGTTAATAGGAACTCTCATATATATGGGTATTCAAAGAAAACTGACTTGTAAAGAGTAGCAAGCCCAGAGGGAATGTGTTTCCCAGAAACAAGTAAACATATTCTTCTGTGAAGAAGAAATAGGGAACTGCTGTTAAAACTCAGGTTCTATCCCTGCTCTTTCTAATGGGACCTACAGGTGTAGAATGGGAATTCCTACCTTTCAGGAAGGTTATTTTCCTGCCAAGTTAAAAGATTATATTCCAAACACAGTTGGCTTTTCATGCATTCATTAGTATTGCCACGGACCACCCCACTCTGTGCCAGGCATGGTGGGTAAGGCACGCATCTTACATCTGATAGGAGAAACACAGATGAGAAATTCTACAATGACTATCCTGAAACCTAGCTCCTTGGAAACTCAGGAGTAAACAGCCAAATTCTGTTATCACTGGGAGGGTGAGGTCCTTCCTAAACTTCACCTCTGCCACCCCAGGAGCTATTCCGCAGGCTTTAAGCTGAAGTATGTATAAAATCTTGGTTGCCTGTTGGCTGATGGTGTCCAAATGTTGGTCCTGAGGGCCTGGGCTGTGAATCCACATTTAGAGATCTATGGAATTCACCTAATAGTGTGTGCCTTTTCGTTCTGTCTCCAGCCCTTAGAAGTACTGGGCAACACATGCTCATGATGTGAGATGTCGGTGTAAAGAAGCCCACGGCTCTGATTCAAAGCCACCACAGATTAAAGTATCACTTTCTGGACATTTAATTTTCAAAAGCAACTCTGTGTGCTTGAGGTTAAGGTGGAGCATTTGAGAATTTTGTACATGTGGCAGGAATTCACATACCATTCAAATTCCATTTGCCACATAGTGCAGAAGTTGGAGTATGTTTCTTTTTTTAAAAACTTTGTCTCAACGTGTCCAGGAAACAGAAATTCAGAACGCGTGTGCTTTCTGGTCATGGGGTATTCCTGTGGAGCTTTGCTGATCTGTGCGAATGGCTGTAGTCGGGGTGAGGATGTCGCTCAGCCGTGGGCACTTGCTCCACATGCAGGAGGCCCTGGGCTCTGTCCCCAGAGCCGCAACAGAAACAAACGTGGCTCTAATCTTAGCAGAGGTCCCAGGGAAGTTTGGCCTTCATCGCGGGACTATGTCACCATGCCAGCCCTCAGAGCGCTGCTCCTCACACTCGCCATCCCTTCACCGGGGAGTCCTGAGGGAGAACCTCCCCCGCAGAATTCACCTAGACCCTTGTGCAGGCTGTGTTACTTTGCAGTGTTTTAAAGCAGAGGAAACACGTTCTAAATGTGACCTGCTTCGAGAGTGCTCTCAAAATCAGCAGACACCCAGTGCGTGCCTTGTCACAGACTTCCACGCAGTGCCCATTTCCTCCCCTGCTCATGGTTTAGAAAGGCCAGCTGCCTCTCCTGGGTGTGGGAGTTAGGTTTAGGGTTAGGGTTTCGGGTCAGCCGTCAGCTCGGGGGAACACAGGATCCAGACAGAGATGCCGTCTGCCTCTGGGTTCGGAGCCCTGCAAGGGTGGTGCCGTGGGGCAGGGCAGATTGTTCTGTCTCCAGCCACTCTGGCCCATCAGGGCCTCCATCATCAAGGTGGCCGGGGGAGCCCGATGCCAGGAGCTGGGCTGTGCCCTCCCTGCCACACAGTGTCCCTCCTCCTGCACGTTCGCCTCCTGTGTGCTCTTCCTTTGCCTTAAGTATCGCAGGGCTTTTGTACATCCCGTGAGCTAAGTATGGTTGTGTATTTTGATGAAATTATTTTTCTAAAAAAGAAAATGTACTCGAGACTGATGAAACCTGACGCACTTACTCTCCCGCCCTGTCCATGAGAGTGTGGGGACTCCTGGCCTACCTGGACACGTTTCTTCAGAAGCTGGATTTCTCCATCACCGCTCAAAGTTCCATGAGGTGGATTCTTCCCTCTGTGCAATGCCCGGTCTCTCAGTTCCTGAGGGCATCAGGGATCTTGATAAACGGTGCCTGTGCAGAGTTCCTGTCTCTTGCTCTAGAATCTCCTAGAAACCAGGAAAGCCGTTGCCGCTGTGTCCCCAACACTTACGTGCGGGCAGGGCTCAGAGACGTCCTGAGACCCCAGACTCCCCACTGCATACGGTGAAGGTTTAAATTCACATTTATTCCGGTAAAAGACAGAGTGCCCTTGATCTGCCTCACAGTCCTCCTCCCCCTTCTCCTCCAGCACACTCTTCCTGTCACCTGGCCACTGCCGCAGCTCTGGAGTGCTCTTTCCTGAGAGTCTATAGTGGCGCTGACTTGGCTGCCTCAGTGTCCTGAATGGATTCCAAACGCTTTCCTTTTATGGCCATTTTGACTTTGGGGAAGAGTCAGAAGTCGCAGGTGCCAGATCTGGTGAATTAAGTTGGACGAGATAACAGCGTCTTGTTTTTATGAGCTGCCTTTCTGCTGCATGTGTTTTTGATCACACTCCAGAAAGAGGGCTCCAGAGCTGCTGCAGAAAGTGAAAAGGATGAGTGAGTTCAAAGTGGGGAGAGTTTCTGGAGGGGACGAGTGGCAACGTATCTTTTGCTCTAATACACACTTTAAGGTGAAACATTCACCGTGTATTTTGTTCATGCCTCCTTCTCTCTGGCAAAAGCAGGGGTCGTTCCTGCGTCACGTGGGAAGTTTTTCTCCCAAGCGGAGCTGAGACTGTGGATGTTTTCTTCTGCTTCCCTGGAGCACTTTCCAGAGCCTTCCTGTCCAGCCTTTTAAAAATGATGTTTCGTTGCACAGGTTTGATAATGACCGTGAGTAAGCCCTGTTACTTTGGAAACCTCTTGCTGGGCATCGTGGGGGTGGACGTGAATCTGGCCTACATCCTTGAAGATGTAACCTATTACCAAGACTCCCTGGCGTCCTACACATTCCTCATAGATGACAAAGGTAATGGGCTGAGCCTCAGTCCCTCCCTGAGCTTCTCAGAGACAGTAAAGATGGTGTTTAAAGAAAAGCAGTGTGGCTAGGACCAGTACCATGAAGACGGCAGTCAGTCTGCGAAGTACACGGGTCTCTGTGTTGTGTGGAGGGTGGGTACGGTTCTTTGTAACATGGGATCCTGGCTGGAAGTGGTGCCCCAGACCCATAACCCTAGCAGGTGGGAGGCTGAAGCAGGGCCATCTCTCTGGGCTCGAGGCCAGCCTGAGCTACGTGACAAGACCCTGTCTCATAAAAAAATAAAATAAAAGGGTGTGGTCCTTTGGGTCATGTCCAACCAATACCCCACCCTTCGTTTTCTTTTCTGCTCTTTTTTGTCCAAAGAGGAATTATTTTGGGCCACATATAAAATATACAATATAATCTATATGTCTCAAAATTTATTTTTAAATTTTTTCATTATAATATTAAAGTAGGCAATAAAAAATGCAGGTTTGCCAGCTGCATGGTTTTTTGTTTATATTGTTATCTTTAGATTTATTGGCACTGGGTTCATGTGGCAGATCAGAACATTTCATAAATTGAAAACCAGTACTGCCAAAATATTCTCAGTAACGTACGGCCCCTCCTGCTCTGCGGGCATCTCATGTAAGCGCGTAACGAGCAGCATGGGCTTTGCTTGGACTGGTGCGTGGCACAGGGAGGGGCCTGGATCTGGAGCGCGGGCGCTGTGGTGGCACCAGGGCTCCCACCGCGGCTCTCACCGCGTACTCTGCTTCCGGTTCCAGGCTACACGCTGATGCACCCGTCTCTCACCAGGCCGTACCTACTGTCCGAGCCCCCGCTCCACACGGACATCATCCACTATGAAAACATCCCTAAATTTGAGTTGGTTCGGCAGAATATCCTAAGGTAAGAGATAGGGGAGTCATAGCTTTTTTTTTTCTGAGAGGGGACTTAATGAGTTCAGAATGAGGGGCAGCACAAAATACACAGTGTTTAGATTTTTAGAGCATAGTACAGGAAAGGATACATTGCCTGGAGTGGTCGAAGTGAGGGAGTGTTTTGAGTGTTAACCTTTTACTATAATAAATGTATGTAGACATTGACCATGTTTGTTACCCTTCTTGATCAAACATTTACGGCCATTTCTGTCAAATAAAAGCATGACGCTGTGTCCTTATCCAACTTGTTCACCAGATCTAGCACAGTTTGACTTCTGTCTCCCCCCGCCCCCGAATTAAAAATCACCAGGAGGGCTGGGGACTTAGCTCAGTGGTTCTGCTGCCTGTCTCGCAGCACAAGGACCTGAGTTGGATCCCCGGTGCCAATAAATAAATAAACCAACCAACCAGGAAAGGGAAGTGTTCTGAATCCATTCAGGATATCGAGGCAGCCAGGACAGTGCAACTAAAGACCCTCCGGAGAGAGGACTCCAGAGCTGCTGTGGGAAGCGGCCAGGACGGTGGGACGAGTGTGCTCGAAGGGAGGGGGAAGAGAAAATAATCATAATGTGTCTTTTACTGTAATATATTTATACATATATATGTTTTGTTTTGTTTTGTTTGTTTGTTTTGGAGACAGGGTCTCACTAGGTAGTTGAGACTGACCTGGAACTCACTATGTAGCCCAGGCTGGTCTCAAACTCGCAACAATCCTCCTGCCTCCCAAGTGCTGGGATTACAGGTGTGCCCCACCACGCCTGGCTGTGTAATATGTATTTTTTAATTAAATACCATAGTTTTCAGGTGAGGGTTTACTATAGAGTATAGGACAAGTATATAATCATTTTGTTGCTATCAAAATATTCTGAGTACTTTTTTCAAGAGGCTACTAGGTAAGATTTTCTTGGCTTCATGTAGTAGACAAAGTGTCAGAACTATTGTTTGCTTATAAAGTCTTACAAAGCCAATTTGACTTTCATATTCTTTTTAATTATAAAATAAGCTCTATGATATCATTTTTAAAAAATACTCTGAGCTGGGTGTGGTTGTGCACGCCTTTAATCCCAGCACTTTGGAGGCTGAGGCAGGCGGTTCGCTGTGAGTTCGAGACCAGCCTGGGCTGCATAGTGAGTTCCATGTCAGTCTCAACTACATAGTGAAACCCTGTCTCAAAAAACTAAACAAAACAACAAAATACCCTGGCTGTAACAAACTAGAAAATATCAGCAAGAATAAAAGTTTAAGTGAAGGACTAGCCCTGCTGCATTTGCCAAAAAATCATTCGGCAAAGTCCTGTCCGTTCAAAGCTCCACAGCTCCTCCGAAATCAGCAGGGCCCAGGACGCTGGTCTTCTGGCTGGCCCGTGTGAAGCACCTCATCTTACCTTCCGTTTCTGTTTCCCGGCCAGCCTCCCCCTGGGCAGCCAGGTCATCTCTGTCCCGGTGAACTCGTCCCTGTCCTGGCACATCAGCAAGCTGCGGGAGGCGGGGAAGGAGACCTACAACGTCAGCTACGCCTGGAAGATGGTGCGTGGGGCGGCGGCACAGTCCTCTCCCCGGGGCACTGGGGGCTGGGGCAGCACGAGAGCCTCCCTCAGGTGCCCGCGATCCTCTCCTGCGCTGTTCATAAAGCCAGCAGTTGCTCAAGATGGATAAACCCAAGCATAGAAAGTGAACGATGTGCTTCCCTCTGCCTTGCCTTTGACCTCCTATTCCACACCAGAACCACTTGGGTTCATTTCCAGAAAATCAGGCGCGCACGCATGTGTGTGTTTGGACATACACGTGCACAGGCCTGAACAGCTATAGAATATCACACTGTACAGATAGGACACCTTTCTTTACCCAGTCGCCTGTTACTTTATTCTACATACAGGTCAGGTTTTTTTAATCATTTAAACTCAAATTAAGGAAGTTGGGTTTTAAAAACAAAAAAAGGAGATAACGAAAATCTGGTCATGGTGCACACAGCTCAGTAGGCTGAGGCAGGAGGATCACAAGTTCAAGCGTAGCCTGGGAAGCTTTGTGACTTAGTTAAAAGTTAAAATTTTTGAAAAGAACCTCTGTGCCCACTTTCTCTTCCAAGCCTCCTTCAGCAGCTGGGCCTCAGCGAACCGTACAGAAGCAGAACCCAGCACACCCTGTCCACATCGCTGTGTTGCTCCCCCTCCTCTACCTCCCCAGTGTGCCATGCTGATGCTGTTGTGGGCCCTGCGTCTGTAACTGGCCAAAAGAGGAAAGCTCTGCTTTTCTGTGGTCCGGTCGTAGTCATTAAACTTCAGGTGCTGGCATAGCTACCATCCAGCCTGCTGTCTCCAGATGGATCACTGTCCATCCCTTTACGAGCAAGTGTACATCAGGAGGTTAAGTTCTTGTGATGCTGTCTCCCCAGCATCGACCTCAACCTCAAGGTGGACACCAGTAATCAGAGTGCACCTTGACTTTGAAACTCAGTCCCTTCCTGAGGGCTGGCTGTGACTCCAGTCGGTCAGTGGAGGCCCAACTCCTCCACACGGCCTTCAGAGTCTCTCTCCTGCACACAGGCCGATCTCAGGGACTTTAGAGAGACCCCGGCCCAGGATTTCTCGTTAACCCCACACAGGAGAGGATGCTGTGCTGCTCCTTCCAGGACTCTTGACAGTGAAGTCTGTATCTGAGGCCATCTGGAAGCACAGGTAGCCGGCATTTGGACCGTAACTCAAGACTTTGGTCGTAACTAAAAACTAAAATTCCAGACAAAACCCAAGTTGTTGATATGTCAGGCCGGTCACAACTTGGGGTCCACAGTAAACAGAGCCCCACGTGCCATCGGCATCTGGGACGGGAACCCACAATCCTCAGCCTTCCTGTTTGGTTCTCAGAGTATCATTCTGGCATTGCCAACTAAGCAGTAAGCAACCAGAAGCAAAACCTGAAACAGTGAAAGTATTTGAGAAGTTTATGCTTACAAGCTATTCTCTCGGCATTTACTGCTCGGAAATACAAATTTGAGGGGCAGGAATCTAGTTTGAAACCTTTTAGCCACTCCTCTTATAGCTTTTCTCCCCTTAGAATCTGGCACCAGCTGCCCTTATCTTTAAATTTGTATAATTATTGAACATTAATTGCTTCACTTTCATATGAGAAAGGATGAGCCTGCTACCGAAATTCTTTGCCGAAAACTAGTCCTGAGATTGTTGGCCTCCAGAAGCACTCACTTGCATCTCCCGAGAACTTCCATGTTGATGCCTGTGGATGCTGGGAGAGAAAGAAGACCGCGTAGGCATCTGTGTGACCTCGGCCCTGTTCGTAAACCCAGTGTCACTACTTTGGAAGGAGGTGTCCTCTTCCAGAGCCCTTTTCACCGTGATACTGATAGCTTCTGGCCGCCCTGGATGCAGTCACTCCGGGGGAAGTGTGAGCTCCCTGTAGTTCTGAAATGGCCCAGCGATCCCTTAGTGAAAATTCAGGAAGCAATGAGATTCAAGATGAAAGTAAGTGGCTTGCCAGTTACCTAGTAACAAGGGCAGATACTGTCAAGCTTCCTTGAGTTACGGAGAGCAGGTTCCCATCTTGTCCTGAAGATCGGGTGCTAGTCGCATAACCTAAGGGGCACTCTTGGTGCCAAGAGCGAAGGGCCGCCCAGCCCACACTGCTGCGTTGGGTCCGGAATGTATCTCAGTGCTCCCGCGGGCTGTTAGTGGCCTCGAAAGATCGCTCTAGCACTGGGTGACCCAGGCCTGCTTTTGAGCGCCTGACGAGGCCGTGTGGCAGAGGAGGGCTGCGTGTGACAGGGCAGGAGAGTGTTTCCGGGACGTTCCCCTCCGAGCCGGAGCCCGATTGCCAGCAGTGAACAGCGCGGCTTCCTGGAAAGGCTGCGGTCCCTTTCCGTGCAGCGGAGAACGCGAAGGAAGACCAATACAGAAGCATGTTCTCCTGAGGAGTATTTTAGGTTGCTACCTTTAGAACCGTAGGGTGGCCTTTCCCTTTTCTCTTCTGGAATAGACCCATTTCAAAGTCGTGTTCTGTTTTTCTGATCGGGCTTTGTTCCTCCGCTCACGGGAGCCTGTGACAGGCACGCTCAGGGTAAAGACGACTGGGAGAAAGAGCAGAGGCTGCTCGCTCTCTACGTGGGACGTGAAGGAAGGGGGGGTGGATTTGCTGATCTAACTGCGTGTCTTTGCCAGCAGCCCTCTAAAGCGGTTGTAGGAGGATACAAGTTGTTCTGTGTTGAGATCGCGCAGCCCTTCCTGGAACCTTCAGTTGCTCTTAGTCTGGCCTGCCTCGCATGCAATTTCCCCTCAGTCGCTGAATATAAATCATTCAAGCTGCCATTTGCTTCTGACTTCTCTGGTCCTTGCCCTTGTCATTTATTTACAAGCCCTCTTCCCACGGCCCGGTATCACACTCAGCCACACTGCATCGAGTGTCCTGCCCCACAGGCAGCTGTACCACCACACAGACGGAGTGGCGGGAAGCACGGTGGTCAGTGACACCGGAGTCACCTCCGTTGTCGCTGGGTGGGGGACCCCTAGGCGCTGTCGTGACCGTCCAGCCCTGCCACTGTATGTGGTCACTTGTTATGTCTTTTGTGTGTTTGTGGTTATTTTTCTCACTGAGTCTTATTTGAGCACCTGTCTTGAGGAGGAAATGAAGACGCAAGAGCTCGAGTTTCCACACAGGAGCCAAATCCTTTAAGCTCGGGGCTCTCCCCCTGCCTGGGTCTGCAGCCCAGTGTCAGTAGGCTGTGCCGGGAGTGGTGGGCCTGCGCTTCTGGTGAACTTGAGTAGCGGCATTGGTCTCAGCTTGCCGGGAAAGCAGAAAGCATTAGCCGGGAACCCAGTGAATGAGCTAGGTTCTGTTGTGGCTTTTCACGTTTCCCCTGAGTGAGGACTCAGAGCTGACTTGTAAATAGATTGTCAGAACACTTGCTGCAGAACCAACTAGGTGTTTTCCAGCCCAGATAGAGGCGTGGTGCTGTTAGCCCTGGGGTTACCTCTGCCCTTGAATACACCATTGAGCGAAAGAGGCACCTTTCACTCGTTCATCAAATACTCCGTGAACACTTTCTAGGTGAGAGTAGAAAACCGAGCCAGCAGGAAACTCCGATGTCCTTGTCCCCACGGATCCTTTGCTTTCTGTGTTAGAAATTCTTTACTGATTTTTGCAGGTGCAAGACACGTCCTTTATTCTGTGCATTGTGGTGATACAACCGGAAATACCCGTCAAACAGCTGAAGAACCTCAACACCGTGCCCAGCAGCAAGCTGCTGTACCACCGCCTGGACCTGCTGGGCCAGCCTAGCGCCTGCCTCCACTTCAAGCAGCTGGCCACCCTCGGTAGGAACCAGCCCCAGGCCCTGCACCCTGTGCCTGCAGTGCCGGGCAGGGGACAGTGTGAGGGAAGTCAGAAGCCTCCCTTGGGTCCCAGCACCCCACAGATTCCAGGATGGGGTCTGTGTGCTGGCGATGCACTCACGCCTGTGGGAGGAGCTCTCACTGGAAACCAGAGGGGAGTAGGACGGGAAGGGGGCAATGAAGAAGTGTGGGCATAGGCGACATTCCGTCCTGCTCCCGACTCCGAGTGGCCGGGGTGCACCACGGGTGAAGGAGCCACGCTGCCACGGCTCCCCTAAAGGTCCCCTGACCTGGATGGCACTGTCCCACCGTCCTGGCCGCTTCCTGCAGCAGCTCTGGAGTCCTCTCCTGAGGGTCTTTTTCAGCTGTGCTGTCCCTGCTGCATCGATGTCCTGAACCAATTCAAAGCCTGTCTATTTCATGATCATTTTGACTTTGGGCAAGAGCCAGAAGTCGCATGGTGCCAGATGCAGGCAGTAAGGTAGACGGGACGCACTGTAGTATTTTTATCTGACAAGTTGCACGTCTGACAGGTGATAATAGATGCTGTATTAAAGCAAAGACATTGCCATTACCCCCCGCCCATACTCTCACTTATTTCAAACACAATTATTCTTGGAAATGTATCCTTCCTGTAATGAGTTCAAGGTGAACACTCACTGTGTCCTTCTGTCCCCACACACCAGAGTTTGCCTGGACTCCGCAGAGGGGCGCTGTGTTTGTCCCCGTAGTTGCTCCCGGATCCCTTCTCCTGCCAGGCGGGTGGTGTCAGTAGCCCACAGGCGGTGCATAGTCACGCGTGAGCCTTTTTCCTTTCATCACTGTGTCCCCTTTCTGGCCCTCTTGTTCTTTCCTGGGCTCCAGTGCGCTCCGCCTGGAATCAGTGGAGCAGCCCCATGTTCGTCAGATCCATCTTGGCCCCTTCATTGGACCCGCATCTCTAGGGGCTGCAGTCTGTGTGGCCAGACCCCATGGGAGGTCACAGTTCGTGAAGCAGGTGTCCCTTTGTTCCTGCTGGACATACTTGGAGCAGGCGAACTGCTCCAAGTGAGGGGCCCGTGTTGGAAGAGGATGGAGGACGGGCATCTCCACTCCGCATTCCCAGGAGAGCGCCGGAGTGGAGCTCCTCCCGTGGATCCCATTCCAGCACATTCTTCCCAGACCTGAGCTCGCTGCAGGGCCTCTTCTGCGAGTCGCTCCAGCTGTGTGCACAATTTAGAGAAAACTGGGCTATCGGTCAAAGAAGGCTGGGTTTACATTTACTAGTCTGTTTTGATTGGGGCTTTACGGTCTTTGTTTCTATACAAAAGAAGATGTTATTTTTCATACTTTTAAAAGCGCTTTACCCTTTTCTGTGCCAGCAAGCCAGACACTTCTGTGGGTGGGAAGGAGGTGGCTGTTCTAAAGCTCCAGGCTGTGCAGTGTAGCAGCTGTGTCTGGGATGGGCTTCCGCCAGATGCCATTGCTTCCTCCTCTTCCTCACAGCTTTGGGATCCAGTGTGGTGATCCCAGCCCACGGCAGCTCCTGAGCTCTGAATGGGGCCGGATCGGAAGGTCTGGGAAGTGTGAACAGCACAGCTAATTTTTACATTGGCTGTTAACAGTAATCGTATTTTTGACACGTTGGGTCCCACCAATTTGTTTTCATAATGTATTTCTTTTAGTGTGTTACTAGAAAAGTTAATTTCATTCGTGGGCTGCGTTGTATTCAGTCTGATGGCACTGCCTCTTCAAGATTACTCAGGAGCTGTAGAAGTTATCAGCCCCAGTGCTGTACGCAGTCCCTTTCCACCACGCAGGAGACCCTGTGCAGTATGGCGGGGTCACCGAGGCTGCGTAGGGTCTGTTAGTGATGAAACTAAGAGAAATACAAGAAAAAGAGAATGGAAAACAGGACATTGGGGTGACTGATTTCCTTAATGGTGAGGATTTTGAGATTTGGGGAGATTAAATATATATGTCAGAGCTGCCTTCAAGAGGGGTGGTGGAAATACATCACAAAAAAGACAAGAATTTTTGGACAAGTGCATCATCTAGGCAAACATGATGATACAGGCCTGTAATCTTAGCACTCTAGGAAGCTGAGGCAGGAGAACTCCCAAGTTCAAACCCAGTGTGGCCCTGAGTGACTTAGTGAAACACTGTGTCAAAAATAAACAGTGAAAGAAAGGGCTGGGGATATGAAGTGTGAAGGCCCTGGGTTCAGTCCCCCATACCACCTCTCCCCCAGTGTGCGTGCGTGCGTGTGTGTGTGTGTGTGTGTGTGTGTGTGTGTCTCCTGGACAAAGGGCCCAAGGCCCTGGCTTCATGTCTTCATTTCTGTTTTTGCTCCATCCTACTCTTGCAGCCTTTTCTAAAACCTCCGTCTCTCGCTTCACAAAGGCTGTCAGGCGTGGTGACACACACACACTCCCGTAATCCAGCGCACAGGAGGATCGCCGTGCTGTTCTGTGGTTTTCCTCTATCTTCCTGGTCCTTTGTCTCCTGGACTGGGTCTGAAGCCCCTGGAGCTCAGGGACCATCCCTGCCATCTTCTGGTGCATCCTTGCTTGGAGGGCACACAGACAAACCTGCCGAGTATTAGGGACAGCCTGGCCTTCGCAGCCTCCCTCCACCGTGCCAGCAAGCTCCCAAGATACCCTAGGAGATGTCAGCAGAACCAGCAGGAGATCACACGACGGGAAGCTGTCTCCTGCGCGTGGCAGACTGGGTCTTGTGGACCCGTCCTGAGAACCCTGGGTGGGCGCGTAATCCTGGGTTAAACCTTGGAAATCACTGTAGAACCGTGGGGATGGTGAGGAACGACGGGGTGAACCCAGGGAAGGGCACCCTGGGGACCATTCTTGCCGTGCACGGCTCTGCCCGCCTGCTTGAGGACGCTTCTTGGTCCCGGGAATAGGGGCAGAGAGGAGCGGAAAGTAAGTGGCTATGTGCTGGGGCCGTTCGCCCGGGCGGGCCGGGCAGTGGCCTGGTCCACAGTGAAGTCAGTGTTGTTCACACCCGCGTTTCTACCACCTGCCCAGCCTCCTGCAGCTCGGACCTCGGCAGACTCCACCCTGCCCAGGGCTCCTCCTGAGAAGGACTCCGTGCCCTTAGCTTCGGGCTATCCCTGCAGACTCCTTCGGAGTGTTCGTTTGTTTGTTTGTTTTTAACTCAAGTGGTATTTCAGTCTTACACCCAAGTACAGTCCAGGTCCCAGTTTAGGCCCATGTGATGGCACACGCCTATCATCTCAGCACTCTGAGAGGCTGAGGCAGGGAAATCCCCAGCCTGGGCAACTTAGCAACTTAGGGAGACCCTGCCCTGCCTCAATTTAACAATTTTTAAAGTAGCTCAGTGTGAAGGTCCTGGATTCGATCTCCAGTACTAGAAAAAATACTCTCCAGGCTATAAGGAAACAAGATAGCATGGGGGAGAATGGACGAAAGGAATAAAAAAATGACCCATGGTTTAAATAAGACGGTGCTTTCTAGTGCTTTCCTAAAACACGAGATTGAACAGTGGAAATTCCAGAAAGATTTCCTGGTTTTGTGTCTTCAATAGGGAACTGCGCTTTTCTGTCAGACAGGACAGGAGTCGTTACCGGTGCGGCCCACTCCGGTTTATGTTCGGTTGAGCTACTCCGTGGCAAGCGTCAGACTTGAGTTTGATTTTTGCGGTGGTGCCTCTGCTCGCTCTTTCTTCTCCTAATTAACACCCATCGCGTTGCTGGGATAGATGGAGATGGCCGTCCTTGCTGAGCACCTGCGTGTGCCCAGCCCTCTGCCCCACACTGTGCCCGTGATGTGTTTTCACCGTCACCTTCGGTTCAGTGCCATTGTTCCCCTGCTCTGGGTGAGAAACTGGTCCGGGTCCAGCTCTCAGTGGGGCCCAGTTCCACCCTGCCTGGCTGCAGGTCTCTGCCTCCCTCGTGGGACCGTGCACTCCAGCAGCAGCGAGCGCCATCGCCCTTGCGGTTTGGCTGGGCCCGCGTTCCAAGGCCCTGTCCCCACGTTGTCTTGCAGAGAGCCCCACCGTCATGCTGGCGGCCGGCAGCTTCTCCTCTCCCTACGAGCACCTCAGCCAGCCTGAGACCAGGCGCATGGCGGAGCATTACACCGCTTACCTCAGTGACAACACCCGCCTCATCGCCAACCCGGGGCTCAAGGTAGCACTCGGCGCGTGTGGGCCTGAGTCCTGCTGGGGCCTCTGGAGGGGTGGGGTGGCCGAGGCCCTGGGCCTTGGGAGCGAGGCTCGGCTGGGGTTTCCGGGGCAGGGTAGGGGTGCACTCACGAGACCAGCGGAAACTTCCCGCCCCGGTTTTCCCAGGGGAAGGACGAGGAGGCCCCCGCTGTGTGGATAAACTCAAGTGGGTGTCTCGCGCCTCCCCCGTGGGATTTTTTCTACTTAAGCCCAGGCACCGGCGAGGGTGGCCAGCAGCGACCATCTGTTTTTGTGAACCTCTGTCTTTCCTGAGTCTGGCTGCATCCCCCTGCCGTGGAGGACTTTCAGACTTGGCCTTGGCTTCTCTGGGAGACAGCGCTGGCCGCTCGGCCAGCCGCCCTGCTCTTTCATGTGATTCTCACGGAGCCCCGCCGTGTCCCCCTTGGTTGCCAGTTCTCTGTGCGGAATGAAGTGATGGCGACCAGCCACGTCGCGGACGAGTGGATGGCACAGACGGAAGTGAGCAGCCTGAACGCGTACATTGTCCGCCGTTACATAGCAACGCCCAACGGCGTCCTCAGAATCTACCCCGGCTCCCTCATGGACAAAGCCTTCGATGCCACTCGGAGACAGTGGTGAGTGGGCTGCCCCCTCGCACGGTGGGGGCACGCAGCCCGGCCAGCTCACAGTCACATCCCGGGGGACGCCTCCCGGGCGGGGGACCTTGGTCACCTCCGCTGTGGCACTGCGCGCAGCCAGGTGGGTTTTCTCTGCCTGCAAAGCTCCTGTCTCACGGAGGCTTGGAGCCCGGCCCGGCGAGTGCATGCCCTGTGCGATCCCTGCCTCTCGTGGCGTGTCCTCCTTAGCGGTGGAGAGCAGCTTGCGTCACGTGGCCCTGGCATCAGATTGTAGCTCGGGCGTGACCTGCACCAAAAATACAGAAACATTCTTTTACTTGTGGGATTTGTTCTAGTCTGATCTGCAAGAATGCAACATTGCCGGGTGCATTGTTTCTACCTCGTTCATTAATCCCTTTTTTATTTTAGCCTCTAAGACCTCTGTAGTGCAGATCTGGGTAAAAGCTCAGGCCTACAATGAGTTTAGTATCTGTTCTGAAGAGAAGGGATTTCACCTTCCCTTCACCTCATGCTGATGCTGCCGTCAGACACAGACAGGAGAAACCCTGGGGTTCCGTACCACAGACCCAGTTAGGATAACTGCATTACCGGGTTGCCCTTGCTCACCCTCCCTGGGCACTGCCAGTGTCTTTGCCCCTCCAGCCCGTCTGTGTCCCCCCCTAGGTATCTCCACGCAGTGGCCAATCCGGGCCTGATTTCTCTGACCGGCCCTTACCTGGATGTCGGAGGAGCCGGCTACGTCGTGACGATCAGCCACACGATCCATTCTTCCAGGTAAAATTGTAACTGATTTGTGGTCATTGCAGATCCGTGCGGAATAGTTTCCAACTCAACAGAATGGGAGGCGCCTAGCCTCCTGCGGTCTGTGAACGGAGTGACTGGGACTCGGGTCCTCTCAGGGCTGAGCTTGGCCGCGTGTGGCAGCTGTGAGAGGGGAGGACCACGCTGGTGTGCGGAGCGCTCTCACAGGAGCCCGGGTTAGCAGAGGCTGCCTAGGTTCTCCCGAGCTGAGAGCACTTGTGACAGAAGAGAGTGCAGAGCATCAGGCTATCGCTGTGGTATTTGGGCCTAAGTCTTTGGAGTTATGAGAGTTGTTTCCTTTGTAATTTGTCCTGGAAACTGTCTGCTGAAAGAACGGGCTTTTTGGAAATTGATTTTCCCAGAACGCCGCGTGATGTCGCTGTCACTGTAACGCAGCTCAGTGCCTTACATTTCCTGCGCTTTGGGGCTCCCGTGGTCTCCTTGCTACTGTCAGCAAGATGCCCTGGAGAGGCCGGCAGCCCCTGTCGTGTGATCCCTGGCACACTCGGAGGGGCTGAGCTGTCCCTGGCGGTTCCTGTGTGCTGAGGGGCTGTGTTGAGTTGGGTTCCTCTAGTGCGGGGCATGGGACCAGGAGTCGTGACCACCGTGGCCTGCGTCTCACAGGCAGCCGAATGCTGACCCCTTGGCCAGGCGTGGGGTCTGCGCCTGGACCATAACCGTTGGCGCGTAGAAAAGCCGCGCTCATCAGAAGAGGCCCTCGGTGCTGCTGCTGACAGCCCAGCCCGCCTGTGGGGTGCACACCCGTGAGGCTACCCGGCCCTGTGTGCATTCGCCTCTGTTGGGCAGGAGTAATAAAGGCTGTTTCTTTGCATGAACCGCGTCACCGGGGTCTTGGATTGCAATGTCACGTGATGCCTAGGAACCCTTAAGTCGGGAAGACTTGGGTTCGGGAAGACTTGGGTTCAGGCCCACTTTGCGGTTACCTTGCCACTGCACCTTTGACCTACACAGGTCTAAGCAGAGCAGGGTGGCAGGGCGACCCCAGGATCCCAAATCGCCCCGGGCCTGTGCACCCCAGCACAAGTATCTGCCTCTGCCCCATTCCGGATGCAGTCACCGGCCGGGGCCTTTGAGTGCTTCGCTGGGCGGAGTGCGATGTTACCTGTTAGGGCTTACAGCTGTGTGTTTTGCATTTGGTGGAGTTGGGGCCACAAGTTCTCTGCCTCTTGCAGTCCTCAGAGCAGCAGGGGCTGGGATGGGGGATGGGTGGGTAGCTCGTGCCGCTTGTCAGATGACTTCTGGAGATTTGGGCCTGTGCGCCTTCTTGGGGACCCGGCCCTGAGACAGGGCTCGCCGGTTATTTGCAGGACTATAAATGATCCTCTTTTTTCTTTTGTTTCCTCACCAAAGAAAGAGGGCTATGGGCCTATTGGAAATGATTATTTTAAGGACTAAAATAATAAACTTAAAGCCTTTAGAACAATACCTGGTACATGATTCAGGCTCAGTCAATCTTACTTTTATCATTTTTGGGTCCCAGGAGCACTTTGGCCTCATGTGTAAAGCAGAGGTGCCTGTGTCCTTGTCCAGTCAGCTGGATGGGAGTCCTGGATAACGTCCCAAGTACAGGGCGATTGTTTTTATTGTCAAGCTGTCCCTGCTTTGAGCAGGGGTCTGCAGAGGCCCGAGGAAGAGCTCATGCTGATGTTCAGCTTGAGTTAGGGAGGGCTTTCTAACCCGCGCTCCCTGACTGGCTGCTGGCAGCGGCTCTGGCGTCCCTTCCAAGGTGTTGTCACAGCTTCGCGTTCTCTGGTCTGACAGTGCCGGTGGTGCTGACACTGGTGGCGCTGACTGAAGGACTGGTCCCATGTTCGGGCGTTTTGTTTTTGTGGCAGTGAGAATCTCTGAGAGGTATTGCAGGCAGCCTGGTCTGATGTGCTTGGAAATGTGGGATTGTTTGGATTTTTCCATGAAATTCTTTATGAGTTGCTCTGGCAACCATACAGCTATGTGAAATGCAGATGAAAACGTGAGTCTGGACGCACAGGGACGCTGCCAGCTGCCACCTCGGCGTCGTGAACTTCCCAGGGCAGAGAGCAGCTGCGTCCAGGAAGTTCAGAAACAGAATTCACTTCTGCAGGCCCCGAGGTGCTTTCCAGGGAGGCGGCCATGGTGCCGTAGAAAGAATTATGATTCCTTTTCAGCTTCATCACAGGAAATTAAATGAGTGGAATTGCTTGGAAGCCCTGCGTGCTTCACAGCTGACTTAATGGCTGGGAAAGTGTGCATGGAGTTGGAGATGCCAGGTCCCGTGCCCGGGTCGCTAGCTGTCCACGGTGTGACACCAGCCAAGGCCTCACTTCCCGATCCTTGTGGGGGGAGCAGGAGATAATTAAGGATTTGGTGGTTTCCCCTTTGGTGTTTTCCAACAGGAGGATAGGAACAAAGGATGGCTCTTAAGACCGTGTTGGGAAAACGTAGATCACAAAGAGCCTGCGTTCCCAGTGGAAAGTCGATGCTTGCATTACATGGCTGGCTATTTTTTTGAAGAGCGCTTTCTGTAAAAGAAGGACAAATTCATCCTCCACCAGGCAGGGGTCCAACCTCTCTGTTCTCTCCTGAGTTGCTTCTTCTTGGCACTTGCTGGGGTTGCGTGCAGCTTTCGAGGTACAGATAAACACACATCTCACTTCATCCCAGAAACAGGCTTGTGAGGCGGGTACTGTGCCTGTCTCCACTTTCTAGCCAGAAAACTGGCACTTACCAGGGGTTGGTAGCAACCCCCAAGGCTGGTCAACAGAAAGAGCAAGGCTAGCGCTAGTTTGTCTTCTAACAAGCAGGCACCGCCTCAGATGCCCAGCCTTCTCTCCCTGGCCCAGGAAGCCGGTGAGTCCTCACATCACACTGCTCTGCGGAGTCCACCCTAGAGTGTGAGAAGAAAGCTAGACGAAGTCTTGTGTGGCCTTAGGCCAGCCAGTGCGGATCCTTGAGATCAGTGTGCCCGGATCTCAAAGGAAGGGAGTGGGGTGGCTCGGGTCCCTCGTCCACGTCAGAGAACTGCTGGAAGTGACCGTAGTAGCGAGGCTTCCACCGCCCACCCTGATAACCCGCTCAATATTCCTGCCGAACAATCCAGCCACTTTCTGAATGACCCGAGCAGGCCACCAGCTCCTTCCAGAGATGCGCATGTTTTGGGCTGGTCTTGTCAGGAAGTCGCACTTTGGTTTCGGTGTTTTCTCTCACGAAACCTCAAGCGAACATAAAATCTGTCTAAGCACTCTGCGAAGCTGAGGCAAAAAGACTGCAAGCTCAAGCCCAGCCCAGCCCCGGCAGTTTATTATGATGCCACCTCAGACTTTTATGGGTGAGGGTAAACTCAGTATGAAGGCTCTGGGTTCAGTCTCCACTGTCGCCACCAAACGTTTTGTGGGGAGGAGCTGTGGGAATGATTTCCGGGGCTACACAAGTCCCTGCGACTGAACTCATCTTTACCCATAACTAAGCCCCGCCTCTTGTTCTCTTTCCACGGGAAGTACACAGCTGTCTTCCGGGCACACCGTGGCAGTGATGGGCATTGACTTCACACTGAGGTACTTCTACAAGGTCCTCATGGACCTGTTGCCAGTATGTAACCAAGATGGCGGCAACAAAATAAGGTAAGCCCCGGTGGGACAGCATTGCCCGTCCACGGACAAGAGGAAAGGTAAAAGATGTCAGGCACCTCTGGCCAAATGGCAACCACCATGTAGTCACAGTCAGGACATGAAACTGAAACTAGGTATGGTGGTGCATGTCTGTTATCCCAGAACTCTGGAGGCTGAGGCAGGAGGATCACAAGTTTGAGGCCAGCCTAGGCTACATAGCAACTTCAGGGTTGACTTGGAGAAGTGAGACCCTTTCTCAAAACCTGCAGGAAAGAGGGGAGGGAGGGAAGAAGGGAATTAATTGAATTTATGGCCTGAGTATTCTATTTAGGTTTGGGGTTTTTTTTGTTTTTTTTTTTACCCTTCAGTAAGATGTATGCTGTTTATGATTTGAAAAATACAACACATAACAAGGGCCGTGGCTGCCACCTGGCACCGGAAGCCCTATTTCCCTAGAAATCAGTAATTAGAGGCTTCGGTATCTCTGGTAATGGAATGACCAGAGTGTACTCTCGGGTAGTACTTTTGATGTTAACTTAGTCATTACACCAGAGGCTTTGTGAAGCTGCAGCAGTTTAGATGGCTGCTTTCACATTTCCCCAGAAGGAGGCTCACAGAACTAGAAGTCGTTGCATCCTGCGTTTCAGAAGTACACGTCTGATCAAAGCGAGAGCATTCCCTTGATTTAACGCAACCCACTTTTAAAAATAGCTTCCCGCGCCGGGGACTTAGCTCAGTGGTTCCGCTACCTTCCTCACAAGCACAAGGGGCCCGAATTCGATCCCCAGTACCAAAAAAATAAAAATAGAAATAGCTTCCCTGGCTCCATGTCATGTCTTCACTTCGAGTCACTGCTGAAATCACATTGGGCTGTGGTGGAGACTCACCGGTGTCCTAGTGACAGGACACGACAGTAAAGCAGAAGAGAGTCTCAGTGAAAGCAAAGCGTGTTGGTATTTCCGTCAGATCCATTTCTTTATCCCCAGGTATATTTAGTGTGTGTTTCCCGTGGGAGGAAGAACTTTATTTCCCTTAAACTTTATGCCCATAAATACTCAAGTCTACTTCCTCCCAGTTTTCCTTCCTCTGAAAAAGGAGACTTCCTGATTACACACCCTTGCCAAAGACTTCAGGGTCTGCCGGAGACACATGTTGTCGGGTTCCAGTCCCTACCTGCCCAGTACGTGACAGAGGCCTGAGAAATAAACACACTAAGAGACAGAACTAGGAGAGAAAGCGGAGCCAGGACAACCAAAGCCGGTGCGACCGACAAAGGCCCTGGCCAGTCCCAGCCGCTGACTTATTGGTAGTCAGCTGGGGTAAAGGCAGGCTGCATGCAGTTTCTGTGTAAACAGGGCTAATGCAAACAGAGCTCCTAGAGGACAAGACAAAGTGTTCTCAAATTAGGAGCAGAATAGACGAAATATGTGGTGTAATTAGAAACTGTCCTAGTCTGAAGGTTTTAGATGTGGGAACGGAATTTAGATGTGAGTTACTCTGACTTCAGTCCACAGGCTTTACTGGACTCACTTTTCAAAACAAGCCGATGTGGATGTGGGGTTAGCTCTTCACGGCCTGCCTTGGGCATAATCAGCGTTACGTTTGTCTGCGAGGGTCTGTGGTGCTGGGGTGGGGCAGGCACGCTGTGGACCTCACTGGGCCACCACAGGCGGCCACCCCGAGAAGGAGCCGCGTCCCCTCATTTCTCAGTGCGTTTTCACGGCGTCGCCTTCTCCCAGGTGCTTCATCATGGAGGACAGGGGCTACCTGGTGGCGCATCCGACGCTCATCGACCCCAAGGGACACGCCCCGGTGGAGCAGCAGCACATCACGCACAAGGTACTGCCAGGTACCGGCGCGGCGGCCGCAGCTGCAGCCCACCTGGCTTGCTACACGGCGTCCGCCACTCTTCTCTTTGGCCTTGTCAGGAGCCCCTGGTGGCCAACGACATCCTGAACCACCCCAACTTCGTGAAGAAGAACCTGTGCAACAGCTTCAGCGACCGCACCGTGCAGAGGTTCTACAAGTTCAACACCAGCCTCGTGGTGAGTTGGGTCCCTGGCTCCCGTCGGTCCTTCCTGTACGGAACCGGAAGTGGAGGGTGCTCCTGGCCGGGTGTCATGCCCGCCCACCCCATTGCCTCCGAATCACCTGCAGGTACGAGGGGACGGGACCTTTGTCCAGCCGGAAAGCCCAGACCATAGAGGGATCACTTTAGATCACCACGGTTGGTGTTTAGTTTGGTCCCCCTCTCTCTGAACCATCTGCTGATGTCGGTTCCCACACACTTACAAAACACGTGTAGCCCCTGTGCCCCCCTTCCGGTCCCCTAGCATCCCTCGGCCTCCTCTGTTCCTGAGGCCCTGGTGTGGGCGAGTGTCGTGGAGATCATCTGAAAAGAATTGCTTGTTGCACCTCAGCCTCTCAGCAGAACTTGAGTTCCTGCAGAATTTACCTGGTTAGGGCTGGAGATCTTGAAGACATTCTTAATTAATTTATAAATCTCTAATTGAGAAAGATCTAAAATGGGGAATGATGGAACTAACATTCAGAGAGTTACAGGAAGCCTTTATTTTTATAGTTTAGAACTGGTGTTGGTGTCGGTCATTTAATGTGTAACCATTTTCAAGGGTGCACTGAGCTCCGCTGAAAATCTTAAACTGACTGTCACAAAGTCGATGACAAACAGGAATTTGTCCGGTGGAAGACTGTTTAAAAAGTTGAGTACATAGTGGAACTGGGCCTTCAAAGCGGCCCCCACTGTGCCTTGAGCAACACTGTCTCTGAAGGGGGCTCAGACATCTAGCAGAGAGGCTGCTGAAGTCTCCTCGTGAGGATCCAGCTCGTCCCGTGTGTCTGCCATCGGTTCTGTTACAAGGGTGATCAAAAGTGCAGTAAATGTGTAAATTCTGTTAAGGCAAAGCACACATTGCCATGGCTATGCCTCAGACTCCTCCGCTTGCCCTGAACACACCCATCCTCATGGTCCTGGCCACTCTGCAGCAGCTCCGAGTCCTTTCCTGAGCGTCTTTATGAGGTCTTATAAAAGACGCAGCCAGTGCTGCTCCTGCTGCTGAGTAGCACAGCAGCACACCGGGCCGGTGAACACGACACAGTTCTCTGTGATTATTCGCCTTGTTCGCTGGATCTGGCTCAGCCCGACTTCCAGCTCTTCCCCAAAGTCAAAATGACCAAGGAAGGGAAATGTTTTAAATGGACTCAAGGCATCGAGGACAGCGCAGCTGAAGGCCCTCTGGGAAGAACTCTCCAGAGCGGCTGCCGGAAGCAGCGAGAACAGTGGAGCCCGTGTTCAAACCCAGGGGCGGATTCTGATGGGAATGTGTCTTTTACTGTAATTCCTTGCTTTTTATGTAAATATATCACACTTTCCCATCACCCCTTGTGTTGTTTCTGGGCTCACCAGCATGCTGGAGTAGAAATGCTTCAGAAAGAAGTCTGAGTTGGATGTGAATTAAAATAATTTCCTAGTGGCCTGAGATACCTCAGTGTGGAGTTGGACTGTGGAAAGAACTTCCAGTGTCACAGCTCTCCGAGTTTGTCTGTCCCTACCTCACGCCTGCATACGTAAGAGCTCAACAGCACGGAAATCAGCAAGGGGTAAATAATTTTCCCAGGAAAGACGACACGTGCAAAAGATAGTGACAACATAACATCACAGCTCTGCTTTTGAATCTTTGGTTTCCACATACAGTGGACAAATTCGGCGAGAGGAGAGCTGTGACCTTTGCTTGTTACAGGCTGAAGGGATATTGCTTTATTTGGATTAAGTGTTCTGGGAGCAGGAAATTAACCTCTTACAGAGGCTTTGGCTTTTTAATTTTAGTATTCCAGAAGGAGAAAGGCTTGTGAAGCAAGGGACAGCAGTGCAGTGTGTTTTGTGGTCAAGTTCGTCTTTTGATAAATTTTAAACTGTCCCTTACTTGAAAATGGTCTTTCTTCTCATTGAAGTTTGCATTTTTATGATACATTGGTACGTTTTTCAAAAGCATATTATAAAAAGAATCAGCTGTACAGTGTGTGTGTGTGTGTGTGTGTGTGTGTGTGTGGGTGGGTGGGTGTGTGTGTGCAAGCCCAGACGAAAGACTGCCTGGCGTACATGTGATCAAATGGGAATTCTCCGCTCGGTGGGATCAGGAGCAGTTTTCTCCCACACTGCAGCGGGACGTCCCTCTCTGGGCAGAAGCTGGCCCGGCCGCTGCTTGGGTCTGGGGCTATGTTGCCAGTGCAGTCACCTGACCCTTCCTGCTCTGCAGGGGGACCTCACCAACCTCGTGCACGGCAGCCACTGCTCCAAGTACAGACTGGCGAGGATCCCGGGCACCAACGCATTCGTCGGCATCGTCAACGAGACGTGCGACTCGCTGGCCTTCTGCGCGTGCAGCATGGTGGACCGGCTCTGTCTCAACTGTCACCGGTGGGCGGCGACGGCCCCGCGCTGTTACCACGCAGCTGATGCAGCCCCGCGGGCGGCCTCTCACCGCAGAAGGCCGGGGTGGGGC
>NW_022900945.1:2938108-2946473 GCF_012274545.1 Fukomys damarensis
GAAGGCCGGGGTGGGGCGTGGGGGGCAGCCCAAAGCCGGTTGTCGGCTGCGTCCTGCTGTCCCCCGGGAGGGGCGGAGCCCGCGTGCCCTTCACTCCTTGCTCATGCCCTCTTATTTTGACTGCCCTTTGTATCTGCAGGGGCTTCTTCATTTTCCTTCCCCGACGCATGCACAGTAGTCGTTAACCCTTTGCCTAAACTGTCGCTTGCTTTCAGGATGGAACAAAACGAATGTGAATGTCCGTGCGAGTGCCCCCTAGAGGTCAATGAGTGCACCGGCAGCCTCACCAACGCAGAGAACCGGTAAACACGCAGGCTCACGTGTGATATCGCGTGCGTGTGAGGACACGGTCCCCAAGCACCTGTGCACACGCACATGCCAGACCGCCTGCGCCCTGCTGTAGATGCGCTGTGGGTTGTGACAGGACAGACCTTGCGGTGGCCGGTCCAGAGCAGTGGGCCGTGAGGTGTCGATGGAAAGGCTATAGAAGTGTGACAGGCGTGTCGCACACCACGCAAGTGAGAATATTACAGGTGCTCAGAGAGCAGCTGCCACTTGTCCTTTCCCTTCGTTTTGTGATAGTCACGCGGGAACCTGGCATTTGTTTATATTTAGAGCCGTAAAACAGATTGCGGCACATCCCTTTCCTAGAACTTGCTGGGAATAGTGCTGTGTACAAACATGGCGCATGTGTGTTTTGGCAGAGAGAAAGTGTGAAAGGACCCACATTTCACTGTCCATAGCAGCTCCCCAAAGACGTTGGTGAGGTTGAGCAGGGAGGTGGTAGGCAGTTGTGTGCTCTGTGGTGTTAAATGTGAATACATTCTCACACGGATGTTACATAAACACAGCGGACCCTTGACTTCCGAACTCAGCCTGTACCCGAGGGCTCGTTGTAACTCAAGTTGGTCAGTGGAGGCCCAGGCTCTGCTACAAGGCCTTCAGAGTCTCTCCTGCACACGAGCCAATCTCAGTGTCCTAGAGAGACACTGAAGTTCCAGTCATAACCCATGTTGTTCGTATGTCAGGCCGGTTGTAACTCAGGCCCACTGTGTGAACGAGTTTCGAGGAGGTGGGTCACTGGCACAGGCTCTGTTGAGCCTGTGTAGGTGCCGGCCCTGACCTGGGACCCCGCCCTGCACAGGAACCCCAGCTGCGAGGTCCACCAGGAGCCGCTGACTTACACGGCCATCGACCCCGGCCTGCAGGACGCCCTGCACCAGTGTGTCAACAGCAGGTGCAGCCAGAGGCTGGAGAGCGGGTAAGTGGTGGGGCCGCTGCACCGCCCTGCCTCTCATAGCTCCTCCTCCCAAGGCTGCGTGGCCTTTCAGGTCTGCATTGGGTTTGCACAGCCCCTCGGTGAAGTGGAATATAGGCCCAGAGGAGACGACAGGTCTCCTGGTGTGGTGGTGGTGTCATTTGGGGAGGGTGGTACGGGGATTGAACTCAGGATCTTGTGCTTGTGAGGCAGGTGCAGCACCACCGAGCTACATCCCTGGCCCAGTGATGTCATCATTTGAGAGAGGGTTCACTGTGTGATTTAGGCTGGCCGTAAATTCACTGTGGTCGTCCTGCCTCAGCCTCCTAAGTGCTGGATTACAGGCCTGCGGTGTGTTCTTCAGCGGAGGGAAGAGCAGACCTCAGGCCCGGCACAGGACATACAAACACACTGAGAAGCCGGCAGCTCGGGCGTCTGTCCTCGGTGCCCTCGCCTTGCCCAGGTGGCCTGGCCACGTCTCCGTCCTTTTTCACAGTGACACCACACGTGTGGGACGTTGGCCCAGATCTGCAGGCCTCAGGCTGTTTCCCCCAGGGGTTCGGGCTGCTTTGACCAGCGCTGCACTGGGGCCAGAGCCTGTGCCTAGGACCCTGCATTCTCCCCAACAGGGACTGTTTCGGGGTGCTGGACTGCGAGTGGTGTGTGGTGGACAGTGACAGCAAGACCCACCTGGACAAGCCATACTGCGCACCGCAGAGGGAGTGCTTCGGGGGTGTCGTGGGCGCCAGGAGCCCCTACGTGGACGACGCGGGCGCGGTGGGTATGTGAATCCTCGCCACCCACTCCAGGGTGGCTGGACCCACGGGGCAGCTGCTGCCGTCCCTCCGCTGGGTCCGTGCCCACCATGCTAGGTCTGAGCACAGGCACAGGGCTGGCGACTGCAGGTGACCATGACCGGTGCCACCCTTTCCCCGCGGCCGCTGCCCCCTGAGCTCCCCTCACCACTTCCTGGGCGGACCCTGGGCCTCGGTCGGGGGCAGATGCCGGAGCTGCGGCTGTGGGACTGCAGCTTGGTGGGTCAGGTGCCCAGGCCCCACCTCGGCAGGCAGGCGCTGGCCGCCGGCTCCGGTGGCTGCTAACCTGGTGGACACCGGCCTGGCTATGCAGCTGGGGTTGGCTCCTCTGCCGTGGCTCTGGCTTGAGGAAGCCCTCAGTGCGGCCTGCAGGCTCCTCTCTGAGGGCCTCACAGTCCACCCACAACCCTAACGGGCGTCTTTCTGTCCCTCAAGGTGACGAGGTGATCACGCTGAACATGGTCAAAAGCGCGCCTGTGGGGCCCGTGGCTGGAGGCATCATGGGCTGCATCATGGTGCTGGTCCTGGCCGTGTACGCCTACCGTCACCAGATCCACCGCCGCAGCCACCAGCACATGTCGCCTCTGGCGGCCCAAGGTGCGTGCAGAGCGGGCCCTCACCCTGACCTCCTCCCCCAGGTTTTCCCCAGGCAAGGACACCAGCCAGTCCTTGAAACCTCTGAGAAATGCGAGTAACTGGTCAGGGTGGTGCACGCTGTAATCCCAGCACTCAGGAGGCTGAAGCAGGAGGATCTGCCAGCCTGAACTACATATCAAGACCTTGTCTCAGAAAACAAGAAATGAAAAAAAGAAAGATCAAAGCAGGCCCCCTCCTCAGCTTCACCGGCGTCACCCTGGGAGGCCCCACAGCCTGTGTTACTGTGTAAACCCCGCATCCCCTTCCTGGGTCCCTCTCTTTGGCCAGCGTCTCCCCACCCAGGGCCCTATCCTGTGCCAGCCAGAGCCAGGCACTGAGTAGAACCCTTGTGCTCCGTGCTCTGCCCTCACCATCCAAAAGCTAGACCAAGGTGACCCAATCTTCCCTGCCAGGGCCACACTCCTGTCCTGCATGTGTGTGTGCGTGCGACAGGCTGGAGCCAAGAACAGAGTGCGTCCTGGGTGCTCCCGACCCCGGGGGGGCCGTCTGTGCTCAGTGGCGACCTCCGGGAGTGAGGTCCAGGCTGCAGCCCCGCCCGGCCGAGGGCTGGGAAGGCGACAGCCCACACCCTGGGTAGACTGGGGACAACCGTCAGGGCGCCCCTGCCCGTGTGTGTTTTCCATCCCCCTCTGCCGTCCACCCGCCCCCCACCTCGGCGATCAGCCTCAGGTGCACTTTCGTAACGGGAGGGGCGCCAGCTGGGCGTCACCTGCTTTCGGTCCGGTTGGGCGCAGGTTGACTGCCCGCCTCGCTTCCCCGGGAGTCCCACAGCCCCAGCAGGGCGAGGGCGGACGGTCTGTGCGATCACACAGACCCGCTTCTCTCTGCCGGTGCAGAAATGTCAGTGCGCATGTCCAACCTGGAGACCGACAGGGACGACAGGGACGACAGGGACGACGACAGCCACGAGGGCCGCGGCATCAGTAAGTGGCCGCTGCGGAGGCGGGGCTGCGCCGGGAGGGCTGCGTCCCCGGCCTTCTGGCCCTGCTGAAATGTAAGGCGCCTCTGCACGGGGCTGTTTCCCCGCCTTCCCCAGGAGCAGTGCAGGTCTCTGCCTTTTGTCGGAAATCACGGATTTCGCAGATTCAGTTTCTTTTCCATTTTCTCCTGTTGTTTTCCTTTCCTTCATTCCCTCCCCTGCCCGTCCCACCTGCCCTGCACCTTTAGGCCTTTTCTTCCCATTTCACGCTGTCAGTCATCTCATTAGGACCTCATGTACGACTCCAGTTTGTTCACAGCAGAGAAACTATTCGCTGTTTACACACGTGTGACTTACCGTTTCACGTAGGAGTCCATCCTCAACATGTGTCCATTTTCCTATGAATGAATCTAATTTCTCAGACTCGGTTTTTATTTTGCACAAAAGTGCTTCGGCCCTTCTTCCTCCTGCGCCTCTCCCTTCCCAACACCGCGTTCCGAGGCAGAAGTTGGGCCAACGCCCGCCCCTTCGCCTGGGGACACAGCTCAGGCAGGCCTGGCAGCGGGGTGGGGACGGGCGGCCGCTGAGGGTGACCTGCTGTCCTTGGTCCCGCAGTCAGCAACACGCGCTTCATCGCCGCCGTCATGGAGCGCCACGCACACAGCCCCGAGAGGAGGCGGCGCTACTGGGGCCGGTCGGGGACAGAGAGTGACCACGGTAAGATGGCCGCTGCCCAGTGGGTGGACGAGGGCCGGCCGCCCTCTCTGCCTCAGGCTTCCGTTAACCACGGCTTCCCACTGGGTGCAGGCTGTGTCCAGCACCCAGGCCTGAGCAGGCGCTGTGCAGGTGGCTCGCGGTCTTCTTGGAGGTTGATGTGGCTCCCACCCACCCCCTCTTGTCCCCAGTGAGGCAGCATCCTCTTAGGTCCTGCCACCCTTTGTGAGCATCAGAGCTTTCCAGCTGGTGCATTGGCACTGGGAGGCTGAGGCAGGAGGCTTCTCAGTGCAACTTAGCGAGGCACTCTCTCAAAACCAAGCAGCTAGGGGTGGAGCTCAAGGTCATGGCACCCCTGGATTGGACCCCCCATTTTAGGGGGCCCTTCCACGGCTGCGTACTTTTGGGAACCAACGAGAGCATACGCACCGAAGACACCCAGGAAGGACCCGAGCCAGCCGCTGACAGCCGACCCTGGGTCCTCGCCTACTCGGGGTCACAGCACTGCAGATGTGTCCTGGCCATGAGCACCGCCTCTGCCCCACAGACCTTGTGCTTTTAAACTAGCAATCTGGTTCCAGAAATCGGTTTTCCTCCCAGACCTGGTCTTGTTTCCCATGCGTAGTACTGTCCTCAGACCTCTTCCGCTCCGGTCCCCACGCCCAGCCTTCTCCCCACTGCCAGGTTCGGCTTTCTTTTGGAAAACTGGACGCAGGCATGTGGTCTTGGGGACTCTGCTCGCTGGGGGCGACCTTGTTCCCCCGGCTCGGCAGCCTCGCGTTTATATTCTATGGAGAGCCCAAACAGAATCTGGATTTTTCAGTTTCTTGACTTCCTGGCTTTCCTCCCTGAGAACATTCTTTGAACCTGCATGAACTCCCGCTGCCTGCCAGGAGAGCCGTGCTTCTCCCCTGAATGATAAAACAGGCCGGGGCTCCTGTGGTCCAGCAGCAGTCATCCGACGTTCGGAGAAGGGCGGACACCTCTCTGCCTGCTGCCGCGGCCCCAGACAGGGTTCCCCACATCCGAGCGCCCGTCCTGAGGTCTTCATACAACACAGGTGAAGTGAGGCAGAAAGGAGAGGATCGGGCAGAATCCGAAGCGAAGGCGTGGGTTCGGGGCTGGGATTCGTTTTCCACAGTAACTGGGTTCCTGTTAAACCCAAGAAAAGACGAGTAGCTTCCATGCAGACAGACCCCGAAGGGAGCGGGAGCCACTGCTGTTCTGCACCAGGTGTGGAGCTGCCTGCCTGTGTCCCCTCCCGGCCTGTGGGGCCGGCGTCACTGCCCAGAGAGTAAGCCACACACGCCCACGCCACACGGAAAGCTGCTGCCCCATCCTCGGGTGGGGACCACCATGCACTCCGTCATCTCCGCCAGGCAGGGCGGCACAGGAAGGAGCTCAGGAGACAGGCTCAAGCCCGACCCAGGGCATGCCAGCTCCTCTGCCTTCTGGTTTGGGTTTTTTAGCAAGCTCTGGAGGCCTTTGTGAGTTACTTGGACTTCAGTGTCCTGATACTTAAAAAGTAAGATTAAGAAGCTGCTTGTGGTAGGTGGCGTGTGCCTATAATCCCAGCGTTCTGGGAGGCTGAGGCAGGAGGATCATAAATTCAAGCCCAGCCTGGGCAATGAAAGCCTCTCTCAATAAAAGATGAGGGGGTCTGGGCTATAGGTCAGTGTGAAGGTCCCTGGTTTGATCCCCAATAATATCACCCCAAAACATTACAAATTTCTCTGTGGTAAAGTCATGAGGACTAAATAGAATAATGTAGAGCCCAGGGTAAACCACAGACCCTGGAGGAATTTACAGTCTAGGGTGAAACAAACAATGCGTGGATTCTGGAGCCTCTGGAAGGGGACCATGGCAGCTGCCTGGACAAGCAGGCGAGGGAGAGGGAGCGGTCGCTCTGTCGTGAGCGCGTCCCGGCAGCCCCTGGGGTTGGCGTCGCAGGGCCCGGGTGGACGCCCGTTAAGCGCCTGCCTGTGGCACACTCAGAATCAAACTGAAGCACACAGTGGGCTGAGCTGCCGGGGCCCCGGAGTTCGTGCAGAACGCAGCCAAGCTAAATGTGGAGCCTGAGGGCTGCAGTTTTATTTATCTTTAGAAATATTGAACGTAGCCAGTAGAGTTTTATGCTTTAAAGGACTTGCCTTAACTTTTGTATCTTAGAAGAAAAACTGCTTGGAATGGGAGTAATAACTTGGCTAGCAGCACAAGGCCCTGGGTTCCAGCCCAGGCACCACAAAAAATAAAGTAAGGAACAGCCACCCAAACTGGTCATTCTGGAGTTAGCCAGCTCCAGCGTGCACTGTTTGCCTGGTGGAGGCACTTTGGGGTGCACCCCAGGACCCCGGCAGGCCGGGAGAGGAGTTGCCCAGCATGAGCGATCCCCAGTTCCACATGAGAACAAAGAAACTCCGCAGAAGTATCCTGAGCAACATTTTTTCCTTCGAAGAAGGGAATTTGCTTAGTTCTTGGCCAGTTTGGAGAATTTGAGAGGCAGGGTCATTGGTCAGAGGGGCCAGACTCCTGCAGGTACTCGGTGTAGCCACCAGGTGGCGTCTACGCCCCTGGAGGGAGCTTGTGCTTTCCGGTTTCCTAGCAACCATCAGAAAAATAAAGAGAAATAACAGAAGCAGAAAGCCAAAGCACAAACGCCTGATCTGAGCTCCGTCCTTCTTTACAGACGCCTGGCCTCCTTCCTGGAGCCTCTTTCTGCCTTCCATTGTCTCCATGTGCCTGTGGCAGTGTCCGCAGACCTTTGTGTGTAGTGGCGTGTCCCCAAGCCAGGGCAGCAACTGTCTCCAGCGAGCAGCAGCCGGTGTATGGAATGAGACGTGTCTGTCTGTCCGCCTGTCCGTCTCCTGCTTCTCTCCCACTCGCCGCCCCCACCCTCCGCCTTCCGATTTTCAGATTGTGAAGTCGGAAATTGCAGCAGGATTGCGCAGCCAGCAGGCAGTGAGGGTGCGATGGGGCTGTCAGAGAGGGGTAGCAGGACGCAGCCAGGGCCAGGGCTCCCTGGGCTCTGCCGCGCCGTGGCGGCCCCTCGGCAGCCTGCGCAGAGCCCCGTGATCTGTCACTGCACGGCTTCCTTAGCAGATGAGGGCATCGCCGGGCAAAGCCTCTTAATACACCGCAGAATTCCCTGGCAGCCTGCCACGGTGGCACACTGGAATCCCCGCACTCTGGAGGGTGAGGCAGGAGGGTCGTACGTTCGAGCCCAGCCTGGGCATCTGAATCCCTAGCAAAGCTCTGTCTCCAAGCAGCTGTGCTGCACCCAGCTCGTGGCCCCTGAGGACAGAGACCTGGTGACAGAGCTCACCTTCGGGACTCAGCCCTGCCAGGCATGGAGGCATCTCAGGCTCCCTGGGTGGGGGCTTCACCATTTCCCAGCCCTAATCCTGGAAGCTGCAGCCTTATCCGAGGATGTAGGTCCGGCGCACGACCACAGGCTGCCCCTGCCCTGCTGCCCTCCAGCCTCCGTTAGTCCCCTCCAAGCCGCAGGGCACAGGGGTGGCCTTGTTCCTCCATTCTACCTACCAGTCAAGCTCCTATGCATCCACATAAGCCCAGCTGAAATAATCCATGATGATGCTTTGCTCCTGTAGCCGGATTGAGCTCTTCCTTCCCTATTCCTCGATTACACCTTTGCCATCAACCTGAGACCAAGCCCCGCGCTGTGGGCATCCACGCGAGTCCCAGGGGCCGCACATCACACAAGGGTGCGCCTGTGCTCCCCTTGCCCTCTGGTCCCTGTAGCCTGCAGCCAGCGAGTCCTCGCAGCCGTGCTTGGTTTGGCTCCCCGTCCCTCGAGTCTGTCCTCCAGGGCCGCCATGCGTGCTGGGATCTCACCCGGGCCCATCGCAGCCCAAGTGCACATCACCATGAGCGGTGGGTGCAGAGGCCCAGGCGGAGGGGGGTGCGGCCGTGACAGCAGTCTGCTCCCGAGAAACCGAGGGCAGCGGTGGGCGCCACAGGGCTGAGGTTCCAGGGCAGTCGGGC
>NW_022900945.1:2947928-2948698 GCF_012274545.1 Fukomys damarensis
CCGTGGTGGCCAGCGCAGCACGCCTGGCGGCCTGGGTGTCGCCTCTGCTTCCGTGCTTGTTGTCCTGGCGGGCCCTCCGAGGCTCATCTTCCCCGCAGACCCCGGTGCTGCTCGGGGCTTCCTCTTCAAGCTGCCTGTGCCGCCACCGGACTCCGCCCGTCCGAGAGACTTCGTATTTGTCATCACAGGGGCACGTGGGCTGGGGAACCCATGAGGAAGGGCGGCTCCCCGTTCATCTGATGGCTTGGGGATGTGGAGCAAGGGTTCTCGTTTTATTTCTCTATCCTTTCTCAGCTGTCTAACGTGATTATACATCTGGGTGTGGGGTGCGTGCCTATGATCCCAGCCCTGGGGAGGCTGAGGCAGGAGGATCACCGTGAGTTCGAGGCCAGCCTGGGCTACGTAGTGATACGCTGTCTCAAAACACAAAACAAAAAGTTCTGCATTCGTGGTCCAGCAGTTTCAGGAAAAACCTGTTGGCTTCAGATCTCTCAAAGTCTCGGCACCCGCTGGCAGTGTGCAGATGTGTGCACCTGCGCGTGTCAGGCGCACGTCCGGAGCCCCTGAGCGACTGGGAGCCCCCACCTCCCACGCTGAATGCTTTGTCCTTCCCTAGGCTACAGCACCATGAGCCCCCAGGAGGACAGCGAGAATCCGCCGGCCAACAATGACCCCCTGTCGGCCGGCGTGGACGTCGGCAACCACGACGAGGACCTGGACCTGGACGCCCCGCCGCAGACCGCAGCGCTGCTGAGCCACAGGTTCCACCA
>NW_022900945.1:2948953-2952428 GCF_012274545.1 Fukomys damarensis
CGCGCTGGCCGGCCGCTGCCGGAGCCCAGGGTCCTGCAACCCGTGTGGGCCTCGGCCCGCTGCGAGGATACATCTCGGAATTTCTAAGTAAAGGATTATTTTTCTACTATTTATTGAACTTTTCAAACACTCTCGGACTTGGGGAAAAGGCAAGGAAACAGGCCAGGTGTCCACCACGGTGCCGCTGTCGCTGTCGTGTGACGAGCGGGCCTTGGGTTCAGGTTTCTGTTTCTTATTTAAATGTCCTCAGCCCACTGCTCCACAGAACAGGACAATGAGGAAATCCCGCTGTGACTTGGTCCTGCCTTTCCCAGAAGCGTCTTCACCCATAACGCGGTGTTCTTCTCGGAGCCGGGCCCGTGACGGGTCCCACCGGTTTCTAGAGCCGTTCGGTTTCTCTGCCCTCCGTCTACCCTTCCCATCCGCGCCCTCTTAGGTTTCTACAGAATCTAAACCCCAGCCCCAGCCTTCCCCTGGGGCGTGGGATGTACTCTCCTTGTTTTAAAGACACGTGTTCTAAAGGGTCCCATTTCTGAGAATTGAACACAAAGGGAAGTCGTTTTGAAATTGAAATTTGGGTTCGTAATGAAAGATTGCTTTGAAATCGTAGTGAAAGCAGCTGCCAGGTATCCGGGAAGTCTCCACCAAACTGCTTCCGGTTCAGACCAGGAGGAGGCCAGTCTGGCTGACGGGCCCTGTCGCCGATTTAAAGTAGAGTTCTAATTGCAGTGGTGTGTTTTAGATTCACATCTGTGACTCAACTGTGTTATAAAGACATTCTTGCACCGCGTGTGTGGCAAGCCTCCATTTATATGTAGTTGGGGAAAAAATTCACTGAATAATGTTTTAATGATAGGGTATCATGATATAATGTAAAAAAATTGGTCCCCCAGCAGTACAGAAAGTAATCTGTGTATGTGCTACCCAGAAACCCCTTCCCGTTGTGTATAAAACTGCAGTCTAGTGGAATAAACTGTATGCAGCAGTCAGTCCCAGCGTGAGTTCTCGGTGGCCGCTTCTGTGTTTACGCCAAAGCTGAGATCTCCTCTCTGTGCTGTGGGCCACTTCCGGCCTCTTAATCAGCTCCAGCATGCAGAGCAGTGTGAGCACGGAATGAGGTAAAATGTGGAACACAGCTCCCCCTTCCCGAGCGGCTGAATCTGTGTCATTGGTGTTAAATACTCATTTCTGCCCTGAGAGGTTGGAGGGGTTTCCCTGTCTTCCTGGTACCGGAAACTCCGTGAACACTTACTTCTTTTGACTTGAAAGTAAGCATTTCTGTGTTACAAAGCTAACTTTTTAAAATTCTTTTTATTTTGGGGGGTTTTTGACACAGGGTCTCACTCTGTAGCTCAGGCTGGACTTGAACTTGCTGCGATCCTCCTGCCACAGCCTTCTGGGTGCTGGGCTTGCAGGCGTGCGCCACCACACCAGGCTCTGCAGCTAACTTCTTAGTTGAGAAGAGTGGAAGGATCGGAGTGGAAACAGTATTTTCAAGAAAAGAAGCACAAAGCTTGGAAGAGTTTCGGAGCACACTATGTACCGTCAGTCCGCTGAAATCCAGGAAGAAATTTACTTGGTAACTTTTGCAAAACTCTTTATCCTGCACTCCCGAGGGAATAATGAACGCTTACACCTGAGCAAGCAAACAGAACTGAGTTTGAAAGATCTGGTGGCTCGCCTGCAGGTTTGTGAGGTTGGGGTTAAAGTTTGGATCTAACCAAGCTTGGTGACATGCACGTCATCCCAGCACTTGGAGAGAAAGAAAGGCTGAGGCAGGAGCGTCGAAAGTTCAAGCCCAGCCTGTACAACTTAGCAAATTGGCCAGTCTGTCTGGGGCCTGTGCAGGCGCTGGGCTCAATCCCCCACACCACCAAAAAATAAAACAAAGTGATGTTCCACGGGACCCTTACCTTCTCAAGCAAGCGGTCCGTGTAAGTGGAGACAATGAGCGGCATGGGCTGGTGTTTCTTGGTTATTGTTGCTTTGGGAAACCTTGGTGGCCAATACCAGCTCGTCTGGCTGCTGGTGGCACTGCGTGCGGAATGCTGTGCACATTCCCACGCTTTGCAGACAAAGCTAATCCACAGCCTGGGACCGCGGCAGCCTCCGAGGCAGTGGTTCCTTTGCTGATTCGATCTGGGTGCTCAGCGACGCGGGACTGAGACTCGGACCTCAGTCAGGCCAGCTCCCCGCAGGCTTCCCGGACGGCCCCGTGCATCCCGAACCCTCATGGCCTTCAGCGCCCTGATTTTTCAGTTTAAAAAGTTAAAAAGTTTTCAGGTTGAAGCTCTTTCCACACCTCTCTTATGAGGTGATCTGTTCATAACTAGGGGCCTGTGCACACATACGTGGAGATCTGGAGATTTTTCTCGTCTACTTCCAACTTCTCATCAACCGGCAACTGTATCTTGAGGCCACTGACTAATCCTTAATTTCTTTATTTTATAGTCTTGTCAAAGCCTCTGTGCCGAGGGCAGAGTACCTCACGCCCAAATTCTGTTCCCGCAGCTAAAACCTTCGGACCAGAAGGACAGTGTTCCGATTACAACCCTATATTTTGTCTATTCTGTTCCTAATTTGAGAACGCTTTGTCTTGTCCTTTACGAACCTCGCTTACGTTCGTCTCCGTAGACCACACATCACCTTTACCCCAGCTGATCACCGGTGAAGTCGGTCTTCCCAGTGCCGCCAGCCTTCTCCTAGTCTCTCAGTGTGTTTGTTTCTCAGGCCTGCACCGCACACCGGGCCGGTGGGGACTGGAACCCGACGGCAGGGGCCTCGGGCGGGCTGTCCTCTGACCTCCCCGCCGGAGCGCTATCTGAGTCGTGCTCCTTCCTGTCTGCCTGGGGTGGCCGGGCACCGAGTCCACAGAAAGCCAGGCGGCTGAGTGAGGCCCGGGCCCGGCGCCTCTGGTCCTGGCTCAGAGTCAGCGGGGAATTCTCCACCTCCCGCCTGGGCCCTCACGAGGCTCCCGGCTCACTGAGCCGCGCCCCTCGTACGTGTGCACACGCGTGTGTCTGCATGGCTAGCTTGCCTCTGGCTGCACCTCCGCCGGTCAGTGGCCTCTACACCGCTTCCTCCATTGTCTCCTGTTCCTCAGCCTCGACAAACACTCATGTGCCGGGCGATCCTTTGTCTGTTCTGCATCTTTCCTTCGGCTCCTTCTTTTCTCTCTCCTTCTGAGTAACTTTTCTCATTGCTGAGACAAAATACCCGACACCAAGGTCAAAGGAGAAAAGCTTTGTTGTAGTTCACAGTTTGTAGGTTTCAGTGCACAGTTGGCTGGGCTCCAAAGCAGGGAGGCATGGCAGGCAGGTATTGCAGGGGAGAAATACTTCATGGTGTACAAAAGGCAACAAAGCATTAAAGTAGCGAAGTAGCAAAGCAGCAGGGATGACAGCAGCCCTCTTTCTGCTCCTTATATTCTACCCGGGCAACACACCCTTAGGGCAGGTAGCACTCACACCCAGGT
>NW_022900945.1:2952462-2958047 GCF_012274545.1 Fukomys damarensis
CGCCGCCACTGTCCTGAGCCCGAGGCCCTGTGAGCTGCTGCCTCACCTTCCCGGGCGAGCCCCAGCCTCGAGTCCAAGCCCGCTGGAGGCGCTGAGGGATCCCGAAGGCCGAATCGGGCGGGTGGGCTGGACAGGGCTGCACCGTGAGCCTGAGCCGGCTGGGCCTCTCGGAGTGGGGAGTTGGAGATCAGGATCGGGGACCCTGAGCTCCAGGGTGGGCTCAGTCCCCTCATCGCCCCGCAGCTTCGGGGCAGCCATGGCCCCAGCTAGAAGCACAGAGGCTTCGCTGGATCCCAGGCTTGCCCGCCTGGTGTTTATTGGAAAATTAAATTTCTACATTACCAGAGCTGTAATTAAAGGCTCACGTGCTGTGATAATATAAACAGTATTCGAGGCAGTGAATGAAGCCGGCTGTTGTCTGAAGCACATCCCTAAGTGATTGGGTGAGGACGTGGTTACTGATGCACGATTTCTGTTGCTGTTGTTTCTGAGGCTTAGGTCCTACTGGGTAGCTCAGGCTGGGCTCAAACTTGCAGAATCCTTCTGCCTCAGCCTCCCTAGTGCTGAGATTACAAGCGTGTGCCACCACACCTGGCAGAGTTTCTTAGTATGTTGTACCGTCAGGGCGGTGTTAGAGGTTCGGGGGTTTATCATGTTATCTCTGTCACAAAAATCCTCGACAACTTTTACAAACAGTCTTAGCCATAAGCCGCGACAGAGCAGCCTATAGTTAACATGATTTCTGTGACCTCTGCATGTGGCAGAGTGCACCTGACTCCCTTGGGCTGATTTGCACATGGGGTCCCTTCAACAGCGCGGTTTTCAGGGCGTTTCTCTTGAAGGAGTCGACGTAGGCAGGATTTCAAATCCTGCTTCTCACAGGACGACTTGTATTTCACACTATTTTTTATTCTATTTTGGGTGCTGCTTGATTAAAGTGTTTTATGTAACAATATACCCACCGGGATCACTGCCTCGGTTCTTAGCCCTGGTGCTTCAGGAAAAAATTATATAACAAGCCGCCTGGCTCTCTGCAAAGGGATGTTCAGGGCTGATCCATTATCCAGACCCAGTTTGTCCTCCAGCCCGCTCTGTCCCGCTCCCACCCACCTCCAGAAGTGGAAACTGAACCAGGGCCTGCACTAAGCTACATCTTCGGCCCTTTTTTAATTTTCTGTTTTAGGGCAGGGTCAAGCAGGCCTCAACCTTGCACCCTCCTGCCTCAGCCTCCCAGAGCGCTGAGTCACAGGCAACACATCCTCACATCTGCTCCGAGCCTCCCCCTCCTCTGTCCCTCAGCTTTCTGGGCCCTAGTGCCGGAGGCTGCTGTCACCCCACTGCCTGCCGCTCAAGCTGGTAGGGGAGAGGAAGCTCTGGGGGGTCCAGGTCCCATGTCCCCTAGGGTGCTGTCCCTGTCCCCAGGCTCCTCCGCCTCCCGCAGCGCCCCCTGGTGCCTGACCTGGGCAGCGCACCCGGTGCTGGGCCTGGGTTTGTGCTCGTCTGCCCCACCCATACCCTCCTGCCCCCCCACCCTTCATCCCAGACTTTGGGGACTCAAGGGCCCCAGCAGCCGCAGGCCGTGAGCACACTGGATCCGAGCAGAGTGTAAATAAGTGCGCGACGTGTTGGAGTCTGTCATGCTTTAGCATGCATCATTATGGGATCCTTTTTTTAATTTAGAGCCTCTCATTCCAGGCCAGAACATCTTATCCCAGAATGCACCAATCTTTGTTTAAATATAAAACTGAAAACTTACTGATTTGCCTAACAGCTTTTGATTTGAAATTTCAAGATTAAGTCCCCACGAACCCTTTCTGTCCACCCAAGCCCCTCATTTCTGCTGTCTGAAGTTCTTGAACATCCTGACCCTGACCCACCTCAGGGCCTTTGCGTGTGCTGCTGGCCCTGCCTGGAGCACTTCCTGTCCATGCCCAGCCTCCCCTGGATGACCACCCTCTTCCTCCCTTCTCATGCACCTTCTCTGCGACTCTCCACACTGGGGTCACCTCCACTGCAGCATCCCTCTGTGGGGAAGCAGGTGCTGGAGACCCACACTCATCAAGGGGAAGCGGGGTCTGTCCTGGGCCCAACCACCTGGCGGGGGAGTGGGGACCGAGGTGCTGGCTCTGCCGCCAGCTGAGTTTGGTGCTGCGAAGGTCGCCTGTGTGTGAAGCTGATCGGCACCATGAACCCGACGGGCTGGGGTGGGAGGGGAATGTGGCAGGTGGTGGGCACCACGGTGGCGAGAGGGCTGCATCCTGGGCACCCACCGTGGGCACCAGGCACGAGCCCCAAGGGACCCCCTGGGACCACAGGACCCAGACACAGCCCCGAGAGGACGGAGAGCTAGGGGTTCAGCTGATGCCGCTCGAGTGGAGCACAGCGGCCGCGTCGGAAGCTGGGACGTGGGCCACCCCTCCTCTCCCGCCCACCTTGGGCTCCTACCCTCATCTGCACACGCTGGCTGGAGTTCGCTAAGTGAATACTTGTCTTTTCTTTTTTTGTTTTGTTCATTTGTTTGTTTAAAATATGGAATGCTTCACAAATTTGCGTGTCATCCTTGGCAGGGACCACGCTAATCTCTGTATCGTCCCAATTTTAGCATATGTGCTGCCGAAGTGAGCACAGTACTTGTCTTTTCTGACCAGAATTGAAGGTGGATCTTAAGTTAAACACAGGACATCAAAATGGAGAAGTTTCACAGAGTTTATGTGGCACACACAGGCTGAACTGGAAGGAGGATGCAGGAAGACAGGAGAACGTTCAGGATTCCCAGGGTAATAGCAACGGGCCACCCTGCTGCCAGGCTGCAGGTACTGGAATTACTTTATTACAACGTCCCGTATGACATCAAAACCAAGCTACACTGTGAATCTATCAGCGTGAAATAAAACCCTGTGCTTATGACTTTGCAGTAAGGAAGAATTTATTTAAAAGCAAAAATCATAACCCAAAGACTGATGTTGTTTAAAACTTCACTAATACGGGGGCCGGGGATTTGGCTCAGTGGTTCTGCCTCCTGCCTCACAAGCGCAAAGGCCTGAGTTTGATCCCAGGTTCCAAAAAGAAAAAAAAGAAAACTTAACTAATACAGAAGTAGCTCCCAAAATATTTTTTACATTCAAAACAAACTCAGAACCAAAAAGAATGACTCATATTAATACTAATGCTATAAACCTACTAAACAAAGGAGGAATGACCCAGTCAAAAACACTGGGCTTGTCAGGCATGGTAGCACACACTTGTAATCCCAGCCCTGGGAAGCTGAGGCAGGGGGATCACTGAGCGTTTGAGCCCAGCTGGGCTCCATGGCGAGACCCTGTCTCAAAAAACGGAACGAATTGGGCTGAGAGTTCCTCTTCAATGGACAGAACACAAACAGCCACATGACAAAGGCCTTTCTTGAAAGAGTGGATGGTAAATTAGGATGAGGTAAGAACTTTCCCCCGACAGCAGCCAGGATCTCTGATGATGCCCTAAGCGTGGAGTGTCAATCCACGTGTTACCTGGGCGCGCTGTGGAAATGGCAGCGTGCACCCTGCAACTCAGAAGTTCCATTGCACGCCGCTGTGCAGCCACGCATGTGGTGGAAATGAGACCACTTGGGTGTCGACTACGAACCTACAAGGTCTGCACTGTGAAACCCTCCGCAGATTCAGGCACGGAGCCGATTTCCATGCACACACAAGTTACATCTGCCTGTTACACTGCTAAGGAAAAGCCACAGCATACCAGGTGTGGCACACATCTGTGATCCCAGCACTCCAGAGGCTGAGGCAGGAGAATCGTCACAAGTTCGAGGCCAGCCT
The DNA here is from genome assembly GCF_012274545.1 of Fukomys damarensis. Classification (NCBI taxonomy): domain Eukaryota; kingdom Metazoa; phylum Chordata; class Mammalia; order Rodentia; family Bathyergidae; genus Fukomys; species Fukomys damarensis. The sequence goes on from NW_022900945.1 coordinate 2,956,272, forward strand.
GGGCTACGTAGCGAGACCCTGTCTCAAAACAACCATGGCACCAACAGAAAGGAAATGTCAGGGACAGGTGCACAGTGCACAGGGCCAGCGGGGTGTCTCTGCCCACACGCCGTGTACACTCGAGCTAACAACCACAGACCAGAGCATGTGAAAAGAGCTGTGTCTACTTAACATGTGAAAACATTTTCCTTGTTATTCCCTGAACATGATAGCTGTGCCTATTTTATCGTCAAGCAGATTAAGTGTTTCTGTTTTATACCCCTTCTAGGTTTCTTCCTGAAAGAGTCAAGTTACTGTGGTCCATTTTATGTTTATAGCAACGTAATTTATAATAGCTAAGTCTTAGAAATGGCCTCTGTGCCCATCCGCAGATGAGTGGGTAAAGAAAATGTGCTATTTATACACAGTGGAGTACTATGCTGCCATAAAGACGGATAGACTTGAGTCATCTGTAGGAAAATGGATGCACCTTGAGACCATGATGTTAGATGAAATAAATTAGACACAGGATCTTAAATATGCATGGTTTCTCTTATATGAGAAACTCAGAATATAAATAAGAGCAAAATTAAAGGTAGATAATACATAGGGAAATCTTTTTCAAATGGGAAGAGAAGCAGAAGGAGAGGGGAAGGGGATTTAAAAAAAAAAAGAACTGAGTACAAGATCCCGGTAATGAATGTACCAACTGTACTGTCTACCTAGAATGTACCAATAAGTTCAATTTAAATTAAAAAAAAGAACAGAAAAAAAATGGAAATAAAGCTTTTACAAATGGGCTGGGACCAAGAGAAGGAGGGAGCAGAGAGAGAGGAGAGGAGAGGGCAAAAAATAATGAAGACATGGGCTGGGGATTTAGCTCAGTGGCACCGCGCCTGCCTGCCAAGTGCAAGGTCCTGAGTTCAATTCGCAGTACCAAGGAAAAACTACTAATAATGAAGACGTGTTGTGCCCACACACCCTCCCCTCTCCTCAAGGTGTGTGGTCATCAGGTGCTACAAGCGTGGACTAATAAAAAATGAGCCCAGAAAAGTTCATAACAAACCCTTATCAGACCAAAATAAAGTAAAGCAACCATTTCCCCGGCGTTCGATTGCCCTAGTATGACAGCTTCTAAAGTTTACAGGACGATGTACATAGATGCTTGAACCCTGGGCCACTTGGTACTGGGGACCTGAGTCCTGGACCCAGTGGCCAGGCCCCAAGAGTTGTCGAAAGGGACTCACAGTGGCGCAAGCCTGACCCAAGGACCCAGACAGCGCTGGATAAGTTGTGAAATTAAATGGAGTTTACAGTGGACCACAGAGAAAGGAGCGCGGGTGGTGGGGACCCGCAGGGGGCCGGGGGGCGGAGTCACAGCGGTCTGGGCGCTGTGGACGAGGCAGGGAGAGGTGTCTGGCCGATTGAAACGCTGTAGGGTGTGCCGCGTGTGAGAACCCACACTTCATGTGCCTTAGGGATTAGTCCACTGACAGCGAGGAAGGGGGATCCCCAGGGGCTGGAGGAGGTCACCGGGGTGCGCACTTGGTCCCAGGCCTCCCTCTGCTTCCTGAGCGCCATGAGTGAGCAGCTGCCCTCCGCCAGACCTCGGGCTGAAACCTCGAGCGGAAACCAAGCTCTCCTCCTCCGGGTTGCGGAGCGCAGTGTTTTGTCCCAGCAACAAGAAAATGACTAAGAGGAGGTGTCCGTTAAAACATGAATTTAAATTTAAAAACCGAAGCGCATCCCTGCGATTCTACAGGAAATCTGTCCCGGGTGGCGTGGCCGGCCCGAGGG
>NW_022900945.1:2959495-2982742 GCF_012274545.1 Fukomys damarensis
GGTCAACTCCTGGGCGGCCCGGTTCGGCGCGTCTCCCACGCGAGGCGGCAATCGGCAGTATGGCCGAGCAGCGTGGCCGCACGAAGCTCTTCTAGACTCAGACCTTCGTGCGTGCTGCGAACATGGCCTCTTAGTCCTGTCTTGAGATACGACTTTCTCACCCGGAAGCGACGAACGGAACGCGCTTCCGGCCTGATGAGGCTGAGGCCGTGGAGCCTCCTCCCGCGAGCTCGGAGCGGGCCAGCGGGACCAGAGTGCCGCCTCAGGGCCACTCCCCTCGGGCCGCCGGCCCTGGCTGTTCTCACCTCCCGCCCTGGTACAGTTTGGATCAGACCTACAGTGTACCCGGGTCACACGCTGGGAAGGTGACTGCGGGGCTGTGCTCCTCAGGGGTCGGCCCAGCAGTGGGTGCGTCCCCAGCTGGGGGCTGGCTCGGGTGGTCCCTGGGGCGGGCTGTGCCGGCGGGGGTGGGTCTCCTGCCCGGGTCCTCCCTTCTCTCTGCTTTCTGGTTGCCGGGCAGCTCTCCTCCAGGTCCTTCCCCCAGGCCGCCCTGCCTTGGAGCCAGTCAGCTATGGACTGAACCCTCTGACGATGTGAGCCAGATAAACCTCTCCTCCCGTCAGCTGTGGGTGTCAGGGGTTTTGTCCCAGGGATGGGAAGGTGACCGAGATACTCACTGTCCCATAAATATCCCGCATGAATAGATTGATTTTAACCGCAGTGTTGGAGGGCTGCGCTAGATCTGTGAGCACTTGTGTTTTCAGAAATATTTTATTACCGTAAAATATGTCCGGCCACACTCTACATAACGATAGACTGCACATATGATGTGATCCTATAAACCGTACCACCCAGTGTGTGTAATTCGGGACGGTCATACAATGACAAAATCACCAAAAAATGCATTTTTCTGAATGTATCCCCAGCTGCCAGCAACACCTGGCTGTAAAACATAAAACTTGCTATTTTAACCCTTTCGAAGCGGCAGTTTTGTGGACCCGGCGACCGCCAGGTTGCTCCACCATCACCAGTACCTCCAGAACGTCCTCGCTGTCCCAGCTTCTAAGTACTCCTTGTGCCTCCCTTACGGGCAGGACAGCTCCTCGGTTGGATGTCAGCGCTAGAGAGAGCGTGGCGGCACCGGTAAGCGCGGGCGTGCGGGTCACCCGGAGCGGCTCCCACCCCGTACCCTGTGCTCTCCGCCCAGCTCTTTCCAGCTGCCGGGGGCACTGGTGCAAGCGAAGGCCTGAAGGTCAGATCTACGGCGGCCAGAGGCACAGACACGCTCGGGGGCCTTTCCTCGGACAGGTGGTGAGTCAGGAGCTGTGCTGGACGGGTTCATTGTGTCCCCTAAGTGGGGGCTCACGACTGCCACTTGGGGCTGCTGCACAGATGCCGGTTTTTAAAGGCACGCGAGGACTCAGACCCGCGGGTGAGATGTTTTCCCGCTGCCGTGGGGAAGAACACCGGAAGCTTCAGCGGGCGGCAGCTTCATGCGCCATGGGCGCCCGGGGGTTGGTTGGTTACCTGGGTGTTTGTGCAGGGCGCTTTGGATGGCGTCTGTGTTTAATGGTAACTGAGTAGAGCAGGTGGGATCCCGGTCAGAGGCGGGACCAGCACAAGACACGCTGCCCGCAGTAAGCGCTCTTCCTGCCCGACGGCCTTCCTCCTGGGCCACCACTTTGTTTTTCTTGTCTTCACATCGCACTGACACATCGACTCTTCCTGAGTTTCGTGCCTTCTGGCCTCAGGACTGGAGCTACCCTGTGGCCGCCCTTGTTCCTAGGTCTCCAGGCCCATAAGACCCGAGCTCCCCTGGCCTGCAGCCCGCTGTCTCCCGAGCATCACCCGGGAGGCCAAGTCTGCCCTAAATCCGACCTGCGTCCACGCATAGGTTCTGCACCTGGGGGCCGGAGCACGGAGCCCACAGCCGGCGTCCAGAGACCCGGGCCCCCAGGACTCGAGCACCGAGAAGGTCACCGAAGCAGCGGGACCGCTCGGTGGTGAGCCAAGTGCCTGGCCTGGGACGGACACTGGATAGGTGTCTTCCTGGGAGCGCGTGAACCCAGCGTGCATCGGCTCCTCCCGGTTTCCTCCATGGGCTCAAGCAGAACACGCGTGTGTGCTCAGTTGTGCCAGTGTGTGTGCCAGTGGAGGCATCCCCTGCATACCCATCTGACGATCTGTTACCTCACTTGGGTTTTAATCAGACGCCGGTATCTAAACCCCCTGCTGCCGGCTCAGTGAGACCCCAGATGCGTGGAGGAGAAGCGGAATCCACGTGAGCAGCTGGCACCATGTTGTAACTCTGAGTGGAGAGACGGCGCCCCCTGCAGGTGTGGCACAGATGTGTTTTCCTCGGAAAGCCGGAGGATTTGACGGGAGCCACAGCTGCCCAGGGACAGGTGGCCGGCGGAGGGTGAACAGAAGGGGCTGGCGGCGTCCTCGGTCTCTCTGTGTGTGCAGGAGAGAGCGGCGCTTCTGAGCCATGTTCGCCTGCGTTCATTAAGCTCCTATACCCTGCCTGCAGACGACTCAAATCTCTGACACTTTTCCATTTGTCCTCTAACGTCAAGATTTATTTGTAAGGACATGTACTGTCAGGTGTCTTATTTTCAAAAGTAAAACAGAAGAAATAAAAAACCCCAGAGAATCGAGTGAAGACATTGGAATACCTTCTAGTCCTTTAAAATTGCTTTTAAAGCCTATGTCCTTGGGGAAATGTACAAAATGTAAATTTTGAAAAAATTGTGTGTTTAATGTCAGAGTTAAAAATAAAGAGGAATTGGTTTACACAGGCAAAAGACTGAGATGACTACAAATGCCAACAGAAGATTTTTGAAAGCTGTGAATGTTATTGATATTTACATTTTTCTCTATATTTCTTCATTTTCTAAACTTTTAGCAATAACTGTTACTTTCTCAACTGAAAAAAATTGCAGTGTCATTTTGGACACACGTGAAGGTGCCCAGCGGACTTGTCTGAAAGTGTCCCCAGACTCCCAGCCTTGCCCAGAGGTCATGGGGTGCCCCCCTCCAGTGCCCCGGTCTGCTCTGCTGCCCACAGCGGCGTCTGACTCAGCGTGGCCAGTCAGGCCCGGTTCCCTGAACAAGGAGGCTGGCATGAGGCCCCTGTGCAGTCTCCTTTGAATGGACGAGCTGTGGACGTGGACAGTGGGTGGAGAAAAGGAGTCCCCGGCAGGGAGGGCTGTGGTAGGGGTGCAGGGGTGAGGCTGCAGAGGGAGCTGCGAGGTACAGCAGAACCCCAGGATGGACGCTCCCACCCCATCCTCCTGGGGTGTCCGTGTGGCGTGTGAGACACTTCCTCCTGTTTGCATCACCAGGATGGATTAGCTTTTGCTTCTTGAAGCCAGGTGTCCCTCAGTGCAAATGTCTTGGGAAGGACAAAAAGAGAAGCCCAGGTCACCGAGGAGGCTCCTCAGTGACCCAGATTGTGAGGACAGCACCCAGGCCACTTCTGAGTGGCAGGCACCTGCCGGAGTTGCCCGGGAGCCGGGAGACGGGGTGCCGTCCATGCCGGGCCGCTTTCTCGCCTTTGATTTCTAGTCAGCAGCTGGGAAGAACACACCGGGCTCCCGGGCCCCTTCCATTTCCTCTTATAGGAGAAGCACTCTTCGGGTGGCCTGGGTTATGTCGTCCTGGGCTGAATTCCTCTCTCATCACCTTGGCACTCAGAGCCACTTGTGAGTGAAGGACAGGGCAGCTGAAAACCTCCTGTGCCCCGCGGGGGAGGCTTTTCTGGAAAGAACAAGATGTTTTTCATGAAAAGAATGTAAAATGATGTCTAAACATGATCAAACGATAAACATAATCAAACGCCGCTGTCCGCATAATGACTCCCTTGTCGGGCCGACCATGCAGCTCGCCAGCGGCCAGGCATTCCATGTCTCGGACGTCACCGTGATTTACGGAGAGGACGGGCTGAGGGACTCCAGCTGAGCTTCTTCTCCCAAGGCAACAGGACGAAGTAAGAGTGGAATAGAAAGAAAGTCACCTGAGAAAGTTCTGGGTGTTTTTAAAGTGATGAAATCAGGTCAAATCCTAAAGTTTCCAACAACTAAAAAGTCTGTCTTTGGAGATGGGAGCGTGAGCTTCAGAGTCGAGAGCCCACTTGTGTCAGGGCTGCGTGAGATCCTCAGGAAGCAGCCAGACCTGCTGAATTTAAATCGGCGTTTTAATCTCCCTGGAAATGGGGTCATGGCCTCACCTTGCCTGCAGTGCCAGGCTCTTCACTGGTGGAGTCTGTTGCTAATTTAAGACTCCCCACACCTACGGCTTTAGAACTTGGTAGGGCCAGTAGCAGGAAAACAGCTGAGTCACAGCTATCCCTGTGTTTCAAATGCAAGGTTTTAACTCTTTGGGCAAAAAGACTTGTAACTTTTGCTCAGATAGAGCATTCTTCCTGAGTGTTCGGACTCTGCCTTCTCTCTAGAACATGACAGTGTTCGCCCAACCTTGTCATATACCAGGTGCCCAGCACCGGGGACAAAGGGCTGGACCCAGAGAACGAGTCCTGCTGTCACATGGCCCTGGTAAGTGACCCTTGGGTCGGGGTTGGAAGGGTGAGGGTCGCACACAGAGAAGCGGAAGGCGTGCTGGGCAAGGGGAGAGAGAGTTCATTTCCTGAGTCACAGCCTACGTAGTACCTGCACCATTTGTGTTTTATTTTCTGTACTTTATGGTGACCTGGTAGGTTGGGGCCAGGAGCCCCGGGTAGGGAGTGCCCCTTCCCAAGGGACTGATTTCTGGAGACCGCAAAGGTCTTGCCAGGCCAGCCAGCTCGTTCTGAACCCAGGCCCTGCCGCCTCCCATGAGGCCTGTGGCCAGGACACCATTTCCTGCCCTCGGCCCTCCGGGCCAGGTACAGGACAAGGGGGAGCACGGTGCCACCAAGCCATCAAAGTATTCAAACTGGGCATCCTGTGTCCATTCACCCTGCGTAGGATGGTGATCAAGGCCCTGACAGCCCCCGGCCACCTGGCCCTGTGTCCGGGCCCAGCCCTGTCCCTCAGCACCCAGAGTGACAGAGCCACTTTCCCATAGCATAGCCTCCCTGCCGGGGCCTCTTCACCCTGTATGAAAACACCCCACAGACAACTTAAAGCAGAACCCAGCCTGCTGTCCTAGAATGACCCAGATTGAAAAAATATCTCCAGAATAAATCAAAAAAGATAAGTATGCATGAGTACACAACTAAGAAGATGTCCAATAAACTGCTGAGCTACCCATTACTGGGGGTCTGTTCCTCCTTAGGGAAGCCCTTAGGGAGAGACAATAACCCTGACAAGGACTGGGTCAGTGATGACAGCTAAGCCTGCACTGACGCTGGTCTACGGGCGCTGCAGGTAAGCAGAAAATTTCATCCTCACAGAAACCCCAGGAGGCGGGAAGTTGAGGCACAGGTAGCCGACAGGTTGGTCCAGGTGTCACACAGCCTCAGGGGCACAGCTGGCATCGTGGCTCGGGCCGTCTGGATCCCATGTGTCTCTGGGGTCAATGCCCTGAGGAAGCCCAGCTGTCGCCTGAGTCCAGACTTAGAGGTGGCCGAACCAGCATGTGCCGGAGGTGCCAATGACTCCTCCTGCAATGGCCGCCCAGGTGGGTAAAAATTACCCAGAATGCTTAGAACCCAAGTTAGTAAATGTCGGTTTCCAGCTTTCCCAAGTCCCTGCTGTTTCTCTCTGGTCTCTGGTCTGGTCACCTGTTACCTCCTGCAGGGTGTTATTTTCCCAAGCCAAATTCTTGCTTCAATTTAGTAATGTTTGCATTGATGGGAAAATGTGCGTGTAAGTGGAGCTCATTGTTTGGTTAGTAATTACACTGAGTGGAACTAACTGAGCACAGGCGCCTCCCAAGTACTTTTGGCTGTGAGGAAAAAGGAATCTAACAGACTTCTACAAAATGGAAGTTGAGGAACTGGTCTCTCCAGTGCCGCTTGGAGATTTTCATTGCTACACCGGTGGGATATTGCAGAGCTCTTTCCTTCTGTGCTCCTCTTCCATGATGATTAAAAATTGAAATAAGTTTGCTGGGAGGCCCATCTGGCAGGTGCTGTGCCTATTAAGTAGAGTGCATCTTTACAGCTAAGTGGAAAGAATTTTAAAGAAAAACAATCTAAGTTGCTGGGTGAGGACCTTACACGGTGCTGGGGAGATGTGATGGATTCGTGGTGAACACGTGTTACCCTCACAGGCAGGGACTGAGTCTAATTCTGACTCCTTCAGCTGTGTGACTCCTCACAGAAAGGAGCATGATCTCCTTCCCTCTTCCTTTCTGTTTCTTGTTTCCTGGAATGTAGGCGTGATGGCTTGACTCCAGCAGCCATTCTGAACTACAACATGGAAGGTGCTGAGGACGTTGGGCCTTCAACAACTTCCAGAATCTGCTGTACTCTGAGCTGTCTTCCAATGAATTTGTGAGTACCAGAAATAAGTCTCCGTCCTTCCTGAGTCACTATTATTTAGGACTTTCTGCCACAGATAGCTGGATCTAAAGTTGACAAGCACACCATCTGTCTCTCTATTCCATGATGGACTTGAGGCCCAGAGTGGTCCTGGACATTTTAATTGACGTTTTTGTGGCCCCGCATGACCAGGCTTTTGCTGTCGTTGTAACTGTATTAAGTCAGCACATACTTGAGTGCCTCATTGTGTTACAGGCAGGGACTAGTGTGCTTCTGGCTTCCTGTTACGGCTCAAACCAAATAGTATCGCTTTCCTGTGGTCTCTAGCATCCTGAATGGCCGGTTTGCTCAATCAAATCCAGGATCCCCACCCCGGGGCCCCCCTGGGAGGTGTGCACCTGGGACCTGCTGCTGCGTCCCACAAACTCTGGCTGAGACCACAGCCCCCAGGGAGTGGGCAGAGCGTGGGCGGCCATGAGACTGCACCGTCCAGCTCCAGTGCCTCGGGGTCCATTCAGGGCAGCTTTGTGCCGGCTCAGCTGCGGGAGGAGCGTGGTGGAACCGGGCCGGGCTTGGTGACTTCTGGCTCTCCACCCATTGAAGGCCTGGCCTGGAGGCTGAGACCTGGCCCAGACAGCGCCACAGCGCTGACCCGGGCGTGGCTGTGCAGCGTGAGGACAGGTCCCGGGACCGTGCTGCCTCAGCCTTCTTTGGGAACAATCTTCCTGGGGCTTTTGTGACACGTTGCTGAGCTCCAGCCGTGCTGAGAATGCAGGGTCAGGCCCAGGAGCCAGGGCGGCCACCATGGCCACAGCGCCTCCAGGGCTGGACAGACGTGTGCGCACACTGCCCTCCCCAGTCTGGGCTCCTTGGTGGAAGTGGCCGGGTGTGGAGTGTGAGGGGGAGAGGTCGGAACTCGGGGTCTGGAGCCTCCAGCCCACGTGCTCACAGGTTCACACAGGGCTCTAGAGAGGCGATGTTGTTTGCCACACGTCCTTTATTCCTTCCCACCTTCCTCCATCTACATTTTCATTTCACACTGAATGAACTCTGCCCTTTTTTTGAGGCAGGGTCTCCCTATGTAGCTCAGGCTGGCCTTGTACTCAAGGCAATCCTCCTGCCTCAGCCTCCTGAGAGCTGGGACAGGTGTGTGCCACCGCTCCTGGCACTGAGTGAACTCATACTATTTCTAGGCCCAGGAACAGATCATTAGGGAGAGGAAAGAGGTGAAAAGAAAGCCCCAGTGTTAAATTATGATCTCTGACCATCGCTCACCCAAATTAGCAGTCTGTGCAACTAAAGTGGAAGCAAGTTTGATATGGGGTAGAAACACATGTTTGGGGTTTTTTACATCACAGGAAGTTGCTTTTTCTTTTTTTAAAAAATCATCCCAAATTAAATAATTTAAAATGTGTAAAATCAAGATTTACATCTTGGAAAGGGAGGGAGAAACACACTTGCTCCTCCTCACAGGCAGCGGGCTTGCTGCCCACCCATGTCTGGCACGAACCTTCACATCACTCCTGCGGGTTCATTTTCCTTGGGAGATGAAAAGGAGACCATGGAAACCACCATCTCACTCTTATCCCAAGAACCTCCTTTCCCTTAGCGCTGAAATACAGCCAAGCCTTTCATTTTGCAAAACAAGCCTTCTTCTGCCCCGGGTTCACTCCTCCATCACAGCCCTGTGGCCTGCCTTGTGCTCCTGTCTCCCAGATGACCCTCCCGCCTCAGCCTCCTGTTAGGAAACCGTTTCCCTTCCCTCCCTCCTGCTAAACTCACCCCTGGCCGGGCCATTGCTTCCTCCCCAACTTCAGCGAATACTTTTCTGTCCTAATTTTCCTTGGCTGTCCAGCAGACTTTAAACTGTTGGAATGCTTTTTTCTTTATAAAACACTTTCTTTGGCCCAAGACCATTTATTCTTCCCAGATCTTTGGTCTTTGTCCAGGTCCATTTGGAGACGTAATAAAATGCTAAATGGGATTTTCCCTGATGTTTCAAATTTAAGCTAAAACCTAAAGCCGGAAGGAAACGAGAAGCCCCCCCCCTAATACCCAGGAGAAAGGGGCGACTACAGGAGAGTGGGGGTTTTATTCTGCACACCTGACTGGCCCAGGGATCCCAGCGAGGAAAGAACTCAGCCAGCCACAGTGACGGCCTGGAAGGTTCGGCGGGGCCTAACAAAGCCAAGGAGGCCTTGAAAGAACTGGAAAGTCTGCCTGACACAGACTGAGGCTGCAGCAGGGCCGGTGGGAGCAGGGAGCAGGGAGAGGGCCCGGAGTGGCTTGTTACCAGGGCTGGGAGTTTCTGCAGGGTCCTCTGGTCCCCACGGGATGTAGTTATCATTCGAGCTGGCCGAAGACTTCCAGTGATTTGGCCTGTGCTGGCAAACGCCTACAATCCCAGTTACTGGGGATCGCAAGTTCAAGGCCAGCCTGGGCAACTTAGTGAGATGCTGTCTCAGAAATAAAATAAAAAAGGAGAAGGGGCCGGGACATAGCTCATTGGTCAAGCACCCCTGGGTTCCGACACACACACGGGCAGGCACACACACACACACGCTCCCCTCTGGTTCCTCCTTGGGACACCTTGCTTGTTTTGTTCCCAAGATAGAAGTTTTGATTTTTGCCCCTGCACAGCTCCTGGCCTTTAGTCTCGAGTCCTGTCCACCTAAGAGTAAGAACCGGGGCTCTCAGGTCTGTTCACTCCCGCCCGTCCCTACTGCGACTGCACCGGCCCCAGTGGTTTTTATTTTTCACGTGGAGAACACCCGGGCTCCGTGGGGCGCTCAGCCTCGCCAAATGCCAGTGGGTTCCCTTCCAGGACACCGGACAGAAGCCTTGCAGAACGAGCCCTTGCTCACCAAGTCCGGGCTGTGAGCCTAGTGCATGGAACGAACTGTGGCATTTACATTGCAATGAGAAAGGAAATACTAAGAAAAGAGCCCTCCCGGGAGTTCTGAAGGGCTGGAAAGGCTGTGATTATGGACTGACGCATCCTTGGGACGCGTCTGTATATTATGTGCATGGCTCTGTTACCTTAACACAAATGCAGTCATTCATTGGTAGGGTTAGGAAATGTGTTTTGGTCAAGGAAGACAGACAAGGTGGGCAGCTCCAGGGCAGAGCGCCTGCCTGCCAGGCTCGCAGCTCTGGGTTTGATTCCCCAACACAGAGAAAGAAGACACAGCAAAGTAAGGAGAACAGTCCTTGTGACAGCCCAGCGAGAAGAGCCATGCACAAGTACAGGGGCTGCGCTGGGGGGCATCACCTCCCAGAAGGCCTGTTCCCCCACACAGCCGACCAGGTGTTTGTCATCTGCTGCTTCCCCTGGTAGCCACCCTTCCTGGAAGGAACTTTGGATCCGGAGCCAGAAGAGCTGACTCTCTCAGGTTACACATTGACGTCGTGGAGCCTGATTGACCCCTGCCCTGCCGACCATAGAGGGTCAGGCGTGCTCTGGGCATGAAGGCAGTGATGAGGTGATGCTGGTCACCTGGGCTGGGCGGCTGCCGTAACCAGCAGCCTCTACCTTTCAGTGGCTCCGCACGTGGGAGGCTGACAGAGGGACCCAGGTGCCAGGGGTCCCAGTGTCTGGAATGGTGCGGGTCACTTGGTCACAGGAGGGAGAAGGCGTGGGGAATCAGAGTCTCGCTTCCTGCCTCAGCCGGAAGCACACTTATTAGCTAACTCCATGTCTTGGTTAATGCACAGGAGCCAGAGAAAGAAAGGGGGCCTCTGTGCGCCTGGGAGCCAGCACTAGCGCCACGGCGAGACCGGGAAAGCCTCTGCCTAGGTCAGAGTGCACTTGCTTCAGAATCTCCCCGAGTGACCACAGTAACTGCAAAATACTGAGTTTGTCAAAGGAGCCGCAGATCTGTGGTGATTTTCAAGAGGCAGAAGCTACGAAAAACTAACCGATGGCTTGAGCTCAAAAACATTAAATGAATGAATGAATGGTGGTTTTCTACGCTCAGACGGCCATTTGCAAAAAAAACTTTATAGCGCAGGAAACAGTGTTAGGAAGTGTGTTCATTCTCTGTGCAAAAAGACATAATTACGAATTCTTAACCTTTCATATCAACCCTATAAAAATGAATTTGAATGACAACAGAGGGTTTATCTGTTCCAAGAAGAAATTTCCTATCGCTAATCTCCAGAGTGGAACTGTTGATCCCCTCTGGGTCTTTTATCTACGTTTCTCCCCGGAGGCCGCAGAATGTGGAAAAGCCGACTTCCCAAAACTCTTCCTCTTCCAGGCCAGGGAGCCTCCAGGTCAGCGATCTGAAGTGGTCATAGCTGTGCTAAGCCCGAGAAGGCCTCAGTCCTGTGGAGACGCCGTAAGCTTCGTGAACGGGTACTTTGTGAGTGAAATATTTATAATTGCAGTCAGTGTTCCCTGGCACAGAAGGGGCAGGTGCCTGTCCTCAGGGCACCTGGGAAACTCGTGGTAGGATGCGGGGATTAGCGCTAACCCAGTTTCGAGGCTCTTTGCCCTGCCCTATCTTGGGAACTTTTTCTGTTAGAAATAAGTTCACCAGCTGAAAAGTATATTAGGAGAAAGATCTGTGCTCATGTGAAAAGTATTCTGGAACAGTCCAGTTTCAAAGCTTAGGTTTCTCTTACTAGGCGAATAAAAACCAAAATGCTGCCCGGAAATGGACAATTGAGTGCAAAAGCAGAGGTAACGGAATATTACAAGCAAAACAGAAATGGAGGAGCTGGCAAAAGGACAGAGACACAGCAAAATTATAGGAAAGCAGGAGGTCGCCGGAACGCCCCTTTAGAGTGGGCAGTTTCAATGTTAGCAATTCTATAAGCGATTCAGACCTTAACTGGAGAATCCTAGGAATTTAGATCCAGATAGATAATTGGGGCGGCAAGGGAAGAATAGACCTGAAACCCCACACCTGAGCTGGCTCAGATGGGACGTGTAATTGTAGAATCTGTAATGAGGAGTTCAATATATTTTTAAAACCTGCCTGCTAAGTGAGACTAGATAATTTATGCACTGCCAAAGTAAGACACCTGCTAGCTTGGCTTCTGAAGCAATCATTGTCCCAGGTCTGTAATCCATTACTAATCAGTGATGAGACTGCAGTCAGGACTGAGCTTCTGGATATGAGCTTTAAAATCTTGCTTGAAAATCAAGATTTTAGTGTAGATCCACAATCTGCGTATGTGCCAGGTACTGAGGGCTACAGGGAGGAAATGGGAGGTTGTCTAAAATGGTAGGAGTTTGTCTAAAATGGTGGGAGGTTGTCTGAGATGGCGGGAGTTTGTCTGAGATGGTGGGAGGTTGTCTAAGATGGCGGGAGTTTGTCTGAGATGGTGGGAGGTTGCCTAAGATGGCGGGAGTTTGTCTAAGATGGTGAGAGGTTGTCTGAGATGGCGGAAGTTTGTCTAAAATGGCGGGAGTTTGTCTAAAATGGTGGGAGGTTGTCTGAGATGGCAGGAGGTTGTCTAAAATGGCGGGAGGTTGTCTGAGATGGTGGAAGAATGAAGCAGCATGCATTTCTAAGTTTTCTGAGAACTCTGCCTATCAAAATATTTTAAATGATTTATCTCAGTTCAGCTCCCCCAAGAAGCAAAGCACCAAGGACAGATGAGATGGGAGGAGCTTTAGAGCAGGAAATCCCCTGGAAGGAATAACTAGCTCTAAGACTCTGCACAGCTACCTCTGCCCCTTACTCAGTAGGTTCTTTGGAAGCTGGGGTCCACCTTCATGTCACACAGATCCATTTCCCCACACACATCCAAGGAACAGCTGTCCCATGGTGCCTGGGAGCCACTCTTCTGGGAGGAAAACTTCAAAAAGGGAGGTCAGCAAGACAAACTCCATCCTGAGGCGCTGTACCTGCTCCGCTGTCCTTTCCACGTTCTCACTCTTGATGGCCACCTCAACTGCCCTGGCAGCCTACCCGGTGAGGTGACCCACACGCCTTCTCCTCAGGGGCTCTTCTATTCCAACATGCCCATTCCGGTGTCTCTGTGGCTGCAGCTGGGTGATGGGGTACCAAGAGGCTCCCACAGGGGTGACAATGGGGAAACACAGCTTGGCTTTCTCCTGCTGTTCATGGCCATTGCCTTAGATTAGTGGTGGTTTCTCTTCCACAGATCACTGGATACAAGAAGCCCAAAATACTCGGGCAGTAGCCAGACCTGATAATTATGAGACCTTTTCCATGCCCGGGGCAGACTCTGCTCCCTAGGGAATGAGCCCCTTGCCCTTGAGCTTGAGATGCTAAGGACAGGAAGCAGACATCCTCCAGTGAGTCACGGCGAGGGATGGGAGGGGCCCCAGCTGCTCTGCCCTTGGGTTCCTACAGCCCTGCCATCTTCCACTTGGAAACTCTGTAGGCAGAGGTCTCCAACGCGTGCACTGTACCCCACATGATGCCACTCTGTCCTCCTGAGTACTGGTTCCAAACTGGCTTTCAGCTGTGCTTATCCCCACGTCATCATGTTGGCTGCTTTGGGAAGGCAAGGGTCTGTGGACTCCGTGGTCCAGAGCCCACGCTTGCAGCTCTGTCTGCAAAATGAGTCCCCTGATCAGGTGCCACATCATGTCATGTGGGGCTCCGTGCCTGTGAATCGGGCATTTCGTGTACCCTGGGGTGCTGGTGCTGGCCCAGGCTCTTCGGGCAGAAAAGGCGGTGCCATGTCTCCACCCCCGAGGATGATCCACTGGTCCTTCCAGGACAGCAGAGCTCCCAGCACTAAACGACTCCTCGTCTTCTTGAGAAACAGCGCCCCCGAGGCGCCTGGGTTGGCTGCTATCGAGGACGACCTGGTATTGAAAGGAGGAGCGCCTGTGTGTAGGTGCCGCTCACACAAAGCCTCCGTACCACTCGCTTGCCTGGATCGCGGCTGGACGGCTAACAGGAGTGGGCTGGGTGCAAATGATGGCGTTGGTGCCTTTCAAAGGTGTGCGTTCAGGGTGGGCGCTGACTGGTAAGACCAGAGAACCCACTCTGCACCTCGGGGCGTACGTCTGTCCACATACCGTACCTCCCCGCGTCCCGCAGAGGCACAGCTGGGACTGCAACCTGGCCCGCAGAGGTCAAAGCTGGCAGCCCCAGATTTCCCAGCATCTGGAGAACCCCAGGGGTTGTGCCTCCCTTTGTAGCAGGAGACGGAAGGTGCAGCGACTTGTCTTTGACTTTGCAGGAGAACTTGGGGGTCACTGAGGTCCCCAAAATGTCACCAGAGTGGCAGGACCCTGCTTCTACTGGGCTTCATCTCCCACTTTCTGGGGCTCACTTCCTTCCCAAGCCTCCAGCATCCAAGGCCGTGCTTGCTGGCCCTGCCAGACAGACGGTGTGTCACTGGCGCACTGGACCAGTGGGCGGGGTGGACGCTGTGGTACAGCAGAGGGTGACAGCTAAACACAGCCCATTCTGTGTCACTGCAATCTGTTTCTGATTCCCTTGGATCGGAATAGAGAAGGAAAGGGACATCAGGTGAACGGCTGTGTCCTTCACGGCTGCTGTGACCAAGGCTCCTACTCGACCGAGCCTGCTGCTCCCAGGGTCTGTGTGGGCTCCATGGACCCCAGGCAGGCAGCGTCAGCGGGGGCAGGACAGGGACTTCTGCCACGCGCTTCCCATCCTTGGCCGGGGTCCTCCAGCGAAGGAGAACCATGCGGGGTGTGGCGGGGGGTTCTTTTAAAGCTTCTCGGCTCACATGGCCATGGAAACTTGGGGAGGCCAGGCTCCAGGGAGGAAAGGGGGTCCTGGCTCAAATCCAGCGGCAGCCACTGGCGAGCCAGGGCGAGCAGACGTTGCAGGGGAAGACCGGAGGACGCCGCCTGGCAGAGTCCATCCTGCTGGGGAGTTGGCTTTGTTCCACCCAGACCTTTAATTAATGGTGGGATGAGGTCCACCCACAATGCGGAGGCCAATCTGCTTGATGTAAAGCCCTAATCTGAGTGAAGTCTCGTCTAAAAGTGCCTCCTGGAAGCATCCAAGATAACATTGGCCAAATGTCCGGATGCGGTGGCCATTCAGGCTGACCCACAGTCATTGCAGAGGCACTGATGTCTGCATCATTCTGGGATGTGACGTTTTTGCTTCACCATCTTGGCCCAGGAGTGGCAGTTTCAAGGCCTCCTCTTGGTCTTTCCGGTAATGCTGTTTCTTGGCCCACTGGCTGAGGACCCAAGTGAGTCCAACCTCCGCGAGGGCTCGCTTTTCACTAAGTTGGGTGAAGTGAGCGCCGACTGGGGTCTTGCGCCCGGGGCTCACTGCCAGCTGGGTCTGAGCCCCAGCAGAGGCCGTGGAGTGGGGGTCCCCCTTGCTGGTGGATGGTCCCCTGGCCAAATGGCTGTGATCCCTCAGGCAGGGCCGGGAAGAGCCCTGGTTGAAATCATCCTGCCGCTGGGCTCGGCATTCGCTGCTCTGCGTCTGAATGCCTCCTCCGGTGTACGGCTTCCTGTCTCTCTGGCGTCAGGCGCCAGGTGTCTCACAGTCCCTAGGGACAAGGCTTCCGTCCCTTATCCCTGCAGCACCTATGAGCCGTGAACCATCGGCAGCTCCTCAGGATCGCTGGTGGTTACCAGAAAGGAGCTGTGGTTTCACTTCCTTCCTGCTCTCATTTTGGGGTGCAGTCATCTCTAGCGTGATTAATGACCCCAACTCTGTGACGGCTTCAGCCCTGGCTTTACGAGCAGCCACCATGAGGTCTTAGTGACGCAGGCATCCCAGTAGCCGTGGAGGTGCTCTGTCCTCTGGGCCCTGCGAGGACATAGCCCTCGGTGGCCTCTGGCCTCCCCTTACAGACCCGTCTCTGCACCTCTGCCTTTGTCCCTCCCTCTCCTGCCTGCCCCACAGTCTAGGAGCAGGGCGGTGAGGCACAGGGAGACCGTGTCCCTGAGTGGCGTTAAGTCCTGTGCCTGAGGAAGGGCCCCGGGTTAGGCAGGCTCTCACCTCGCCTTCGCGCCCACCGTCTCGGTTTCTGCCTCCTGCCCTGCCACATGGCCCCCCTAGAACTGAGAGGCAGTTGGCCCACACCGTCCCTCTTACAGATCTGACTCTCGCCTTCCCAACGCCTGAACATTGAACTCACCAGCTGTTCTCGCCCACCAGGGAGCCCTTCAGTGGCAGTGTGGCCGGGTGTGCAGGGATGTCCTCTCTGCCGGGGTTCGGACCCTCTGTCAGCACTCTTTAAGCCTCGTTGCCCGACCTACTTCTTGGACCATTATTTCCACCTGTGTCAGTGCTGGCCTCATCTGTGTAATGAACATCAAGCCCCAATGAGAAGTCCACAGGTGTTTTGGGGTCATTGTTTGTGACAGATAAAGGAGAGGGGAGCAGGAGTTTGGGGTCCGTACCACACAGCAGGTCCGACACTGGTACCTGGAGAAAGATGGAGGAGGATGAGGTAGAAAAAGCCCAGCCGCAGCACAGCTCTGAGAGCGTCTTGGCAGGTGCCTGGAAAGTGGCCCCGGGAGGATTGCTTCGCCAGGCAGACATGGCCCCTCGGCAAAGGACCCTGCGTGCTCAGGACCCCATGGGACCATTGTGGGGTACTGGGGGAGAACAGCGGCCCCGTTAGGAGAGCTGCACACCTGGGGGTGCAGCAGCTACCTGGGGGCTGCTAGTCAGCCTCACTTTCTGCAGCAGGCCCGGGAGGTCAGGGCAGTGCTCCTCCACAGTCCAGTACCAGGGCTGGAAGCAGAGACAAGGAGCCAGGCCCGGAGGCCTATGGGAAGGAGCAGGAGCCAGCCCAGGAGCACTGTGGGCAACAGTCAAGGGAGCACATCTGGACGGGACGACTCAGTCCTTGTCCTGGAGCTGGCGATGATGTGTTGTCTACACCAGAACAGCCAGAAGAGAAGATTTTGAATGTTCCCCAAAGAAAGGATCGACACTGGAGGTGACGGGGTGCTGGAGACCCCGTTTCACCGCTACGCAATGTGCTCGTGCGTGAAAGCGTCACACCGGGCCCCTAAACATGCACCATCGTTACGTATCAGTGTAAGGTCGACCCAGCCGGGGCACAAGAGGACACGTCCTTCAGTGCTGTGGGTGCGGATTTTGCGGGCTGGTGGAAGGATGGGTCGGGTCCACAAGCAGCCCGGGGCCGAGCATCAGCAGGGAAGGCGATGAGAAACAAACCTCCCAGACGCAGGGCGCAGAGGCCTGGCGTGATGCAGCTGTTTATGGACCCCCCGCAGTCCCTGTCACCAGCGCTGCCACCAAGGGCAACTCCACCAGTCTCTGTGCTGCTTCGCATACACACTTTGAAGAGATTTTCAACAAGGTAATTCTTTTAAAACATCGCAGGCTTATATGCAAATCCCGTCGTCCCTCACAAGTGTGTACTTTAGAAGATATATTTCCCTGTACTCGCTGGGTGATGCTTCATCTTTCAAATATTCATACTAACTGTTCCATAGCTATTATTCTGTCATTTTTAAAAACTATATATTGTTTAGAAAGTGTCCAAATTCAGGAAGCAAGGAGGAAAAGAACCTAAACTTCACAGTGGGAAAAAGTACAATTCCTCTCTCCCCGCCCCCACAGGTACTGGGGGTCAAACCCAGGTCTTGCACACAGCAGTCAAGTGCTCTGCCACTGAGCTGCACCCTGGGCCCTGCCAACTTTGAGACACTCTTGCTAAATTGCCTAGGCTGTCCTCTAATTGGGGGTCCTCCTGCCTCAGCCTCCCTAGCAGCTGGAGTTACAGAGCTGTGCCACCATGCCTGAACGTTTCATATTATTGAGTAAATTTAAGGCCCAAGGGAAATGTTTTCTTGGTTCACAGATATAAATTTTCACAATATGTTTCACCATTTATACATAAATATTACTATAAACCTCAGTTATAGTAAGAGCTTAAACTATTTCAAGGATTATTTAGATTAGGACAGAAGGAAGTTCTAGAATATTATTTTGTGGCAAAACTTCAACTAAGAAAAGTCATCTATCCAAGTCACAGCTCGGGGCGGCTGCGCTGTGTGCCTCAGGGCAGAAGGCCAGGGAGGAGACTGAGTCTGCCGTTGAGTCCACAGCTCTCGCTGCCTGGCGTTCTCTCGCCCTTGCTACTCCTCTTACACACTCACATCTGAGCAGCGAAGTGTAAAACACTGATGCTGCTAGTGCCAGCCTCACTCTCACACCTCCTCAGACACCTCTGCAGTCCGCAGAGAATTTGGAGACAGCCTGGGCCAGGTCTGGTCAGCTCCCCGGCTTCGCCGCGCGTGCAGTCACTGTGGAACCACCCCTGGGTGTTCTGCTCCAGCCTCCTGCCTCACCCACTTCCTTCTGCGCTCTTGGCTCCCTGCTGCCTCTCTCCCAGACCATCGAGGAGCTTGCTGCACAGCAGGCCGGCCCCTCCCAGCCACCCTGGGGCCACTTGTGTTGGCCCCGCCCTTATTCTTGACAGGGTGCCCTCTGGTTTCCCTGAGCCGGCTTCCCTAGAGGCACCTGATGTTTTATTCTGTGTTAGGCTTTTCAAGGCTGGTGTGATGCACAACTCGGGGACAGCGGCTGAGGGCAGCCAGAGGGGCGCGGGTCTCTCTTGTGAGATCCCAGAAGGACAAAGCCCCAGGGTCAGCACTGTGGTGACACAAGGCCAGGGAGGTGATGGACCGGAGCTGTGGTGGCCGCTGGAGCCCCTGCAATGGCTTCTTTGCGTGTGCCCAGGTCTCTTCTCAGGACCAGGCACAGGGCAGTGCGCCAGCGAGCTGGTGAGGTTCTGCTGAGGCCTCTCTCGCCCCCGAGTCTGATTTCCTGAACTCCTCTGGCATCCTGCACAACCAGGGGCTCCGTTCTGGCGTTCTGGTCTACTCACCCTGGAGTGTGCGGTCAGAGTCCGCACCTGCTGGGCTCAGAGTTGTCCTTCCGGGCCTGCCCTCTGCAGGGCAGCGTCTCCCCACCGACCTGTCCTGCTCACACTGGTGCTGCGGGCTCTGACCCTGTCGTGCACATCCGCTCATCCGCTCATCCGCTGTCACCGCTCCTCTCTGACTGCCTCTGCCTGCCTCAGAGCCGCGTGCCGCCACCCTCACCAACTCTGCTCTGGGGATAGCGTGTTTAATTTGTCCTGTGCCCGCTCCAATACGCAAACCAGACCTAGGTAGTCTGGTTCTAGATCACATTCTCTTCACTGTCCAGTGGACCCTCGAGTTACGACCGGCCTGACCTACGAACATGGGTTTTGACCAGGCTTTTAGTTTTAATTTACAACCGGAGTCTTGAGTTAGGGCCCAAATGCCAACCGCTTGTGCTTCCAGATGGTCTCTGATACAGACTTAATCCTTAAAGAGTTCTGGAAGGAACAGGACACAGCCTCTCCTGTGTGGGATTAATCAGAAATCCTGGGCCGGGGTCTCTCTAAGGACACTGAGCTCGGCCTGTGTGTAGGAGAGAGACTCTGAAGGCCGTGTGGAGGGGCCTGAGGCAGCACTGACCACCCTGAGTTACAGCCAGCCCTCGGGAATGGGTTGAATTCGTAAGACAAGGGTCCACTGTATTCTGCTCTGCTCTGTCGTCTTTCTCAGAAAAGCCTTCCCGTGCCAGCTCTGGCCCGTGACCCAAGGCCTCTCACCCAGCCTTCTGAGCACGAGGGTCTGAGCTGGAGCCTGCAGCCGCTTCCTGCTGTGGACTCGGGCCGGACCTGCCCTCCTGCGCCCCGATTCCTGAGTTGATTGTGGGGTTTTCAGCAAAATGATATGCAAGAGAGGGAGCGAGAGCAGGCAGCCTCTGGAGAGCTCGGCCTGCCCACTGCCGGCTTTTTGCCGCTCCGCTGCGGGACCAGCCCTCCAGTGTTTTCAGTCTGAGTCTTTCAGAAGATTCCCAGCCAGTCTTGGACACGAGCCAGAGGAATTAATCTCCTCCCGTGTCAGCATGATTCTTTCTCTAAAGGCTGCATCGGATCTCCCCACCTCCCGTGCGGAAGCCTCCTCGGTTCCTTCTCCTTCTCCCTCTGAGATCGCCTTCCGGGCCGCACGAAGGCTTGCTCAGGATGGATTCGGCCCTGGATCTGGAGTGAGAGCTGCTCCCCTTCCCACGCGCTTCCTGCCACTCTCACGAAGAAGCACCGTTTCATACACACAAGTGATGGCCTCCCTGCGTGCCGTGTCAGCGCTTGTCATTTCCTCGAGAAACGCCTTCTGGTCCTTCAGGACCCAGATGCTCAGGGCGGCTGTGCCTCAGGCATGACCACACCCCCTCCGGAGCTCCTCAGAGTACTGAGTACTTTATACAAAGTACTTCTCGGACTGAATTTGCAATTACTGAACTGCGATTACTTTTTCCAGGGAAAATTACAATTCACAATAATGACCAAATGTGGATCATCGCGCTGTGGCTGGTCCCTCGTAGGCACTGGATAGATGCGGTTAAATGAATAAATAACTGTTACAAGCTCTTCGTTCTGACTGTCTACACTGTCTGTGAGCGTACTTATTTTTTGTTTGTTTGTTTTTTGGTACCGGGGATCGAACGTGGGTCCTTGTGCTTATGAAGCAGGTGGCGGAACCACTGAGCTAAATCCCCAGCCCTCATATACTTATTTTCATTACATTCTCATGGCATAGAAGACCGTTGGGCTACAACAGAGGATGACAGTGACAGTGAGGATGATCATGATTATAGATTGAGATAAATTAAGCCTCTCCGACATTTTTCCCGATTGCACTACCTTAAAAATACACAGTGAGACCATACGCATTTTAAAACACAAAGGCTAGAGTGAGCGCAAAGCTCGTATTATAGGGTCCAGGTCGTCACACACAGCATGATGATCACCCGCAGGCCTGGTGCACACCGCGGCTCGGTAATTCTCAGGCTGGGGTGCCCCTCAAGTCTGCGAGGGGAGCTGCTCTTTGAAGAGCGAGCTAGAGCCGGAAGTAAAAGGAATTCCCTGGGCACACAGCAGCATTCCCAAGTCTCTACAGCTTCTGTCCATTTCTAAAATGTAGCAGCAGCAATCATTTCAGTTTTAACAATTTAAAGCAGCAGAGTCCGTTATTTCTTCAGATTTCTAGAAAATGAGCAAAGGTGACAAAGAAGGATTGTTGATTTGAAACCTAGAGCAGCCTGCATCAAACTGTCATGAGACTTTAGTGCACATAGAAATCACTGTGTCACCCCAGGAAGTTAAAATGGGGTAGAATATAACAGCGACAAGCAGGGGCCGCCTGGGGTCACGGCGGGACCTTTCTGAAATGTTCATTCCAACTGCATGTTTCCTGGGTGACGGTGGAAAACGTACTTCCCTCTGTGGCACAGAAATTTCACTAGGTTGGGTCACAAAGTTTGAGAGTCCCCGCTCTGTAAGACACAGCATATTGCTCAAAGAGTTGAATCCACTCCAAATAGCCACTGATTATTAGTTTAATAATTTGCTAACATGCTAATCTTGTCCCTGTCGGGGTTACATCATTACACCCCTAAAGCAACACCTGATTCACGCACCAGATGTGGCTTCAAATAGCATTTAATCAGATCCAAAAAAATGGAAGTCATCTCTAAGAGACAAACATTTGGTGCCACAGAAGCTACGCAGAAGTATTTTCTGCTAATTCTGAAGTCGAGATGCAAAAAGTCGTCTGGAAAAGGTCTTGAGCAAATGCGACATCTGTAAAGTCGGATTTGGACGTCCGCTTCCTGAGGGCGCCGAGGTGCTGTTTGCACACTCACCACTGCGGTCTCCCAGAGAGGCAGAGCCCTGCATACAGGAGCCTGGCTTCACCGCTCCGCGTTCCCACTGCCCTTATGCTCACTGCCTCAGGCACAACAGACATCTACTCAATGTCTGTCCAGCAGCCGGTGCTCCTCTGGGTAATGTGTGTTCTGAACTTAATGAACGACCTGGGCTACAGCATGTGCTCAGGTGATTTTACTTCTCATCCTCTTTAAAGAATGAACTTTCCCAAGTCTCTCAGCTCTACAAAATAGGGTTTTAGTGGTGCCGAAGAGCATAATATTTTAATGCAAAGGAATAAAATTTTAAAACAAAAATGGGATTTTGGGTGAGAGTAGAATATCATGGATACAAATGGAGAAATACACATTCCCTGACAGGCTTCTGATGGGGAGACCGAGGCAAGGAGTTTAGAAATGCTTATGCAAAGCCTTTAAACGTGCTTGCTCCTTGATGAAGAACTGCTTGCGGTTCTTATCCAGTGGACAACTAAATAGTGAACTCTTCCCTGTTTACAGTAGATCAGCCTGCCTACCACCCCGAGATCAGTGACGCGAGTAATGAAAGTTCTCTCGGTAGAACAATATGTGGCCATAAATAATAATGCTGTCCAAGAATATTGGCACTCAGAGGGCTGAGAAAGACCTATTGTAGAAAGCAAGAAACACAGATGGCCCAAAAAGAAAATTTAAAATATTCAACGTTGCTGGCCAGCTGAGAAATGCAAATCTAAACAACACTGAGAGTTCATCTGAGTTCAGACAGAATGGTGATGGATAAGGAATCAAATAGAAACAAACGGTGGCGAGGCTTCAGGGAAAAAGGAAGCCTTCTGCATTGTCGGTGGGAGTGCAGACCAGTTGGACCACTGGGGGAGTCAGTGTGCAGAGTCCTCAAAAACTAGAACTAGAAATTCCATCCCACCCAGCCATTCTCCTTCTAGGCGTCTTCCCCAGAGCGCTAAAGACGTCTCACATACCCAAGTCTATCACAGCACAATTCACAGTATCCAGATCTCGGAGCTGGCTGATACGTCCATCAACAGATGAAAAAAGTTATGCTATGTATGTGAAGTGGAGTACTACTCTGCCGTAAAGAGAGACGGACTTGAGCCATTTGTGGGAAATGGGTCCCCTTGAGACCAGAATGCTGAGTGAAATAAATCAGATACACAACCTTAAACATCACGTGATCTCTCTTACACGAGAAACCCGAAGTGTAAGTAATTAAAAGAGCAAAATAAATACAGACAATAGGAAACAGGGAGACAAATCTTTGCACATGGGAAGCGGACCCAGAGGTGCAGGGAGAGAAGGAGAGGACCAAGAAGGATGAAGATACCTCAGGTACAGCACCAACCCCCTAGTGATGTGCTCACGACGTGCGAAACAGGTACTGAGAAAAAAGCAAGAACAACTGTAAACTGCAAGTGTCGCGATTTTATACAGCAAATTCATACAACAAAATTAACCAGGTGAAAGTGAGCAGTTCAGAGGCCACTTCTGGTGCATTCACAGAATTCGGCCACTACCATGTGTCTCCCCGCAAGGGAGTCCAGTCCGTCCCCACCCCAGGGTTTATCTTTGCTGCTCCCCGATCACTGGCTTCTCCCGCGTTTGGAGGATCGTGCGCCCCGTGGCCGTACCTGCTGTCTTTCCACGGCAGGAGGGACACCTCAAGGTCCTCGTAGGACACAGCTTGTCCGCGCGCCCTGCTGTGCCTGCAGGGGAGAAAGCGCTACCCCGACGCGCGGGCCTCGCTCGGGTGGAGGGGTCCAGGTGGTGAGTGGATCGGATGTGCTCCGTGTCTTCGTGGATTACTGTGAAAAGCAAACGGACACCTGTATGTGCTCAGGAATCCGGGGGTGGGGACGGTTAGACCCGAATTCACTGTGCTGCAAATCCTTTTGTTTATACGTGTTGGTTTATTTTTCTTTGGAACATTTCCCCCTAACGGATTACGTATTGCTGTTAAAAGTGCTTTTTTCTTACGCTCTTTTTTCTTTTTCTTTGCTTTTCCGTCTGTTTTTGCACGGCACCCACGCCGCCGTCTGGGCTGCGCTGAGCTGGTGACGTCACCGGGACCCGGCGCCCCAAGGCGAGTCTCCCCCAAGTTTCAGTCCAGTTCTGAGCGCGGCCCTCTGCGCCCCGCCTGCCGCGGCCTCCTTCGTG
>NW_022900945.1:2983325-2984022 GCF_012274545.1 Fukomys damarensis
CGCGGCTGCAGCGGATGCGCCGGGCGCTGGGCAACCGCAGGAAGATCCTGGTGCGCAACCTGCCGCGCGGCTGCGGATGCCAGGTGCGGGGACGCGGGGAAACTGAGGCGCCAGGGGCTTCCCAAGGTCACGGGGTCCCCCGCTGTCCCCCGTGGACTCGGGCACCTGGTGTCCTCGCGAGGTTCGTTCCCCGTGAGGTCTGGGGACCGAGGTGTCCCCGCGAGGTCGGAGATCTGGTGTCCCGAGTGGGTCCGGGAATCTGGGTGCATCCCGCGGTGGCCGGGGACG
The DNA here is from genome assembly GCF_012274545.1 of Fukomys damarensis. NCBI lineage: Eukaryota > Metazoa > Chordata > Mammalia > Rodentia > Bathyergidae > Fukomys > Fukomys damarensis. The sequence goes on from NW_022900945.1 coordinate 2,983,614, forward strand.
GGACAGCGCCGTGGGTCCGGGACCTGGCGTCCCCTGCGGGGCGATTGGGAACGGCGAGACCGAGCTGGGGCGCAGCCCCTGACCAGGCTGTGCAGAGCAACTTCGTGGGTCCCGCGGGAGCCGAGTGGACGCCTGGTGCCCCGCGCCCTCCTGCTCGGCCGCCTCCGCGCCTTGGGATCCATCGATCGATCGCTCTGATTACAAAGTTGCGCACTCCCTGCGGAGAGCGGGAGCCAGAAGTGCGGGGCCCTGAGGTCACTGTCGCCGCTGTCCTGCTGTCTTTCGCGTGGTGTCTTCGCCCGTAGATGTTTTATGAAAAACACGAGTTTCCTGTTTCCCCCTCCCCCGCCCGCCGCCGCTCACGTGCGTCCGCACAGGTGACCGAGCTGGTCCCGCGGGGCCGCTGCGC
>NW_022900945.1:2984123-3002663 GCF_012274545.1 Fukomys damarensis
GCGCTTCCCGCCGCTACCTGCCCGGCCCCCGCGAGCACCTGCCCGGGGCGGCAGAAGACAGCAGATGGCGGATCTGACAAACACGAAAGGAACAGCAGCTTGTGCGCGGACGATCTGGAGACGCGATGACGCCACCGCGCGCTTCGCCTGCGGATCGCAGCCGTCTGAGCCCTAGGGTTTCCTCGCGTGGACCCTCAATGTGCTCGGGCGCAAAATGTGAGGCAGTGCTGTTTGGCTTTGCTGTTGGCATCTTTGATTTCCCTTCGCAGAAGAGGGGAAAAGTGTACCCAAGCTTCTTACAAGAGAGAGAGTTTCAGTTAGAGCTGCTCACAGCGACGGGGAAAACTTCTGGGAAATCCACTGTGATTTGTGTGTTCTCTGCCCCCCAAATCTGAGCGTTTTCTGGAAGCAGCAAGCACAAACTAGCAAACAAAATCGGTGTCTTCTCCGCGTGTACGGATGAGGCTCTCGCTGCCCAGTGGAAGATCTTAAATTTGTATGCAAAGTTAGATTTTCCGCCATTTTTTGGGAAGCTAGAGTTTCATCTAAGGAAAAAAATAAGCTAAGAACTGACTTGTTTCCAGCCCTGTTTTCGCATTTATCTTTTCTATAATAACTTCTGTCATAAAATGTTTTTAATATTTCTCATACAGAACTTAAAAATCTAACCAGATCAATGTTCTTTTTTTCTCACATATTTGTAAAGTTTTAGTAGTTGTACTTTTACTAGTTTTCTGATCACAGTCATGTAATTATTAGCAGTCAGTGCTAAGTAAGAAAATAGACCAAAGTATGGAAAGTTCTTTTTTGGTGGGGTACCAGGGATCAGACAAAGGCAGGTGGTGGAACCACTGAGCTAAATCCCTGGCTCGAATTCTAAAAGCTGTTAAAAGACAGTTTTACTTATAGATTGTTTTAGTTGAGAATTGCTATTTTTATTGGTCTATTATATTTAAATTTATTTCCTCTACTTTTTTCAAGTTGTAATGTTTTCATGAATGTGTTCTGTATGAATACATTTTGTCTTTTATGTTTCCCTTGGCAGTCCTAATATCTGTTCTTAGTAGCTATATTGTGCTGTCAACTTAGTAATGAAGACGAAGTTTGATTTTATTTTGAGTCTTTTAGCCAGTAAGGCCTACATTAAATTACCTGAGCGGAGACTGCATATGTGCCCCTATAAAATGACAAATGTGGCTTTTATTCAATTATTAATAATCAGATATTTGAAATACTTGTTCTTTTCCAGAAGGGAGTCTGTATTTATTCCTTTATTTAAGAGTATCATGGCCAGGGATTTAGGCCTGCCTCACAAGCACGAGGTCCTAAGTTCGATCCCCAATACCAAAACAAACAAACAAACTATCACATGACCAAAGACATTCTTCACTCTAGTTGTCGAGATGGATAATATGTCTCTAGAAGAGCTATTACCTGGTGACTAAATAGTAGGAACCTTGTAATTTTTTCTTAACATTTTGAAAACACAAGTATTTTCTTTTTAAAAGTAGTTTTCATAAATCAGTTGTAAGGGCCAGTGATTTAGCTCAGTGGTTCCACTGCCTGCCTTGCAAGCACAAGGACCTGAGTTCGATCCCAAGTTAAAAAAAAAAAAAAAAACAACTGTTAACTTTTTGTTATAGCATTTATAACATTATAACATTCAACATTTGTTATAATAATATTCCACAGCACTAGTTTCTGTGGCTAAAAGGACACACTGAAAGTATTATTTTAAAGTGGAACTCTTAGAGGTACATATATCAAATATCTTATAAAAACACAAGCTCTAAAAATATGAACATGTGTTAAGTTCTCAAAAGTATTTTCATTGAATACTTACTGTGCACTTAGGCCCTCCTGGTATGGCTCCTGAACTTTCTGGAATCTTCCTGAATGTTCTAGAATCTTCTTGGCCCTTTTTGTCTTATGCCTTAGATCTGATTCCAGTCTTGAAATCTCTTGCAGACTCACAGGTTTTCAGGTTGTCATCTGCCATTGCAGTCCTATCTCATATATTTGCTTGTCTTTCATGCCACTTTCCCTAGATAACCCTCCCAGAGCACAGATCTGATCATGTCACTCTCCTGTTTAAACAAACAAGCCTCCATTGCATCATATTCCCAATTCCACTTCTCAAGCTTTTCCTCTAGTTGTTCTTAATATTAAGAAATAGTGGATCTTAATTACATTACTGTGTGAAGTTGTGCCAGGCATGGTTGCACATGCCTTTGACCCCAGTTACTTGGGAGGCTGAGGCAGGAGGATCACAAATTGAAGGCCAGACTGAGCAACTTAGTGAGATCTCTTCTCACAATAAAAATTAAGAAGGAGGTTGGAGATGTAGCTTAGTGGTCAAGTGCCCCTGGGTTCCATCTCCAGTACCAAAAATGAGTGAAGTTGCTTTGAACTTTGGTGTTCCATTTGAAAAATATATATTAATTTTATGTACCACTGGTTACATTGAGTTTAATTGAGAAATAGTGATTTAACTTATTGAACTCTTCTCCAAAATTTTTTTTTCAGCAACTCGATCCTTAGGAAGACTTACCATGTTTATCCCACAACTTTCTGAATTTCTGTGCCACCAGAGAGTACCCAGACTTGAGCTCGAACGGTGGCACACAGTAGGCTGAGACTCCGAGACCCTGAGCCAGGGTGGCCTGGCTTGGGGCCCCAGATCCAAGTACAGATTCCTGGCACCATGATTTGCATATTTGCATATTCATATCCCGTCCTCCGGTGTCAGTGGTTTGGGATGCCTATTCGCCTATTCCCTGAGAGTGACATTATAGTTACTGCTGTTACTCAGGAGGTGATTCGTGGTGGTCGGCTGGGAACCGAGGTTCTTGTCCACAGTGGCCGTGCGGATATTTGTGTGCGCGGAGCCTGCGGCTCTGAGTTTAGAGGTTGGGTTCAGAGGGGAGAGAACTTGGCATTCGCTCCTTGTTTTGCTGGTGTCCACTGTTACACATTTTTGTTTTAGTTCCTGCGTGGGGTTCATAAGGCGCGCCCCACTTGTGGGAGTTGGTGCCGTGCGTCCTGGCCGTTCTCCTGAGGTGCGTGGGGCTGACTTCCTGGACCAGGGTGACGAGACAGGAGGAGGAACAGACCTGCTCCAGAGGCGGTGTGGTTAATGCAGAAGCTGGGGCATGATTCCCAGAGGCCCACTCAAAGCATAATGGTCAACTAAGTACTAGGAATCACAAGCCATGGAATACTGATTGTGTGTGTGTGTGTGTGTGTGTGTGTGTGGCAGAATTGGCAATGGAATCTGTTAGCTAAACAGAGCCAAAAGCCAGGACCAGACCGGGACCATGACAAGCCTCTACTATGGGGAGTGTCTGCCGGCCGTCTCCGAACAAAGTAGAGAGAGCAACATGGCTGAGGCAGGGAGGCTTCTTACAGGACGGGTGGGGCTTACAGGGGCTGGGTGGATTGAGCGACGCAGCGGCTAGGGGCTGGGGGAGCCTGTGACATCACTGGTTAGGGCCATCTTAAGGCGAGGGAAGTCACACAGAATCCAGGGCCCTCTGTCACTGAGCCAGACCCCAGCCCTGTGTATTTATTTTGAGACAAGGTCTCACTGTCTTGCCCAGGCTGGCCTCCAACTTGAGATCCTTCTGCCTCAGCCTGCTGAGCAGCTGGGCCGTACAGGTGTGCACTGCCATACCCAGAAGAGCTAATCCGTGACAGGTACTTACTCCTGTTTTTCTTTTATATTGATATAACAGTAGGTATTTCTCATATGGTTTTAAACCGTGGGATTTTAAAATAGACTCTCTTTGTTATTTTTAACGGTACAGTAATTATCGCCTCTCTTAAAACTGGGCCGTTCTCCACTTTTTCCTGACAGTGTTGGGGCGCCGTCCTGTTTTAATCAGGAATGCACCCGCTTCCTTCCAAACTTCCTTTTCTTGGCGCGCTGCACCCTTCCTCACAGGTGTGTTACGTTTCCATTTCTGCGGGAAATGAGTAGAATTAGACCGCAGGTTCTCCCTCTGTTCTGTGTGTCTCGTCACCCTGTTCCCGGTGACACAGGAGCGGCGCAGCTGGAGAATCGCCCTTCCTCACTCCGGACGCCGCCGCCTGCTGGGTGTCAGGCTTGGCGGACTGCGCAGTGATTCCCGCCGCGTGCTGCTCTGCTCCCAGAGTTTTGTAACGCAGCGAGTGACAGCCAGCAAACAGGGCAGCCTTGGAGCTTAATCCTCCGCGATGCAGAGAGTCTCCCGCAGGAAAGGCCACGGTGAGGCGCAGGTCGTGCGTGGACAGCTGTTTGCCCATTGATGAAGCTCAGTGTGCAAGACTCTCCCGGCTTCCAGGCACGAATCCAGTGTCTTGTGGCAGAACTCAGGAGGGAAGGAGCTCGGGGACTTGCTTCTTAAATAAATGAGACTCAAGATATCAGGGAAGGTACTAAATGAGACCAATTCTCATGACATCCACCTATGATCCCAGCATTTGGGAGGCTGAGGCAGGAGGATCCCTACAAGTTGAAGCCTAGCCTTTTGAGGCCCTGTCTCAGAAAAACCAAACTAATAATCGTGCTAGTAAATAAGTGAAACCAGCTTTGATGAAAAGCAGTGAGAGGAGTCCCTGTTACCGTCCCAGAGTTTCCTCTCCCTTCGCTTGGTTGGGTTTTTGAGATAGGGTCTGAGAATGCAGCTCAGGCTGGCTGAAGTGCACAGTGATCCTCCTGCCTCAGCCTCCCCAGTGCTGCCGGCTCTTCTTTCTTTCTCCCGTCACTGGATCTCCCTCAGACGTGCCCCTCTCTGATTGGCTTCACCTCAGGCCCCACCTGTTGGAGGAGGGAGAGGAGCCCCTGTACAGTGCCCAGCCGTGGTGACCGTGCCCGCCTGGCACACAGGAGCCCACGTGTGCTTGGTGATCCAGGCTGCACTCCTTCTCCTCACCGGGCTACGTAGACTCCTGGCCCTGCTCAGGGCTGGCAGAGGACAGAGACGGAGCAGACACCACAGAGGGCCGGCCAGCCTGGGACAGAGCAGGCCGGGGTCCTGCCTGCCTGCGGGGCGGCCTCTGCCTCTGCTTAGAGCACGATGTGGGCCACTAAGCCCCTCTGTTGTTTCATTTGGCTCAAGTTGCGTCCTAGATCCCTACCACATGGTAGGATCTGAAGACTGGAGCAGGGTTTGAGACTCTGTCTCACCAGAGATCCTCCTGCCTCAGCTTCCTACCACACCCAGGAAGACTTTTAATAAAAAATAAAACCCCACAGTTTTGCAAGGGGTCGTAGAAGGTATTTTATCTCACTTTTGAGCTCAACACATAAATCCAGTTTCCATGGTCCTCATGCTTGGATTCTAGTTCCTAGCCTTTTTTGGGCACAGGGATTAAACTCATGGCCTTGTGCTTGCCAGGCAGGTGCTGCACCGCTGACCTACATCCTGGCCCTCCTAGCTCTTTTTACAGCTTTCATTTCAAAGCAACCATGCAGTCAGGGCATCCTACTTCACCTCCAGGCAGGTTTCTTTGTGAGAAAAGCCTTAATTCTATTGACTACATGAAAGTATCTTCTTCAGATTTTTGTGTCTTTATCCATTGTGTTGAGTCCGTGCTCACAAAGGATTCCCTGAAGAGCCAGTCAGTGTTTCCCTGCACTTTTACTGAAGGTCAAAGGTCGACTCCAAAGATATTTCTCCCTTTTTTCTTTCTTTAGACAGAGTCTTGCTGTGTAGCCTGGGCTGGCCTCCAACTCCCAGTGATCCTCCTGCCTCAGCCTCCTGAGTGCTAGTCTCACAGGCATACACCGCCAGGCTCAGCCCAAAAGCTGTTTCTCTTTAAAACAGGCAGAGAACATTCAGTATTTCTTGCTAGGAAAACCATTTCTCGTGTTCAGTTTTCATGGTACAACTTGTGAGCCTCTGAACTGAAGATCCGGTGTTTGGTCTAAATTCGTGAATGTTGGTGTCACTGTCATTACATCTTAACTGGCTCAGCACGCTGTGTGTGCCTTGAAGCTCGCTGTGTTATTATTATTAACAGCTGGATGCCCAAGTTGCAAGCTCGATGGAGCTGTTGGAGCCTGTGTGTGTGCGCGTGCGTGTGGCTGTCAATGTCCCTCTCCCTCCTGGCCCCTCTGAGGCACCTCCCGGGTGGGCTCTGCTGGTTTTTCTCCTTCCTCACCCGCTGGGGATCGTCCACTCCTCCTCCCGGCTGGACTTTGGATCCTGCCCCTCCCCAGAGTAGCCGCTCTGGTGATGCCCAGGGCGTCTCTGTTTTTTGTATCTTTTTTTTGGTACCGGGGATCTCACTCGGGTCCTTGCGCTTGCGAGGCAGGCGGCGGTGCCACTGAGCTACGTCCTGGCCCTGTTTCTGACTTTATTCTTGTTGAGCTTTTGAAAGCTGAACGAGAAAAGTGGGGACCGTGAAGGGGAACTCATGACTCAAGAGCTTCGAGCGCTGCCTCGTGTCAGACGGACAGTGTCTCTCCCCGCCTGGGGACACCCGAGCCGTCCCCAGACCATCGGGGTCCCTCACACCCGTGGTCCGGGTGACAGCTTCTGCGGAACTGGTGGTGGAGCCATGTCCTGCAGTCGGACGGGGCCTGTGGCGGATGTGAGTCCGGCTGCTGCCGACTTCTCGGGCACAGAGTGACTAAAGCGCTGTCCCTAGTACAGGTTTGGCAGGAGATGTTCCGGGCCACGCCCTGCTGTGCCTGGTCGGTGAGGCCTGGGGTTTCACCGTCCCTGTCCCCGCCCACTTTGATGCTTCGGTTGTTTTGGGTTTGGGCATAGGAGCTCCGCTGAGCCGGCCCCGTGGCCTTTTTGCAACATTTATGTTTTCTGGGCCGGGCGAGGGGCCGTGAGATGCCGGTGTCCCGGGCACGTGACATCACACGGCTGCCCCTTGCTGTTGGCCTGATGGCCAGGCTAAGAGGATGCGTGCAGGGTCACAGCGTGCAGGGTCTGTTGTCATGGTTACCACCCCCTTCCCCTGCGCCGGCCCCATTTACTGCCCTGTGGTGCAGGCTGTGCTGTCCTGGCATCGGTCACTTCCCGGAGGCACCGGTGGTGAAGGCCCTGGCGGTGTCCGAGCCCTGGCGCTGGCGCTGGAGGTGGGGCCTCCGAGGGAGCTGCTGAGACACTGCGGCCGGCAGGCCCGGGTCCCGTCTCTGAGGACAGCGCAGACAGAGTGGGCACTCATGCACTGGGCACCACAGCGAGACCGCGTGAGGACGCCAGACGAGGTCGGCCTGCCAGCCGGCGGAGCCATGGGCTTGGGCTCGGGACGCAGCACTCCTCTGCAGCGGGGGACCCTCGGTGAGCGGCATCTCCTCTCCGGAGCCTGAGCCAACTCACAGAGCCGCGATTTCTGCGTGGGAAACGCTCTGTGGAGGCCGTGCCTGGGAGCTGGGGGTGCTCACCGCCTTGGGGCAGCTCTGGTGCCGGTCCTCTTGGTCAGAGAGCTGGGCATGATGAAAATTTCCACATGCAAGGGTTACGTCTCTGTCACTCACCCAGCCATCTGTCCATCTGTCTGTGTGTTCATCTGTCTGTCCATCCACCCACCCACCCATCTCCCCTTCCTTCCCTCTGTACCTCCATCCTCCCATGCACCCATCTGCCTCCTGAGAGGAGCGAGTTCCCAGAGACCAAGCGGATCACACCTAGCACCGTGCAGTTCAGCCCGGTGTTTCCCATTCCTTATGTGTGACCCCTTCCTGCAATGGCGAGAGCGGGGTGCACGTCATTGCCCCAGTGTCCTCTCGCGGTGCCCCCACCCTGTCTCCAGACTCCATGCCCACAGCAGACGTCGAGTCTCCTGTGGGGTGAAGATCTCCTCCCTGTGATCTGCCCGTGAGTGCACGGCCTCCTCGGCCTCCTGAGCTGGAAGTCTGAGCTATTCACTGAGGTGCCTCGTGTGGAGGCTTGTGGGGCAGAACCAGCAGTACCTGTTAGTAGGAGTTGTGGTAGCCAGAATTCTAAAAATGGACCCCGAAGATCTCCTGCCCTAAGCCGCGGGATCGTGGCTGTGATGCGGAAAGAGACGCGTAGTTGTCCTGTCACGTGGAAGGGACTACTGCAGATAGAGTGGGGTCTGCTGGTTTGGGGTTACGCACAAGGGAGGTCACCCGAGACCGGATAATCCTGCGAGCTCTGTGAACTGCCTTGTTGGGCTGGCAGAGGAGGGGAGATTCGGGGGGAGCTGAGGGGTGTATCATGACTGGGAGCCTCTGGGTTTGCGGGCCGAGTGGGGGCCGCAGCGTTCGGGGCAGTCTCCTGGGGCCAAGGGTCGTTCCAGCCAGAGAGCTGGGGCGCCCACCTGCACCTGCCAGGACGTGGCTTCTGCCGCCAGAGCCTCCTTCCCCATCGCCAGAGCCTGCACCCCAGAGCCTCTCCGCTGACCCCTCGACTTTGCCCCGGGGACCTGAAGAGAACCTTGCAGAGTGGACCGGACGTCCAGCCGTGGGTGCCGTGGAGCGGGTACCACGTGGCCTGCTGTCAGGGACGAGCCGAGGGTGGAGGACGTCGTTCTGCACGTTGGAGGCTGGGTGTGCGGCGTGCCTGGTGCCGGCCGTGAGTCCAGTCTGAGTCCGCCTCTTGGACCTGAATGCATCCGAGCGAGACCTGTCCAAGGAAAGCACCTCGCACAGCTGCAGGCTGGATGCCGGCTAATCCGGAGCGAGTCTGAGTTGGGGTGAGACCTAAGGAGACAGCTTTTCCTGAGCACCCTGTAGCACCCAGCGCCGAGCCGAGCCGACAGCCAAATCCTCACGAGTCCCTCAGTGTAAGCACGGGCTGGCGCGGAGCCCGCACCCCGCTGCTGGGACCACGTGATGCTCCAGGGACGCAGTGCCGTCGTGTCAAAGACGAAGCAGCACAACGACCAGGTGCTCACAGTGGGCAGCTGGCCGCGACACCACCAAGTAGCGTGTGTGGACAGCGAGCTCGGGGCGAGGAGCGCACGGCTGCTAAGGCACAGTCCTGGGGCCGGGCTGGGACCACCCTCAGACTCTCGGTCCTGCCTTCTGTTCCTGCCCAGGCCTTGTCGTGTGTGTCAGAAGTCTTCGCAGAATATCAGAGTAATAACTTAAAGTTTTGAAGCAAAATTAACAAAGATATCTGTTCCCTTCTTTCCGTCCACAGCAGTGGGATGCAGGGGTGATGTAGTAGGACCCGGAAAGCCTTTCTTAGGACAGTGTGGACAAAAGCGCCTCTGCCCGGGACGGGCCTGGGGGACAGCAGGGCTCGGGTCCCAGACGCACCAGCCCGGCTGTGAGCCGTGGACGGCAGGTGGGGTGGGCCCCACGGCTCCCCGTCCCCCGAAGGGTGCTGTTACCAACTGCGTCTGCTGAGTGTGAGGAGAGAGGGGAGCCGGTGCGTCTCCTTTCTCTTTTCATCCGGAAAACATTTCGTATGTGCAAAGTCTGCCACTCAGCTTCTGGAAACAAACCACTGAAAAAACCTGCTGTCGGTTTGGGCAGACTTCTCCTCCTCCGAGAAATGTCCCCAGGACAGTGCCAGCTGCAGGACAGAGCTGTTCACCCAGGTGCCCAGCACATGAACCCGCAAGTTGGTGGAAATGGCCTAGAGCGAGACCCCTTCCGGCGACTGTGCTTTCAGCCCTCTCTGACCAGGGTGGTGGAGGGAGGAGAACTTTGGCAAATGGTTACTAGGACTCTCTTTCAGGAATGCAGTTTCTAATCTGGCCGACTTGCCGAGGCCCAAGCGGACGGTGACCCACTTTTCCCTGGGTCAGGACAACCAGGGCACGGAGAAAGTAATTGGTTTCTTTTCCTTGCGGAGAGCTCAGGGGCTCCCCAGTGGGCAGACTCTGTTTCCCACATCTGGTCTGCAGAAAAGCCATGATTAGAAGAACGGGTGTTTTCAAACTACAGTTTCTAAGTGGCAGTGTGTCTTTGTAGGCCCACAGTCTCCTCTTCGTTCTGCTGGCCGGGGGACAGGGCGCTGTGCACGCATCCTGGGTAACGTGAGGCGCAGAATCTCCCAAGTCTGCGCCTGGCAGCTGCTCGGCAGGCGAAGGAAGATTAGAGTCCGAGTCACCGACAGAAAGCGTGGGCCCCTCCAGCGAAGCCTCTGTCGGGGATCGAATCTCAGTTGGCACCATGTGGCTGCCCCCGGAGAAGCTCTCTTTCTCGTCATGGAGAATACTGTATGTGTTTCTGTAAATTCAACAATACACCGATACCGACGAGGCAGAAGTTCTTGTGATACAGAATCTGTACATTGACCTTCGTACCATGCGCTTCAGCAGTCGGGATTTTACAAAACTGGTCCATGCGTGTGTTTTTACACATTTCCCATGTAGCTGACTAATGAGCTGTGTTAAATTAGCAACCTCATCTTCCATGATGGCAATCTTTTTTCACCTAGTTTTTTTGGAGGGGGCACTGCCAGGAATGAAACTCAGAGCTACATCTCTGGCCTACCCCTCTTTTAAAACTTTTTATTTTTGAGTCAGGGTCTTGCTCAGTTGCCCAGATTGGGCTGAATCCTGTTATCCTCCTGCCTCAGCCTCCCAGAGTGCTCGCCCCGCCTTGTCCGGCTCCAGATGATGTTTTTATACTTAGCCCATTACTGTGTAGCGCTCTTTTCCCCTCTTGCCCTGGGTTGAAGGGGAAATATTTCTTAATTCACAACTTCTTTATTTGCATTGCTCTTATTTTAGCTGAGTAATTGTGAACACAACAGTCAGGGTCATTTTGAAGCTAGCCCTTGGGTTACCTGTTGTGCGCCCGGCGTGGCAGGAGCTGAATGTGGCCCCTCTGGCTGACTGTCTGCCCAGCAAGCTGACACGGGCCACGCTGGCCCCTCAGTCGGCTTCCGTCTCCTGTGGTTTTCTGACTTTAAACAAAGAAGTGAATTGAGCATCTTCTACCAACTGAGTCACAGAAGCACTAACTGACCCTGGCGGTGGCCATTGTTACTGATGAAGCCTTTTGGGTTGCAGACTTCACACCCCGGGGTCTGTGTGATCAGCTCCTTCATCGTCATGTGGGCCTGGCTGGTGCTAAGGGTTTCCTGTGGGGCCAGGTTGTCATCGACTGTATGGGGTCGGATTCCTCTGCACCTTCGGGGTGCTGTGAGCCGAAATGCAAGGCCACATATCACCCTGAGAGTAAAGCAGGTCGTGCCGGAGCTGATTTACGTGGCAATGCCTGCCGCCTGCAGTGAGCACCCGTGCCACATGAACACAGTGTGGGCTCCTGCTCCAGTGCTCCTGGAGGCAGAGGGGAAATAAATTGGCTGTGTATAGAGCGAGGGATCTCTAAGCTAAAGATACGCATCTGCTTATCACCATGAATACAGTCTGCGCCCATTTTCCCTACATTTTCCCTGCAAGGATGTACAGGTGTGTGGCTCGTTCCGTGGAAAATGACCAGGAGAAAAGTCTCCACAGAAGAACTTTTGAGAGGGATTTCTGAGCATGCCTGTGATCTCAGGCAGAGCTGGGAGCTGCAGTGCCTGTTCACTGCGCTGGCACAGGATGGCATAGAGGCACTCAGCATGCTGGTGCGAATGCTCCATGTGGCCAGGGATGGGGCTGCACACAGGGCTTGGATTCGGAGACGTCAGCTGCCGCTGTACCTGGGCTTCGACGTCCTCAAGTCAGAGAGGAGTCTGGGCGTGGTGGCGCACGCTTGTGACCCCAGCACTCGGGAGGCTGAGGCAGGAGGATTCCTGCTAGTTCAAGGCCAGCCTGGGCCACACAATGAGTTCAAGACCAGCTTAGACTACATAGCAAGATCCTGTCTCAAAAAACCAATGGGGAGAGAGAGAGAGAGAGAAGAAGGAGGAGGAGGGGGTAAGGGATGGGGAGCTGTGAATGATTTTGTTTTTGATGTGGGCATGGTGGTAGCAGTGATCCCGGTAGAGGCTGGTGGAGGCCGCTTTGGCCCGGAATGGCTTTGTGTGCTGATTAAACTCACAATTCTATCTCTTTCAGGAAGTGCACGATTTGTTCAAGGACTATGAGTTAAAGTATTGTTACGTGGACAGAAACAAACGAACAGGTAAGGTTTCAGTTCTAAGCAAATCTTTTCATTTTGTTTCCATGTAGAGTCTTTAGAGAGCACAAAAGCTCATTGTCTCTGCAGGGACCACGCTAATCTATGAAATTCCTAAGAATTGAATCGGCATGTTGGCAGTGCATTTCCTCAAAGCAAAAACAGTATCCTAAGTCATGACGCACAAGCGAATACAATGTTACTAGAGGCTGGAGGTTTGAAACAGCCGATGTTCTAGTTAGGGGTTGCGCTGAGCATTCCTAGTAGGTCTGCGGTCTTCATTTTTGCTTTTTCTGAGTATTAGTTTAATATCTGTGAGATTAAAACATTTTCCCTTTGTTTGCACATGATACGTAAAAGTTTAAAAACATCTGTCTGAAAGATGATATAACCACTGTGTACATGTATGCGCCCAAGTTAGCAAATGTTATTATTTTGTCTTTAAAATATATATATATACAGGGCCGGGGATGGAGCTCAATGGCAAAGCCCTCATGTAGCATTGCAAGGCCCTGGGTTCCATCCCCAGCACACAAACAACTAAATACAAATTTAAAGTATATGCATGTTACAGCCTTAGTGTAAGACTCATTGAATTTTTTCAGATTTGGGGGTGGGAGGAGCAGTAAAAAGACCACCACCCATGAAGATGAGAGCTGGTGTCTCCTACTCTCTGATGGTGAGCCTACTGCCTCAGCCTTCTGAGTGCTGGGCACCACCACCCCTGGTGGGATTTGCTTTTTGGTAAATCCGAGTGGAAATAGCAGTGTGCCTTTAGGACAGAGGGTGTCAGAGCAAGCGCGTGGCTGACCACTGCCCACCCCGCCCCTGCAGAGGGGGCTGGGGAAGGTGCGGGGCCTCTTCAGCCCAGGTCCCCTGGTGCTGGAGGACAAAGCCTTTCTCTGCCTGTGCCTTCACTTGGGTGTGAGGCAGGAACCTGAAGGTCTTTGGTTTGGTTTTGGCATTGAGATTGAGAGGCTGTGAGTGTGTGTGTGTGTGTGTGTGTGCGTGCGCATGTGTGTGCCTGTTTTAATCACAGTATTTTGACTAAAACCTGTAATTTTAGTGTACCTATACAATTAAAGATTGTTCTTTTCAAAAGTATATGTTAAAAAATGTTCTGTATGTTTTATTTAGCAAGTTTTCCCCAGCAGTCTTCTCAGATCCTTTCATGTTGATGCATGTAGCTCCAGCTCATTGATTTTTTTTTTTTTTTTTTTATTTTTTTTTTTTTGTACCGGGAATCGAATGTGGGTCCTTGTGCTTGCGAGGCAGGCAGCTGGCACCACTGAGCTAAACATCAGCCCTCCAGCTCATTGATTTAAATTGCTGCTCTGTCCAGGATTTTGTCACAATGGATGTATCTAGGATGCCACAGCTTTTGAAGTGTTGGAAACAGTGTTGCAGTACCTTTCTCTAATATGCATTGCAACTTTTCCTCCACAACTGAAGGGCTTGGTCACTCAGCATCATGATGGAAAGCATGCTGCAGACGCTGTTTGTTACCATGAAAGCACTAAGAGGTTCATCGTGGCTGGACAGACAGCGTCGCAGGGCTTGGAGGAACAGGTCTTCCAGCCCGCAGCCGGGGTGATAAACCTTCTAACGCTCATAGCACCAGGAGACATATTCAGAAAGGCTCTTCCTCAGTCATGGGGAAAATTACCTCTACATTAACTGCGATCTTGTCCTACTAACAAGACTTAAAATCAGTACCTGGAAAGATCAAAGTATTTGCAGTTAACCTAACCACACCTTAGAACACAACTCAAGAATATTAAAATTAATACAGATATCTAGCACCCAAACCCAGTAAATTTGCCGTGTCTGACATCTAATAAGAAATTACTAGACATGACAGAGAAGCAAGAAAATACCTATCATGATGAGAAAAATCAGTCAATCAAAATGGACTCAGGATTTCACAGATAAATTAATGAAATTGGACATTAAAGGGATTTTATTACATCTGTGTTCCATGGACATAAGAAGTTGTAGCAATGTCTGAACGAGTAAGGAGCGGAATGGTGAGGGTAAACACTACCCAAATCGTACTTCTGGAGATGGAGACGACAGAGTCTGAATTTAAAAGTATACTGGGTGGGAGCAGCAGAATAAGCATTGCAGAAGAGAGAATAGTAAACCTAGTGACACGGGTGATCCAGAACGGAAAGAAGAGGTCGACTACAACAGGAACGATTTTTAGCAGTGAGCCACGAGACAACCTCAGATCCCTGACACTGGAGGATTGGAGTCCTGAGGGAAGGGTTCCTACAGGCAGTATTTAAGAATCAGTGGCTAAAAATGTTCTAATTTCTATTAAAAACCTCTAAGCCCAGACACCTACAAAGCTTAACCAACTCCAGGCCCATGAGCTGTAAGAAAAAAATGTGATAAAATTGCTTGTAATCAGTGATAAAGAGAAAATCTACATGTTACAGAAAAGAAAATACAGAAGAAAGAGAAAAGGAAGAAAGAAAGAGGTTTTATTGAGAAAGATATTACAAATCTCTTGGAAACACAATAGAAAACCACAGGCAAACATCTTTTCTTTCTTGGTTGAAAGAGAAAGTAGCCAACATAGAATTCTTTACCATTGAAAATATGCTTTAAAAATGAGGATAAAGATGTTTTTCAGCCATACAAAAATATTGAAAGAATTCATCACCATGAAACATGCTTTGTAGGAAAGACACACACACATTCGCACAAACCCCAGATATGAGGGCTGGGTTGTAGCTCCCTGTAGAGCACTTGGGCTAGCAGGCCCTGGGTTCCATTCCAGCGCGGAGAAGTGGGGCAGACAGACACACAGACACACAGACACACAGACAGGAAAAGAGGGAGGGAGGGCAAAAAGAAAGGGGAAAGAACCAAATATGGTCTTTATATGGTAAAGTTTTTCAAAATAAGTAAAGCTCTTCAAGAGGTCATTGTTTAAAGCAAAAATGATGACTGTATTATGAGATTTATATGCACATAAGAATAAAACCTGCATGTACAACCGTACAGAAGCCAGGAGGGGAGGCCAGGAGCCCCATTGTAATTCCTGCCCTGTCCATGGGGTGGCGTCGTGGTACTTGGTGGTACTTGGTGCTAAGGGAAGGAGGTACGGGGCAAGCCCTGAGTTTGGTCCACACAGCACAGCAGAGAAGCTTGCTAACTGGGTAAAGTGATGGTGCCTTGGTCAAATAATGTTGCCATGGCAACTTTCTGTAGAAACATATAATTAATAATTTTCTAAAAGATGGTTACAGCTATAAACTAAAGCCTTGAAGTAGAGCTTTCTGTGTAGTGGCATGAAGAAGCAGTGTGTTAAAATAGGAGCTGGACACCATGGTGCACACCTGTGATCCCAGCACTCTGGGAGGCTGAGGCAGGAAGATTGCAAGTTCAAAGTCAGCCTGGGCAATTTAACAGCATAGCAAGACCCTGTCTCAGAGTTTAAAAAGAGGGGAGCCAGGGATGCAAAGGTCCTGGGTTCAATCCCTGGTAACTCAGAAAAAAAATGCCTACATTAGAGAGCAAACTGTCAGCATGCTTTCCGTCACATCTGACCGATAAGTTCATTAGTAGAGCCGGCCAAGACTCATGCAAGGGTTGGGGTCAGCCATGGAGTACTTCGGTCTTACGAGAAAACAATAGTAGGATTAATGCTAACTTCCCTCAGAAGCCGTAGTGACTGCTGACATTTCCACCAGAGCCAGCGTGAACAGAGCTTACTATTTTAGGGAATGTGTGGTCTTTGGGAGAAATGGAAGACACTGGAATGGGAAAAGTGGCTTAATAGTAGGATTAATGCTAACTTCCCTCAGAAGCCGTAGTGACTGCTGACATTTCCACCAGAGCCAGCGTGAACAGAGCTTACTATTTTAGGGAATGTGTGGTCTTTGGGAGAAATGGAAGACACTGGAATGGGAAAAGTGGCTTTTTCTCCTACTGCCTGAACTTAATCTGCTTACCTACGTTATTTATTTTCTACCATAAAATTTCTAAGTTGCGTTGAGAGACGCAGCTGTGTGGGGAAGGACAAAGGAGCGGCGGCTTTCAGGTGTGGCGATGGGTGGACGCACCCCCTGCTTCACCCCTCTCCGTGGTTTCTGTGCCCGGTCGGGCGCCCACCGTGTGGCCTGAGAGTGGGCAGCTAGGCGGACGCAGCAGAGCCGGTGCCCTCGGAGACGGCAGGGCGGACGCAGGCTTCCTGCAGGTCCGAGCCCTGGCGAGACCCGGGGTAAGCGGAAAGTGGGGGACCCCGGTGACCGGGTTGTGCAGGTGGATGCCGCGGGGGACGAGGCGGCTTCACGGCGCAGTCACACCGTCCTCCTTGAGGGCCGCGGGCCCTGGTCGCTCCCTGCCTGCCTCGGCCCTTCCAGTTTGGGGCTGTGGTTTCCCTGCCGCTGTGGAACCAAAAGGAAGAACGCGAGCAGGCCTGAGGGACCCGTGGCGGGAGGCGGGGACGGGCGCGGCCTCTGGCAGCCCAGCCCGGGGACGGCTTGCTTGCGCATGGCCAGCGTGCAGCGCACTATGTATGGAAGCGAAGACGGAGGTGCAGGGCCAGTGGCCCTCGGGTGTGGGAGGCCCGTGGGGCCAGCAGACGGGTTGGATCGCACACCTTCACGCGATCTGTGCTTGTCGCCTCGCCAGCGCCCAGCAGCCTCGGCCGGGCCACAGCTGCTGGTTACAGGGAGACAGCGCAGCCCGCGTTGCCCGTCAGCATCGGGGAGGGGACTTAACGCGGAACAGCCGAGCCGGAGCCCTGGGCCTCGGCCGCTCCCAGGCGGCCTCTGTGCTCCCCTGGCCCCGCCCAGCTGTGGGGGCTTCTGCCAGGCTTCTGTGATTTTCACATCGTCCTGTTGTTTTCTGAAAACGAGACTTTTCAGATTTTCAAATGGCTTAACGTAGTTCCTTTTTGTGATAAATCGACATGGCAGAAGTTAAGTTGCTAACTGGTATCAAATTGGTTTAGAACCCATTTCTCACAGTCTTGAGTATGTAAATTATCAGCGCATTTTGTTGCTCAATGCTGGAGCAACTCCATCAGGTGGAAAGGACAGATTTTTAAAAACTGCTTTAGCATGTTTTAATTAAATTCTTTGTCCAGAAAGGAGCACATGACCTCTTCATGAGACACTGTTTACCAGGAGACTTCGTATGCGTTGTCTGCATATGTGGGTATTTCAATCTAATTGATTTGAGCTTAAGGAAATTGAGTTAATTGGAAAGAACTGGTCTCCTCTGGGTATTTTGGTGGCTTTTTGCTGTAGTCTCATTTCTTTTTTTGTTTGGTTTGAGAAGCAGCTCTGGAAGTCCAGGCTGTGTAATCTAGGCTGGTCTTGGACTCCCAGTGTAGACCAAGCTGGCCAGCAACTCCCCCTGCCTCAGCCTCTCGAGTGCTGGGACCACACACCACCCTGGACTTGTACTCAGGTCAACCTGGGAAGAAAGGAAGGTTTGTAACCGCTCTTTTTAAATCAGTGAGTTTTTTTTTTAAGTCTTCATGAAATTTTATGTAACAGGTTGTTAGGGGGAATTCGAATCTGTGTGTGGTTGGAAAATCCCGAAAATCTGGCGGCTCTTACGTTGGAACTCCTGACTTAATCACTATGCTTTCCACGTGAGCGAATGGGCCATGGAATTAGTTTAGTGGAGGGATCTGCGTTAAGAGAGAAAATCCCGTGAAGGAGATCCTTAAGACTCGGCGAGCCTGGCCGCAGCAGGGGCCGGACTGCGGGCTGGTTTTGCTAGGGAAGCTGCGTGTGGACAGAGGCGCCCTGTAAGAGGGGCCCTTCCCGGGGCCGCGGTCGGGAGGAACCCGGACAGCGCCGCCCTCACAAAGCCCTGAGCTCGTCTCGCTCTCGCGCAGCCTTCGTCACCTTGCTGAACGGGGAGCAGGCCCGCAGCGCGATCCGGACGCTCCACCAGTCCTCCTTCCGCGGCGAGGACTTGGTCGTGCAGCTGCAGCCCACAGATGCGTTGCTGTGCGTCACCAACCTGCCGCTGTCCTTCACGCTGGAGGACTTCGAGGAGCTCGTCCGCGCCTACGGCAACGTGGAGAGGTGCTTCCTGGTCTACAGCGAGGTGACCGGCCTGTCCAAGGGCTACGGCTTCGTGGAGTACATGAAGAAGGACTCGGCGGCCAGGGCCCGGCTGGAGCTGCTGGGGAAGCGGCTGGGGCCCTGGGCGCTGTTCGCGCAGTGGATGGACGTCAACCTCCTGGCCTCGGAGCGCGTCCACTCCAAGTGCCTGTGCGTGGACAGGCTCCCTGCCCACTTCAGCGACGCCCAGGAGCTCCTGCAGTGCCTCTCCAGGGTGCACACACCTGTGTTCTGCCAGGTACGTGCTCTCTCCAGCTCCGTGGAGGTATTTAGGAAGCTTGCAGATTTACCTCTTCCTCGGGAACTCGATCCCTGTGTTGGGGACCCAGGCGACAGGCGCCCCAGCAGTCAGCGTCCGTGCGCCCACGCGTCTGCCTGTCCCTCTCTGTGCCCGACAGGTGCCAGGGTGAGGGGGCCGGGACCTGGGGATCCCCTGAGCCCTCAGACTGCTACGTG
>NW_022900945.1:3002796-3013407 GCF_012274545.1 Fukomys damarensis
CCGTCTCCCTCACTCAAACATTCGGGATGGCGGCTCTGGCAGGAGAAATGTGAAGTTGGGGGTGTCGCGCCCGACTCGGTGCTTTCCGCGGTGGTAAATAAGTCGGACAGGCAGTTATTTGAGGTCGGCCATCGCCTTTTTCTAAATCCTCGTCCTTCAGCCGCAGTGCGGTGACCCCAGGAGCCCCCGTGTGCCATCAGAGCGCCCCGTGAGGCCCCGCGCCTCTGCCCTGGCCGCAGAGCTCACTGCCTGCTGACTGGGCCGGGGAAAGCCCGCTCTCCCGAGCGTGGCCCGTGGGATCCTCAGCGGTTACCCAGCCGCGTCACGGCCCGGAAACTTCGCTGGGTCCTGAGGGACCAGTCAGCGCCTGCGGAAATCCCGGAGGACGGGAGCACAGCGGGCCCCGGGGCGCACCCTGCGCGCGCAGAGCTCCAGGGGGGCTGAGCATTTAAAGTGGCCCCGCTTTTGAGGGACGAAAACCAGTGTCCTTTGTAGAGCGGCGAGAATCCGCACATCAGACAGAAGAGTGGTATTTTTGGTTTGCAATAGTAGGGCTGCGTGGGGCGCCCCCTGTCGGTGCGTCTCTGAATCCAACCCGGCCGGGAGCCAGGGGCCGTCCGGCTGGAGCAGGAGAGGGCGCTTGGGCGCATGGAGAGCAGCAGGTACTTCCCTCCCCAAGGGTTACCGGGGAAAAAGAGATTGGAGGGCAGTTTTAAAAGAGAAAAAGAACATGAAGAAAAAATAAAAGTTTATTCCAAATACCAACAAAGTCGAAGAAAAGTTAAGTTTTAAAAATAAAAGAAGCCAGCGAGAGAGACGTGGTACTGGACGCCTGTAATTCCAGCATTCTGGGAGGCTGAGGCAGGAGGATTGCAAATTCAAGCCAAATCTGAGCAACTTAGACTTAGATTCTGTCTCAAAATAAAAAAAAAAAATGGAAAAGGGCTGAGGACGTAGCTCACAGCAAAGGCTCTGGGTTCAATCCCAGTTCCACAAAAATAAATAGAATAACAGTAAAAGAAACCAAACCCTTAAAAAGGGTTTCTTTGGATATCTGTCTGAGAGGTGCAGACCCGAGCAGGAGTCCGGTGTGTCGTCTCGGACAGACCCGGTGGACTTCTGAGCACATCTGTCACTTTGTGGCTGAATGTACCATTCAGACGCGCTCCGAGCTGGCCGTCACGGTGTCCTGTGCCGCTCCTGCTTTTGCTCTGGGTGCAGGCTGCCCTGATTCCCTTCCTCGGGTGGCTGGACACACGGCGAGTGTCACAGTGACCAGCTCACTTTGGTCACATTCGGGGGAAATGTCCCAGGTGCACTTTCCTGAGTGAGGGTCGTTTTGGTATTCTTGCCCAGATTCCTGGGCTCTGCCAAAATATCAAGACAAAAGTTGACTGAGATTCCTTCCCCTTTTCTTTGCTGGACGATGAAGACTTTGTTTTACGTCAGTGTGGTTCAGCCGGACGTGGTGGTGCACACCTGTCATCCCAGCACTTGGGAGGCTGAGGCAGGAGTATCGCTGTGAGTTCAAGGCCAGCCTGGGCTACACAGTGAGACTCTGTCTCAAAAACAAAAAACAAAACAAAAAAAAAATCAGCCACTGGTTTATCTTCCTGCCTTTGGGAAGGCCTGCACCTACCCAACGGTAAACCCTGCCTTCCATACAGTAGGAACACAGGGTCACCAGCGTGTGCTCTGCCTTTGTCCTTGAATGTGGATGTTGTTCCTGTCGTGTCTGTCACTGTGAGCTGTGCTGGTGACGAGCCGTGTCCCGTCAGCTGGCGCAGGATGAAGGATGCTCCCCGGGGGGCTTCGCCGTGGTGGAGTACAGCAGCCCGGAGCAAGCCGAGGAGGCGCGGCAGGCAGCCACGGGCCTGAGCATCGGGGGCCGCGCCGTCCAGGTCTCCTTCTGTGCCCCAGGGGCGCCGGGCCGGAGCACTCTGGCGGCACTGATTGCAGCGCAGCGTGTGGTAAGGTCTCCCTCTTGTTGTATTATTGTGATTGTTGTTGTTAGCGTTAGGGTTTGCTTGAGGCAGCATCAAGCTGTGTAGCCCAGGCTGGCCTTGAACTCATGAGATCTTCCTGCCTCAGCCTGCTGAGTGTTAGGGTGGCAAGTGCACACGCCCCCAGCTGGCCTCCTCTTAGGGATGGGGAAAATTCTAATATTGTGCTATCTTCATGGCTGCCATCTGTGCAGGGTAACTGGTCCCAGACTGTACTGTTGTTATGTTTCCGTGACACTGAAGGCATTCCTCGTGTTCGTCTTGTTTTACAAAGTTGGTTAAACGGCATGGTGAATGAAGTCAGTTGTCACCAGAAAGAGAAATTCTGCTTACTGCAGTGCGTCCATCTGGAGAAACGTTTTGAAGGAATTTCGTTCACTCAGCAAATATTTGAGTTGCTATTTCTATTTTAAGTTTGGAGTGCAAGACACCTGCTTTTGAAGAAATGTTTGAAAGTGTCGTGATTACTCTTCTCACTACTGGGATACAATACCTAACACCCACAAGTTAACGGAGGAGAGGTTGATTTAACTCACAGCTTGTGGAGGTGTCAGTCCATAACTGGCTGGCTTCGAGGCAGAGCTGCGTGGCAGGAGGGTGTCACGGGAGAAACAGTCCACGGCAGGGCAGGAGGTGGCGGTGGCAGCCTGCCTTTCTGTCCCTTTAAGCTATAAACCTATTGACTGGTGCTGCTCACACCTAGGGCAGGGCTTGCATGATCCACACCCAGAACTATGCTAAGCTCAGTTACCAGAGCACCCTCAATCCCAGCAATCCCAGCATCGCACACCCGTGATCTCACCCGCTTCTGAAAGCCCCATCTACGAGTATGTGAGGCTTTGGAGGCTATGCAGATAAAAGCGTAACAGGAAGTGTTGTGGCGCCCACAAGTCTCCAAAGATGAGAGCTTGCTTACCCGGCGCCACCTTGCCACTTCCTCATTGTAGTAAGTGGCAGCTTCCTCCCCGCGGGAGGCTCCTTAGGGATGGAGACCACGCCTTCCGCAGACCACCCTAGCACGCAGCACAGCAAGGGTTTGACTTCACGAAGGAAGGAAGTGGGGGAGGAAGAAAGGAGGACAGTTTTGCAAATACTGGGGAGAACCTCATGAAGAAGTGACATTTGGGTGTCACGTTAAAGAACCGAGTGTGGCATTTAAGTGGGACATTAAGGACAGATGCGAAATTGACAAGCCAAGCGAGGGACTGCCAGAGAGAGAGAGCTTCTGCGTGAGCACTGCCTGTCTGCATTGTCAGGGTGGGAGCCTGCATTTGCAGTCGGCGTGCTGCCGGCCCTCGTGGCTGACAGGTCTTCACCCTTGTGTGTCCCTTGTTTGTCCCTCGCCTCTCGTCTGCCGGTCACCTGCCCTTTCGCCTGTGCTGAGGTGCAGTTGTCGCCCACCGCTCCTTCCACGTTGTCGCCGTGGTCTCTGCAGACAGGAGCCAGCCGGGTCCCCACGTTACAGGGGGTTCAGGATCTGGGGGGCTGCGTGGTGCAGAGGTGGGGTGGGAGAGCTGGGCCTGAGGGGCAAGCTGAGGCCTGAGGGACGGGGACCAAAAGTGGACGTCACGGGGAGCTTGGGGAATCTTCTCTCCGCGCTGCAGCAGTCGGACCAGGGTCAGGAGATTGGTCAGAAAGAGTTTCACAGCCATACTGGGCAGGAGGAAATTAGAGGAAGGGATGGAGGGAGTGGCCTTGGTCTCCCATCGCCCGCCCTCCCCTGCTTTCTGACCTTGCTTCCTGGACCCCTCCCATTTTTGGTGTTTTTGAGACAGGGTCTCCCTATATAGCCCTGGCCGGCCTCGAACTCACAGCAATCCTCCTGCCTCGGCCTCCCCAAGTACTGGGGTGACAGGTGTGAGCCACACCCAGCTCCCCCTTTTCCCAGTTCGCTGTTCCCGCGCAGGATCTTTGCTGTCCTTATGCCCTCGCTGGCTCACGTGACCTCAGCCATCTGTTGGTGTCGCCTGCCTTTCTGCTGGCTGTTTGCCCTCCCACCAGATCAACTCCCCAAGTTTGTGACTCTGGGCCTCCAGTCCCTGTTCTGTGGCTCTGTGGCCCAGGCTCCATGTCCCCCAGGAGGGTGGCCACTAACGGTGTGAGCCCTGCTGCTGGCTCTTGGCAGCTCCTTCCATTTCAGAAAGCGGAGGAAAGAGGTTTATTGGGCAGAATTTTAAGGTAGACAAAAAGGAGAGGGAGGGGGACAGAGTGCACATTGGTGCCTGTGTTTGGGGAGGGGCAGTCTGTGGAGGGGGTGAGGCCCACAGGTGGGGGTGAACACAGGACTTGCAGGCACACAGCCAGCCAGGCCGCTCTCACTGTCCTGCCTCGGCCTCCCCTCTGTGAGTGACCCTGGCCTCTGTTATGTGGACCGCTGACCTGTGTTGGGCCCCGCCCCGCTCTGATTGTGGCATTCGAGGCCCAGCGCCCGTCTCGTCCCGTGCCGGCTGCCGTCACAGCTTCCTCCTCCGTCTTCTCCTCAGCCCCCCACTTGTGGCCCTGTAAACGCCGCACATCTGTCCTCCAAGCGGTAGGGCAGAGCCGGCCTGGGGTTGCCGCCCGCACAGGCACAGTGAGACCCGGACCCCGGCCGCACTTTCTGTCCTCTTCACCTTCGGGCCCTGGCCCAACACGGTCTCTGTCCCCGCTGCCGCTCGGGCCTGGCCCCTGCCGTCGCTGGGATGAGGGATGAGTGTGGTTCTCCAGCCTGGAGCTGCCGGGACCGCCCGGTCTTTCCTTGCTGTCCGTGTGACTCTAAAACTGGCGGTGGTGGCGTGGAGTGCGCATTTGGGCCGGCCCCTGGGTCTGTGTCTCCAGGTGAGTCTCACACCCTCCCTTCAGGGTAAGTGGCGCAACTGCAGCGTCTGCAGAGGAAATGACTTTCTGCGGAATTGTCGTTCTCTGTGTTCTGCGCATGGTTAAATGTTTCTTTCACTTAGGGTGGCAGAGGACACACTGTCGGGAGGCCGGGGTAGGAGTGACACCGTGGCGCTGTGCTGCACCGCGGGCAGTTTCTTCCTGTGTGCGCTCCTTCCTCCTCGGCGCTCTCCAGGGTTGGGAACACTCCCGCCCTGAGCTAGCTGGCAGCTGGACATCCAGTGCCTCTCCCGTGACGGCGCTGGGCCTTGGCTCACGGCCCTGGCCACTGTCCCTTGTCCCTCGGGCTCTGAGCCTCCCCGCTGGGCTGCCTGCTGTGTGTCTGTGCCCTTCCTCCCTTCTGTGCTCTTTACTTGGGCTCCGATGACAGGAAGCAGCCGGGCCGCTCTCCTCTGGGGCTCCCCGGCCCCGTCCCTGTCCTCCCCCCACTCTGCCCTTCGCCTGATCTCTGACGCCCAGCTGCTCGGGGTGTGGGTCACATGCGTTCTGCCCCTCATCTGTGTCTTAAAGCAGCGTGGAGGTCCAGGGCGCCACCCCGTGCCCTGTCCCCTGGGTGGAGAAGCTGACCCCGGTGAGGGTGGCGCCTGGTTCTGCTCCCGCACCCGCTCTTTCTCCCTTCACGACTCTGTCCTTGCTTCCGCCACTGGTAAAATCCTGGAACTTCAGACTTCCCACGCCCTGTCATGGATTCTTTCCTGTTTGAGTCTAATCATTTATTAACAAAAGGAACCCTCAGGGCTCAAGCGGGAGTAGAAAATAGCATCTTTCTTGCGTTTTAAAGATTACATTTTAAATGAAATTTTAAAGGCTCTCACAGTGACCTTATCAAAGCCCCGCGCCCTGCCAGCTGAGCTTCTTGCTGTGCAAATCGAAAACACAAAAGTAAAGCTGACCCAGGGAAGGGAGGACCGTGCGTGCCACACAGTGCACATTATAAATCTCAAACTTTTCACCTCAAAAGGAGAATTCCAAGGCCACGTTTCCCCTGAAACAGAGCAAGGCCTGGGGGGCCGCCTCTGACTGCAGCCTGGCGGCTCAGCAGAGAGCCTGTCTGTCCCTCGCTGCCTCCACCTGGGGTGTGGCTCCGCCTCAGATCCGCACCTCCAGGACTTGAGTCCCTGCTGGCCAGGCTTTGAGTGTGGGTGCCGGAGTGACTCATGGCACCGCGTGTGCCCCAGGTTCAAGCCCCGGCCCCAGAATGCGGGGAGCAGGACCTGGCCCACAGCCGGCTTCCGTCCCCGGGGCTGCTGAGGGAGCTGAGAAGGCTGCGCAGACGGCAGGAAGCCGTGGTCCCAGCTGCTCGTCCGTCTCCTGAGCCCACATCCATCCGTCCCTAAGCCTGCTGTGGCCTGGGCGGCTGCTGCTCTTTTCCTACCTGCTGTGCAGGCTGAGAGAGCCAGGCTGAGAGAGCTGAGAGGCAGTGTGGAGGGAGCTCTGTGGCTCTGTAACCCCAGAGCCGTTCCCTGAAGTCAGTGCGGAGTGCACACCTGTGATCCCACCACACAGGGAGGCTGAGGAGGGAGGATCACAAGTTCCAGCCCAGCCTGGGCAACTTAGACTCTTTTGTTAAGAAATAAAAAGGGGCCAGGGATTTTGCTGCGTGGTGCCAGTGCCTGCCCGGCAAGCATAAGGTCCTGAGTTCAATCCCTGGTACTGAAAAAATAAATAAATAAAAAGGCAAGGATGGAGCTTAGTGCAAAGGTCCTGGGGTCAGTCCCCGATACCGCACACACAGCCCTTCCCTGGTGGCCACCCTGGATCATGGCCAATGTCTACTTCACCCCCTCTGGTGGCCCTGTTTTGCTGTGTGCGGGGGAGAGTGACCCGGCTGGCTGGGTCAGGTCTCACTTTCTCAGGGCCTGGAGTTTGTCGTGTTTCCCTTGCATGCATCAGGCTGGTTTGTAAAACTGAAACAATTTCACATGTGTAGGAGGCGGCCCAGCTACACGTGTCAAAGTGGTGCATCTCGGTCTAGTTGTAGAGGATTAAGTTAAAGAAATAGAGATGTTCGGTGCAGAGTTTTGCTTTGTCAGACAGCTCACATTATTAAACTTTTCCTTGTTGGCAGCACTGGGCTTGGAACCCACTGGGCAAACTCCTAGCACTGAGCTGCACCCAGCCCTGGTGTTAAGCTCTCATCAGCGGTATAACAGGACACTTTCTGCTGGGCACGGTGCACACTTCCCGGCATTCAGGCGGCTGAGGCAGGAAGATCACTGTGAGTGTAAGGCCCACTGAGCTACATCACGAGTCCCTGTCTCAAAATCTTTTTAAGACAGACTTCTGTGGTGTCAAAGTGCTTGTGTTGTTCACCAGGTTACCTCGCCATCCGTCAATTCGGATTCCCAGTGGCTCTTTAACGGCGACTTGAGGTCGCACAGATAGTGGGGTGCAGATAACGGGGTGGAGGCCTGTGGCCAAGAATGGGACGGACACAAGCAGACAGACCACAGCGCAGGCTCTGGCCGGAAGAGGGTTCAGGGAGAGGCCTGGGGCAGCGTCCTGCGCGCTTGCCCAAGTGCCTGCCCTAACGCGTCCAATTTGTGTCCCCGAAGATGCAGAGTGGCCAGAAGGGGCTGCTCCCGGAGCCGAGCCCGGTGCAGATCATGAAGGGGCTGAGCAACCCCGCCACGCTGCAGGCACTGCTGCAGCCCCCGCTGTGTGCGCGGGCAGCGAAGCCAGGTGAGTCCGTGGGGCCCTGCGGCCACCTCTCCAGGCCCGTGAGACGGCCTGAGACAGTCGTGTGCTCTGAGTAGTCCTGGTAGGCACCGCCTGCTTATGCGATCCCGACTTTTTAACTGCTAATAAACGTTAAACAACGTTAAATGAAAAGAGCTCCGAGTCACCTGAATCTGCTGCGTGTGTGCCTCCGGCTCACCCCCGCGTCTGTGACAGTTTTAGCAGGATTTTTCTGCTAGCCGTGCCGAGGGTCTGTCACAGGATGGCTTCGCTCTATAGCGCATGACAGGGGCGTTACTTTCGTCTCAGCACCGTGACTCTCTATGGTATCTGCATACATCGAAGAGCAGCCTGCTGGGCGTCCTTTCTGATGTGCGGTTCAGAAGGTGAAGATGTTCGACTTTCCGCAGTGTGGCCGCACTGGCACCGTGGGGCTGGACGTCGGTGTCCAGGGCTCCGGTCAGTCAGGGCAGCCTCCATCCCAGCCGGCCGACACCAGCACTCCGACACTCGGAGTCACCGCCGGCCACCACATAAAGGGCTGCACCCTCCCCCGGCTGCCCCTGTAGGCCCCAGGCCAGGGGCTCCCGGCCACCTGCATTCGTGACCATCTGGGTGCGAATCCGAGAGCTCCCAGCCTCCCACAGGCACGTGCTCGCCACCACACGCGGCTGCTGGGCGAGGGGCCGTGGCGCCCCCGGTCTCCCTGTGACCGTCCTGTCCCAAGAGCTCGCCGCAGGCCCCTCCCTCTGCTCACTCGCCACTCCCTCCCCGGCCCAGCCCGGCTCCCGGTGCTTAGCCGTGTTCACACGACAAGAACACTCTTCCGAACTGGGAGATCCTAAGGACTGAGGGGCCCCTTTCAGGAAGCATGGACAAAACCAGTTTATTTTTTTGGTTTTTTTTAGTACCGGGGATCGAACTCGGGACCTTGCACTTGCCAGGCAGGCACGGTGCTGCTGAGTTACATCTCTGGCCCCACCAGTTAAATTCTTTATGACACAGCGCATTCACAGCGAGTGTTTCGGGTGATCGTGTCATCTGTGCGTACGGCAGGAGGCCCGTGAGGGATTCTGACGTGGCCTGCTGTGCATCCGGACACCTCCTCTGGTTTCACGATACAAGGGTCTCCCTCCCTGCCTTGACACACGAGACTCGGAGAGCCATTATTTCCTCAGGCGCCTGCTCTGTAGTTCGATGATTTTGATTATGATCAGGAATGAAGACAGTCGTTCTCACAGCTCACCCAGCAGATGCAGCCGTCTTAAATGTTTGTGCCCCAAGTAACAAAGCTTCCAAATATATAAAGCAAAACACACAGCACTGAAAGGAAAGGCAGGCCAAGCCGAAGCTAGGGGATGAGTTGGTCACACTAAGTGCGGTGGAGAGAGAGCCCGGGCTTCGTACTTTATGGCTGGCAGAAGGCTGCAATGAAAGCAACTTCCAGGACTGAATCACGAGGAAGGAGCTGTCACCTTCGACCACTGACAGGGTCAGCATATCCTTCATCCTCTGATAAATCTGTGAGACGTTTAAGGGAATCACCCTTTACCCTCTGGGGCTGTTGCGTTTGCATTCTCTTACGTCACACAGTTGAGTTTTTCTGTTTTCTCACAGCAGTTCTCGGAGCATCCCCCAGCCTGCCGCAGCTCATCAGCACCCCGGTGCCCCCCACATTCTTACACCTGAGTAAAGCACACCAGGTACGTGGGCCGGGGGCTCCAGGTCACAAGGGTCTGGAGAGAATGGTTCAGAGTTCCCAAGAAGTCGACTGATTGTTTTGCTTTTAAGGAAAGTCTTTAATAAGTACACGTTGCTACTTAAAATCGTAGCTTGGTGAGTATATCAGGTTTAGGGAAGCTCATCAAAGCAGCACAGTTATATTTATTGATTCCTGTTTGTTAGGCAGAGAAGAGGTATATTTTGCAGTATAGTTCTGCTAGATAATAAGTCAATAGTTCAAAGTAAGAGCTTTTATATTTACTCAGAAAATATTTATAGGGCTGGGGTGTGGCTCAGGAGGCCTGGGATCAATCCCCAGCACTGCAAAAAAATTACAAATATATAATCACGTATAACTAAGTCATTACAATTGAAATGTGTTTACAAATATCCGTGCTATTGGAAACAAATGTTGCTGGGCTGGGGATTTAGCTCAGTGGTTCCGTTGCCTGCCTCACAAGCTCAAGGACCCGAGTTCCATCCCTGGTACCAAAAACAAAACAAAACAAAAATCTGAAGGAAATAAATGTTGCCATCATTTTCAGATACTGTTTAAGGCTGCACCATCGTGTCAGGCTTGTGTGGGCTGCGGCTTGGCACAAGCTGAGCAAAGGACCGAATGGTCCGGGCGCAGCCCCGCCTCGCCGAGCCGGCCTGCACTTCTGTGCTGAGCCTGGTGCAGACCCAGGGCTCTGTGGGGCCGACCCCACTCACCTGCACATCTTATCAAGAGCCTAGCAGATACCAAGCCTTGCTGGTCACCACAGCTGCAGCCTTAAGCACAACACTCCGGGCGCAGATTTCACACAGCAGGGAAGGCGAGGCTGGCTGGTGTGGAGGGTGGTGTGCGGTCAGGGGCTATGGCATCACTGTGGGGTCAGGAGGCCAGATGCCTCCGTCCAGTGTGAATGCTGCTGATGTCCCAGTTCCAGGGCCGCCTCCGCCCTCGTGGGTCTCTGCTCCTGCCGTGTACTCCGCCCAGGGTGTCCCCACCTACGCCGTATCTGTGCCCATGTCGCCTGTGCCCTGCACTCCGTCCTCTAAACTCCACTGCGCCGCTGCGTGTCCTCGTAGCCCCTGGTTCTCCTCAGAGTCGCCTCTGTGATCTTCTGTTCTGATCATTAACCCTCCCTCCACGTAGACCCCGAGACCCTGGTGCTGCAGCTGGCAGAGAACAGAACAGGGTTGGGGCAGCGGGGTGCGGTGCCTGGCTGGGCAGGGCCGGGCGGGCTCGCTTGTGTTAAGGATCTGCAGCTGGGGGGCAGGTGGGTCACCGGCCGCCTGTCCCCTCCCCAGAGCCCGTTCCTGCAGAGCCTGCCCGCTGTGGCCC
>NW_022900945.1:3013569-3019757 GCF_012274545.1 Fukomys damarensis
GAGTCGCGCCGCTGTCCCGGCTCAGCGCATGTCTGCCCTTCTCTTGCAGAAGCCTGGCCTGCTCGGGGACCCCCCGGCCCTGGTCCTGCAGACTCCACTCGGCATGGGGCCGGCGCTGCCGCTGAAGAAGGAGCTGGGACCCCCGGGAGAGGCGCCCGGAAGTAAATGTGCGTGGTGCCCGCAGGCGGCGCTGGGGTCAGGGCCTCCCCTGGCAACACAGATGGGTCTCGGAGCTGGGAGGGCCCCGTCTCCAAACCCCGGGTCTCAGAGCTGGGAGGGCCCCGTCTCCAAACCCCGGGAGAGCACGCGTGCCCTGGGCGCCTCGGGGCACCGAGCAGACTGGCCTTTGTTTTTTCTAGAAAAATAAGAGCGTGGCACCTCACCGTGGTTCCTTATTTGAACGTGGTTTTTGTTTTTCTAAATGTTTTAGGTGTTTATTAGTCGGTGTTAGCCGTGCATAACACGTGCATCCCTCCTGGCAGTCGGTGCGGGCGCAGCCCCCTCTCCCCTCTCCCCTCTCATTGCTCTTTAGTTTGTTTACAGTTTGCGTTTCTCACACGAGAGAAACCGTGTGATATTGAAGCTCTTGTGTCTGATGTATCTCACTTCTCAAGCACATCCATTTCCTACAAATGCCTCGTTCCTCCCCCTTTAGGGCAGAGTGGTTCTCCGTGGTGTGCAAACACCACGTTTTCCTTATCCGTTCGTCTGCTGGCGGACGTGTCGGTGGCTTCCAGGAGTCATGGATCACTGTAAGCTGCTGTCTGACTCTTTCGGACCGAATGCGATTTTTGAAAGGTGCTTTCAGTCTGAAGCGTAGTTGGAAACAGTCTTACACATGATTCTGCTCAGGGAAAGCCAAGCGCCACAGTCATTTAAAAGCCAGTTAAACACGGGGAGCGCACTTAGCCTTTCTGCCAGAAGCCAGCTAGTCATGTGACCAAATCGTCCACTGTGACTGTTAAAATTGACCAGGCAAACATGAAACCAGTGAGGAGTTTATGGGATAGTAGGGACTGTTCTTCCAAAAAATTTAAAATTTTTCGTGACTGAAAGCTTATCCAAAATATTTACTCATGTCAAATAATCAACAGTTCACGATAGTATGTGCTGCTTTAAGGACACTGAAAATTCAGTGTCCAAATAAATACATCAGTAAAGGGAGAACCAAAATATCCACTTAATACTTAAAGTTACTTAAATTTATTTTGTAAATTTGTTAAATGTAAATTTGACTTAAAAGTTATCAAAATTAGCTATTTTCATTTAATTTTGACCTGTGGATTTTAAAAAACGAATGGTTTCAGATTTTCCTATTGAAACTTTAATTTTTCTCAGAATTTCTTGCTATTTGTAAAAATACTGCTAATTAAAAATAAACCAGCAGTTTGCTGGTGTTTAACAAGCAGCTTTCTAGTGTTTTTTTTTTTTTTTTTTTAAAGCCTTGACATGTACCGGTTTTGGATTTCCAGGCTTATTCTCCAACAATGGCCACTTCCCGTTAGCAGTGTAGAGAACTTACACAGGACCGGGTAGGGTAGAAGAAATAAAGACAGGTAGAAAGGAGACAAAGAGAATTGTACTTTTAAAAAGTGTACTTTTAAGGAAGAGTGCAGCTGCAGGACAGAAGTTAGTTCAGCCTTTTTCCCATCCAGGAAACTAGGTCCAAAGGAAAGAGGAATCCGAGGGCCTAAGGACGCAAGCAGCACGCCCGTGACTGTCCACGGCCCAGGGCAGCGGATCCCGCACTGCAGCCTTGTGCTCAGGGCTCGCACCCTAACCTGGCCCAGTGGGTCACCTGGCAGACAGTGGGGTGCACGCCCCAGGCACCCCAGGAAACCCGACTGCCGCCGGCACCTGTCTCCCTCTTGAAAGCCGTGTCCTGTGCTGCGTGTGTGCTTTTAAAATCCTGCCCGATCTTAGCCCTCTTTATGCCTTTGCTGTCACATCTTGAAAACTCTGTGGGGGAGTCAGAGGGCCAACAGCTTGCCCCGTGGGCGGGGTGCCCCGTCTCCTTTGGGGAACCCTGCCGGTGACCCCGAGTTGAGATGACACAGGGGCACTCGGCCTTGGCGCTGGCACAAACCTCCTCAGACGCCTTGTAACACTTCACCATGGCCTTCAAATGTGGAAGATGACGAGTTGTAAGGCTGGGCCTTCCAGAGCCCGGATGTAACATAAGGGAGACGGTGGGGCTGGGGACACAGACTCCCCAAGAGAGGTAGGTTACGATCTATTGGCACAACAGAGAGAAAATGCCCCAGAGCCACGTGAAGGAACATACCACAGCTGCCTGCCCTGCATGGCTGAGAGAAAGCGGAGGAGGCAGGGTTCATGCCTTGGCTTAACTAATGTTCAAAACCAGGCAAGAAGTCACTGTCCCCGGAAGTCAGGTAGCAGCAGAGCCCGGGTTGTGCTGGGAGGGAAATTCGGAGGTGGCTTCCACCAAGGAGGCCTGGGTGTGGGGGAGAGTTCTGTCTGTGCCAACTCCCAGGATCCTTGGTCCGGTCCTGCACACCTTCCCAGCTGAGTGTGTAACAAGTGTGTGTACAGAAACACGCACAGATAACTTACAAAAGGTACATAGGCTTCTAAAGTCTACAATTAAAACTTGCAATTAAAAGACACTGTATACAGGCCTGGGGATTTAGCTCAGTGGTTCTGCTGCCTGCCTGAGTTGGATCCCTGGTACCAAAAAACAAAAACACCATATACTGAGATTACCCTAGGAGGTACTGAAAAAGACAGTGCTGTTGCTGCTGGAGGCTCTTGATTTTGAGCCTCCTGCGCCACTCTGGAGGGGATAGACCGAGTGTCCGTGTGCGTGGGGGACACTGTCGGAGGACACGTGTAACCAAGCCTGCCCCTCGTGTCCCACAGCCCTGAACCTGGTTCCGACTCTGGCGACCCTGCCCGCCACCGTGGGGCTACTGCCCTTCTTCCCCGGCCAGCGCAGCGTGGGACCGGCAGGCCCAGGCTCCAGGCGGGAGCAGCATTCAGCCGCCGTGGGTGTGGCAGAAGGGAGCTTCCCGGGCCCTCAGCTGTATCCGCAGAGCTTCGCCAGCCTCGCTGCTGGGGGCCTGCTGTCCGAACCCCCCAGGCAGCCACAGAACCAGCCAGCAGGACCGGGTTCAGGGGTAAGGAGGCAGGCAGCGCTGCGCTCGCGGTGGTCCTTCGGGGCCAGGACCTGGTGACCCAACATGAGGCTGTCCCGGGCTGTGCTTAGTTTATAGGCGGCACAATGATGGTGTTTAAAAAGTAAGGTTTTACTTGTCAGTAGTATACTTAAGGTCTAGAAATGTGGGTTACACATTGGATCACTGCTGTGTCCTGGAAAGGATGATTTATTAATAGTTTCCTTTTCTGCCTCAGTACTGCCCTCTTTAAAAAAAAAAAAAAAAAAAAAAAAAAAAAAAAAAAAAAAAACTTTTCTTTTAAATCTCTATAATTATCTACAATAAGCTTTTAGGAAAGTACCACAAATAGGTTAAAAAAGAAAAAAATAATGGCCAGGGATTTAGCTAAGTGGCATGGCACCTACCTTGAAAGTACCCAGGACCAAAAAAAAAAAAAAAAAAAAAAAAAAAAAAACTAAAAAACAAAAACATGCACCAGCTCTCTTGCAGATGAGAAGGGGGAACCAGGAGATGAGGGAGCAGGGAAGCCCCCCGGGGAACACGAGCATCCCCCGCAGCAGGCACGCACTCAGGGAGGAAGAGCACAGACAAAAGGTCTGTCCCCCATCAGTTTTGCCAGACCACAGCGGGTGCTGGCCCGACCCTAACCGGAGTCGTGTCTTTTATAACCCGAGAGAAAAGTGGACAAATCTGGCCAGGAGGAAATGAAATGCACTGCGGTCCTCCACGTCTGTATCTGTTAGAGAGGCTGGCACCCTTGTACCTCACTAGTTGTGTGAAAACATGGGACGGGAGGTGTTCTGGAGAACTGTGAATTCGTAGCCTTCTCCCCAAATTTAGACTTGGAGTTTATTAAATGCGCCTATTGGGCTTGGTAATATTTTTAGCACTAGAGACAAATAAGCTTTCCTCTGACCTTTGGTTATGGCCATCAGATGTAAAATAAAAATCATAATAATAGATGCTGAAGACTATTTCTAGAAATAAGATTTGAGATTATTTTTTTCTAGTGAAGATGAACTCTTTCAGCTTTAAGTGAGAAGATTGTAAAGATATTTTTACCTCTATTTCATTTCTAAAGTTGTTTGTTTCTAGGACAGTTTTTTTTAAAAAGCCAATTGAAAAAATAACAGATGAAATGTGATCATTTTAAGTTTTGATCACGGTCCATAAATATTTCATAAGTCTGTACCACCAGGTAGGTCACACCTTAGTCACATGAGACTGGATGTTGGGAACTAAGGGCCCCTCTGTCCGGTGCAGCCTTTCTCGTGTGTCCTGCTGAACGTTCACCTTTGTCCCTGATGAACAGGCCGCCTCCAAGGGCCGGAATTCACTCCTGGGAGATCCCCCGAGGGAGATCAGGCTCAGTAAGAACCCGTACCTGAACCTGGCCAGCGTGCTGCCCGGGGGCTGCCTGGCATGTAAGTGGGGCTGGCTCTGGAATGGGTTTCTCTTGCATAACCAAAACCAAACATTGGAACCAAACAACGCCTGCTGGCCAAAGGGAGCCCCAAACCAAGGCCCACTCTTTAAGTGGGAGAAAACCTAATTAAAGTTAGACTCTTAAATGCGTACTATTCTCTTTAAGAGAAACACCTTTAACTGTATTTTCTCAAGAATATGACAGTTTTACTGAATTATTATTGAATCATGATGAAAAATAATGGACTCATTTGACAACAGCGTAATTCTTACATACAGAAGCATTTTTCTGAACCAGAGATAAATTCTAAAACATCTGACCAATAGGGAGCAGCAGTGGAACTGTCATTACTTTCCTGAGGCCCTGTCCC
This sequence comes from Fukomys damarensis, assembly GCF_012274545.1. Lineage (NCBI taxonomy): Eukaryota > Metazoa > Chordata > Mammalia > Rodentia > Bathyergidae > Fukomys > Fukomys damarensis. Next base: position 3,018,503 of record NW_022900945.1, read on the forward strand.
TAGGTCTTTGATTAGTAAACATCAATTATTCACTCAAATACATTTTAAAACATCACGAAGGCAGCCTGCCCCGGGCCCTGTGACGTGCTGCAGCATCCGTAATGCAACACTGCACCTTTTTCTAAATAACTGAAGGCTATCTACAGTATTCACTCAAAAGTTGCAGTGATCTATTTTAGGATGAACTATTTGTGACGCAGTCTCCAAAGCATATTTTTCAGTGGAAAAAGCAAATGTTCTCACACAGTGATTCCATTCGCGTCTCTGTGGAGTCATACGCTCTTGTGTGCACGTCCGTGACGGAAAACACAGTAAGTCTGGACACAAATTTGGGACTGTTAGCACTGGGAAAGACAGGACTGGATGAAAAGAGGTGAACTTCGCTTTTCATGACATCCTCTGTATTTTATGAAGTATCATCTCGAGCTCAAACATTACTGTGTATTTTTAAAAGGCAGAACAAAGTTAAATACGCTTTTATTGTAATACTTTTAATATAATACATTGGCCTCAAAACCGATGATAACTACTGCATTAACGAGAATGTTTATTCTTTGTATGCCTTATTTTAGCAATTAGGCATAGTTTGAAGTGTTCCATCTTTTTTATCCATGCAGCGAGCTTCCACTTTTTGTCTTTCCAAATGATCACTCCTGGGCAGGTGAATACAGCGTACAGTAACAACCCAGCCTGTGTTCCGGGGCAGAGGGCGCCCTGGGGGTCGGCCCCGCTTGCATCTGTAGCGCAGTGAGCTGAACCGGCTTCCTCTCCACAGCTGGTGTGAGTCAAAGCACCCTGCGGAAGGCTGGACTCGCGAGCACCCTCCTGGACGCCCTCGCTCAGGGGACCGCGCGCCAGGCGCTGGAGAAGTGCGTGGCGCTCTCTGCGCCCTCTGGGGCCTGCACCCAGGTGAGTGGTTTGTCCCTCAGAGGGGAGCCTGCGATCCCTGTGTTCCTCTCTCGGGCACCTAGCAGGCCGCAGCTTCCTGCTCACCTCTTGAACTTGGGAATGACCCGATGCGGTGTCAGTCTGCCCAGCGTGCACCGTCCGTGCCACACCGCCCGGTAAATACGGCGTTAGGAGGACGCAGCAGGCGCCGGTTTACCTGTTTCCCCTGCTGCGTCCAGGCCACCCCGCAGGGCAGCTCTCTGGCCTCTGGCTCCGGGGGAGGCCGTCTCTCTCTGGCTGTGCCCGGGAGCTGTGCCCCGCCGTGAGGTTCTCGGTCTCCTCGGCCAAGCCGTCCGCGGGCTCGGGA
>NW_022900945.1:3019926-3107050 GCF_012274545.1 Fukomys damarensis
CGGCCAGGCCCCTCTCCAGCCCTACTCCAGCCCTCCTCCGGCGGCAGAAGAGCGCGTGGCGCTGCGAGCCCGCCCGGGCAGGCAGGGGTCAAGTCCCGCTGGGCGCGTGTGCTAGAAAGCAGCTCGCAGCTCTGAGCCGTCTGCGAGGACAGGGCCTCCTCTCACCTCCCACGGCCCGTGAGTTGTACTTAGGGAATGTCAAAGGTCAGGGTATTATCGGAGATCTGTGAAATCGTTCATGAATAATGTCTAGGTGCAAATACCAGAAACAACCAAAATTTCCGTAAGACTCGGCGCACAAACCATCATATTTACACCAGGAGCTAGAATGCAAAGGTAAAAATCGTGTAGGGCAGTGTGTAAACACATGGTCATTTTTTTATAATCTATTCTTATTTACAAAATATCCTCCTACACAATTTCAATTTTTATTTTATAAAGAACAAAATTTACTTTTATAAATGAGCATCGTACATTTTAAAAAATTTAGTGACATGTGTATTGAAGATTCAGAAACTTTCTGGAGTGGCTCTCTGTTCCAGTCGGTCCTGTTTGTCCCCGCAGTTTCGCCTCGCAGAGCCCCGCGCTAAGCTGGTTTCTGTCCTGGCGCCCAGACCTTTCAGGCCCACACGAAGGAAGCCTCTGCCCCCGGGCCAGTCCCTGCCACCATTCCAGTCCGGCTTGGCCTTGGAGCGAGGTGTGTTCTCCCTCGCGCTCTTAGTAATCTTAGCTAATGTTACAAATGGAGTGAGGGAGCTAGAGGAAGGTGGTGCTGTATCAGAATTCCTTCTGTCCCCTCTGCCGGAATGGGGGAAGAGGGCTAAGAAAAAGGAGCCAATAATCTGTGGGTTGTTTTAACGCTTGCTGCATGCACTGCACTGCAGTGACAGCATTTATTTACTCTTACTTTAACAGCTCTACAGCTAAGCCCCTGGCGCCCTACATTCCCAGCAACGCAAGCCTTTGATATGGGTAATGAACTACGAGTTGTGTACGGTGGTACCCGGCCCACGGATTTCCCTGGTTTTAGTTTTGAGGAAGATGGCAGTGTTGTGTGTTTGCATGGGGAAGACGGCTGCAGTTGTGTTTGGCACCCAGTGTGGAGTTTGTGAACAGAAGCAAAATTTTGTTGAGCGCTCTTGAGAACTCAGTTGTGTGCAAACAGAAGCGTTTGTGAACTGAGGTATCACTGTATTCATTGGTCATTTGTATTTCTTCATCTAAGTATCTATTCATTCCAGATGCCCAATTTTGGATTGGGGTCTAATTTTTTGTTCTTTACATATTCTAGACATTAGTCCTTCAAGGAGCCACCAAAACCTTTTTCCCATTGTGCAGACTGCCTCCTCACCCCGTTGGCAGCTACCTTCACTGTGCAGAAGCCTTTTAATCTGATGGGATCCTGTGTGTTGATTCCTGATGGTATTTGTGTGACTGGGGTTCTGTTTAGAAAGCCCTTGCCTACCCGCGTCAAGTTTTACCTATTTCATCTTCCTGCAGCTTGTTTCTCTCCTGATGCTTAGATCTTTGCCACAGTTTGATTTTAGTTTAGTGCATGGTGAGGTAATGGTTCTGGGTTCATCTTCAGCCCATGGAGAGCCAGTTTCCCCAGCACCTTTGTTAGAGAGAGAGTCATTCCTCCAGCAAAGGGAGGCGGCCCCTCTGTCGACTGTGAGGTGAGGTCGCTGAATGTGCCTGCAGTGTTCCGGCACCCTCTATTCCACGCCACTGACCTACGATCTTTCATTTTATTTTTGTGTTTGGAAATACCATGCTGTTTTTATCACCGCAGCTTTGCATATAACTTGAAGTCCAGGAATGCGATGCCCCTTATCCTCCCCTTGTTCCCTATGGTTGCTCTCAGTATTCTGCCTCTTCTGGTTCCATGTGAATTTTCTGTATTTCTGGTGAAGAATACTTTTGGTATTTGTGTTAAATCTGTTTAACACTTTGGAAGGGTGGCCACTTTGACTACATTCATTCTGCCTATCCAAGAACAGGAGATATCTTTCTACTTTCTGATATCCACTTCAATCTCCTTTTTCAAAGTACTGTGGTTTCTTTGTAGAGGTGTTTCACTTCCTTGGTTAGGTTAATTCATGTTGTCGTCTGCTGTTTGGCCTGTGGAGTTCGGTTCGGGAGCTCGGACTGGGAGGGCAAGGTGTGGAATCACCAGGCAGACTCCGGGGAGATTTCTGGAACGCTTCTACTTTATTTAGGAAATGCACAGGCTTATACAGCTTACATGTGGACAACCACGGGAGAGGAGCATTTATATACATGGCACTTTCTTATAGGTTATGCAGATTCATACATTAGTGGAGAACATTGGGCGATATCTTACTGGCTAGACATATGGTGGGGTGATTCTTCTTGGGCGAGCCGAAGGAGTCACGGACAAGGGGTGGAGGTGTAGCCTGTTAGACCCAGGTCTACGCACTTAGGCGAGCTTGCTCAGCCTCAGAGAGGTCTTCAGGTTTGCTTAGAAGACAGCAGTGTGGCACATCTGGCCCAGCCAGGTTTGAACTTCTCCCATAAATTCATAAGTGTTTCATTTTTCTTGATGCTACTGTAAAAGGTACCGTTTCCTAATTTCTCTGTTGGGAGTTTATTATTGGTGTATAGGAATGTTATTTAGTGTGTTGACTTTGTATCCTGCTATGCTACTGAATTTGGTTACTAATTCTGGCAGACTTTTTTTGTTTTGGGTATTTTTAGTACCAGGGATTGAACTCATGACCTTGTACTTGTGAGATGGACACAATGCCACTGAGCTAAATCCCTGGCAATTCTAGGGCTCTTTTGGTGGAGTTTTTGGGGTCTTCTATATAGAAGATCATGCCATTTGCAAATAATGATTAAACTTTTTCTATCCATGAACCCTTCATTTCTTTCCCTTGCCTAATTGGTCTGGAAAGTGTTTCCAAGAGCTGTACTGAACAGGAGTGGTTATGGAGACACCCTTGTCTTGTTCCTGATTTTAGAAGGAAAGCTTTTAGCTTCTGTTTCATATCCTGTTCGCCATTGGTTTGTCATAGGTAACTTTCAGATTGAGGTGAAGACCTATTATTTTTTGAGGGTCTTTATCATGAATGGATGCTGGATTTTGTCAAATGTTTTTACTGTGCCTACTGATGATCATATGGTTTTGTCTTTGCTTCTATTTATGTGGCGAATTGCAGTACTGGTTTGTATGTCAAGCCACCCCTGTACCCTGGAATGAATCCCACTTGGTCATGGTGTGTGATCTCTTTGATGACTCACTGCATTGTTAGCCAGTATGTTATTGAGGATTTTTGCATCTATGTTCATTAAAGAGATTGGCCTGTAGTTCTTTTTTTGGTCAGGTCCTTTTCCAGTTTTAGAATCAGGGTAACACTGGCTCCCAAGAATGACTTTGGGAGTAGTGCTTCTCTTTCAGTTTCATTAAAGGGTTTGAGAAGTTAGTATTAGATCTTCTCTAAAGTTCTTATAGACTGTGGTAGTAAATCTACCTGGATCTAGGCTTTTAGTGAGTACTTTTTTGTTGTTGTTTTTTGTTTTCAATTTCATTGGCTGATATGGGGTTAGGATTTTTATATATTCTCAGTTCAGCTTTGGTGGTTGTATATTCCTCTAGGAATGAGGGTTCTTAAAGTAGTTACCAGTGATTTACTGGATTTTAGCAGAATGCATTGTGATTTTGCCTCTCTAATTGCATGGATTTGAGTCTTTCCTTATTTTAGTAAAATTGGCTAAGGGTTTGTTGTCTCTTGTTGATTCAAAGAACCAACTCAATTCACTGATTCTTTGTAATTTTTTGTCTCAATTTAATTAATTTCTGCTCTGATCTTTATAATGTTTCCTTACACTAGCTTTGGATTTGAAGTGTTTGTTTCTCTAGGACCGTCGGGTGCATTAGGTTATTTATTTGGGCTTTGTTTTTCTGACGTAGGCATCCACTGCTATAAATTTCCCTCCTAGGACTGCTTTTGTCCTATAGCTTCAGGCATATCATACTGCCGCTATTTTTGTTTTGTTTTGCTTTTGGTACTAGGGATCAAACTTAGGTCCTTGCACTTGCAAGGCAGGCAGCAGAACCACTGAGCTAAATCCCCAGCCCATAGCACTCACTATTTGATTGTGAGAACTAATTTCTTCCTAGATTTTCTGTCACTCATTGATTAGTCAAGGCACTGCTTAATTTATACATTTGTATAGTTTGTGGTTTCTTTTGTCATTGTTTTCTCATTTCATTGTACTATGATCTGATAATACACATGGGATAATTTTGATTTTTTTTTTACATTTACCTAATCATGCTTTAGAGCTAGTATGTGGTCTGTTTTGGGGAAAGTCCCTTGCACTGCTGAGGATGAGCATCCTGTTGTTGGTTGGAACACACTGTAGACAACTATTGAGTCCATTTGTGAAGGTCTGACTCAACTTTTTGTTGTCTAGTGGATGTTTGTGACAATGGAGTCTTGAGGTTCCCCATTACAACAGGATTGGTGTTTATCTGCCTTTTCAGGTCAGTCAGTACTTACAGAGGTGGGCACACTATTTGGTGTATGGAATTGTTCCCCTCACTGCTATGCAGTGCCCTCTGTTCCCATCAGTGAGGACAGCTGCTCCTGCTTTTTCCCATTGTGTGGAATATTGTTTTCTATCCTTTGATTTTTTAATCTGTGGAATTTTTTGAATTAGATGCTTCTTATATACTGCATATCACTGGGTTTTCTTGATCCATTCTGCCAATCTGTGTCTTTTGATTGGGGAAGTGAGGCCATTCACATGGAGAGTTACTACTGAAAGGTACGGACTTATCCCTGTCATTACATTGTTTCCCTGGTGCTGGTTTCCTATTTTTCTTTGCCCAGCTGTTCCTCCCACCATGTGTGTTCATTCACTTTGACTCACTGGCACTGGTGGCTTCAGTGTCTGTTTCTACGGGACCCATGAGAATTTTTTGGCATGCTGGTTTGGTGGTCACGAATTTCTTGCGGTGCTCCTTGTCAGGGAAATACCTTGTTTCTCCATCGGTTTTGAAGGAGAGGTACAGGGTACATAAGTTGGGGTTGGAAATTATCTTTTAAGGCTTAAAACATTGCACAGCTAGCCCTCCTGACCTTGAAGGTTTGTGTTGCAAAGTCTTTGTAATTCTAATGGGTTTACCTTTATATGTGATTTGTTGCCTTTCTCTAAAGGCTTTTACGGTTTTCTCTGTGATGGTCTGCTGTCCAGTATAAGGTGGGGGGCATTCTTTTTTGCTTGAGGCTGTATGGGCTCTACTGGCTCACTTATCTGTATGTTTCTTTCCCCGTATTTGGAGCAGATTTATGCCATTTGTACTGTCTTATTTTCTCCTTATTCCAGTCAGTCGTTTTTGCACCCTCTAGCAGCAGTGGTACCCATTTTTCACGTGCTCGTTGCTTTTGTGTCTGAGCAGTTGGTCTTTGAAGCATCCTTGTCGTCTAGTTCTAAAATTCTGTCCTCACATTGATCACTTTTGCTGCCCATACTTTGAATACAACTTTTAATACCAGGAATCGAACTCCGACCTTGCGCTTGCAAGCCAGGTGCGGTGGCACCCCTGAGCCACGTCCCTGGTGCAGTTTCCTGGATTCCTGACTGAAATCTTTTCATAGACTTTTAATTCTTTGCTAAACTGGTCATTCGTGTTTTGTATAATTTGTTTCTTTCAGCTTTTTATTAGTGTCTTTTGTAAGCGCCTGGATTGTTTTGGTTATGACTTCTGTTTTGCTTATCTGGATCTTCTGTGACCCCCACTATCTTTATCTGTTTCCTAACCTCCTCTGTTTTCAAGTAATTTGGTGTGTACCTTATGCTATTCTCTTTGAAGCCCCCCAGGACTGGCTTCAGGGCAGCTGGGAATTTGGGGAGGCATTTTGTTGCCTCGTCTTAGTTATCATTTGTTTTTGTTTTGGGCTGTGATCTGGGGACATAGTATGAAAACTTTGTTGCTGGTAGAGCCATCTTTTTAAGCCTCTCATCAGTAATGTACTTTGGCCACGCCTAACTAGAGTCTTTGCCTCTGCCCCACTATCTGCCCACCTCAGTTAATTTGGGAGGGGAGTAGCTGGTGTAACACCAAGTTCTCTGGGGAATGTACTCCAGTACTTTTAATGTCACAAACGTAATCTGGGTATTGGCTTATAGAGAAAACCCATTAGTAGCAACAAGTATGTGACCCTGGTAATGCCAAGCAAATCAGCTATACACTAGTATTGTTGAAGATAAAATGGATATTAAATACTTAAGAACCAATCATGTACCGCCCTCAACCCTCCTAGAAGAAATCTACAGTTATGGTGTAAATGTCATGTGAGAAACAACCCACATAATGACTTACTGCTAATGTGTACTACATGCAAAAGCTCTCAGAAAACTCAACAGTAATTTTATAGTTAACGATCCAAAGACTGATAAGCTCTAGGGCTATACAATTAAAGATACAAGGGTTGGGAACAGGAGTACAACAGGAAAAATTTGAAACCTTAAACTATATGAGGAGCAAAGAATCCTATAAGGGAGTAGAAGGAAGTTTATAGGACTAGGTAAAGGTAACAGATGAGAAATAGAAGACAAAAGGAAGGAAAAAAGAAATCATAAAGTAAAAATAAGAAAAATTAAAGGGGAAAAAGAGGAACATATTGGACAAAAGGAAAAACCCCCCAAATCCCAGTAAACCGGTGAAGAGGAAAGAAGAAATAAAAAAGAAAAAAGAAAAACACTCACAAAAATATTTTCTCTGATTCTTAATGTATGGTTTTCTTCTGGGATCCATGACTCTGGGCACTTTCCAAGTCAACATTCCTGCTCACACTGGCAAAGAAGGCAGTCAGACCCCAGACCCATGCCGGATGCAGGCACTAGCAGGCAGTAGTGGGGTCAGGGTGAGGGCACCAATGCTATGACTTTCAAATCCAGAGCAGCTCGGGCTGGACCTGGCCTCTACCTACCACAGGGCTGGGACCTGCGTCCTTCAGCTCACTCCCCCGGGGGCCTCTTCCAAGCCTCCCTGCCTGGCCATCTCCCATGGCTGCCTCTCACCCAGTCACTGTGGGACCCTAACACCAGGATCTCTGCAGTGCAGTCATCTAGGCTGCTCCGCGTCCCTGGTTCAGTCAGCCCTCTTCCGGAATGGCACCTGACCAAGCACGCTCTCTGGGATATGGCAGGTGCACGACTGGAGTCACTCACCTGCTGCTGGCTGTTGAAGGACTCCCATGGGAGCAGAATCCCACGCTCTTCCTGCAGCTCAGCTCACAGCACCAACCAGCCCTTTCTGCAGCCACAGTGCTCACTGAGGCCCAGCTTATACTATTCTCTGTGGGTTTGGTCTCCTTTTCCTGTGAGCCACAAGCCAGGACCAGGGAGAAACAGATGGACTCTTGTCTTCTCTGCGTTGTCTCTCCCATTTCCATGTAGGTTTTAATTCCGTCGGATCTTTCCTGGTTCCCAGGGATCTACTTCCCTTTTTTTTTCCCTAAGTTCCAGTGTCTGGCCTACTTCCCTTTTTTTTTCCCTAAGTTCCAGTGTCTGGCTTCTGAATCTCTGAGAGGATGGGTTGTTATTGCTCACCACTGCATTTTCCTGACACTCTTTACTTTTCTAAACTTTCTTCAGGTGATTTGTAGTATTCCAAACTCTTCTGTTTCCCCCTTTTCACTGGCTGGCTGTACCTTCTCGGTATCCTGTGATGGTGCTGAAATTTAGGCACATCATGTCACCCCGACTGATTCAGCCTTTCACCCCAAGCTTTCGTCTTCTCACAGGTGCCCCCCCTCAGGACTGAGAAGCGTGGCGCAGCCTACCTCCTTGCTGCCCCTGCGGGCGGCGTAGGGGGCGGCGTGGACCAGCACGCCCAGGGCATGGGCAAGCACTACGTGGAGACGTACTTGAAGAAGAAGCGTGTATACTGAGCAGAATCCTCCTCGCCACCTGCTCTGCTCGCAGCAGCAGCGTCTCTGCTGCCCAGGGCTGCCTTAACTTCATCCAGATTAGCCATAGCCTCTCCATACGGGTCCGTGACTCCCAGGAGGGAGCAGTGTCGCAGCGGGCAGAATTGCCCAATCAAACAAGCAGCAATAAGAGACCCCACCGGAGGACATTCCGCACCAGAATTAAATGTGTCCTGATGGGACATTCACTTACGGTTCACTGGAAAAACTAACACCGTTCCAATATTCCTTGTTTTAGAACTGGGAACAATTGTGACATCACATATAAAATCTGAAGCAATAAATGGGAAACGGCTGTTTCCTTAGCCTTAGGATGAATTTCTTAAAAGCCAATGTGCATTACAGTTTGCTTTCCTTACAAGTAATTTCATGTGTGGATTTTTAGAACTTTTCTGTAACTGGGAGGGTTAAAGTACCAAATATGGTGACAGCAAGCAAACTCCTGACACCCTCCTCAGCCAGGAGACCCTAAACCAACAGAGCCGTCGTGGGGTCCAGGCTGTGCACCCCTGCAGCAGCGGCCTGGTGTTACACCTTTGGGGACGGCAACAGGTATTTCAGCGGGAGTAACTTTGGTGATGTCATTCAGGGAGGGCAGACTGCAGCCTAGGGCCTGCTTTGCTTCCCTGCCTGTCTCTGTGCTGTCTGCAAGGTAAGAATGTTCAGTTTTCAATGGCTGGGAGAGGTGAGAAAACTTACGGCCTGAAAGGTCCACGGCACCGTGTCGGTCCTCACGATCCCACTGGAATCGTGCGTGCCCAGGGCTCGTGTCCTGTCAGCAGTGCCTCCGTGCCGTGGGGCAGAGCTGAGGAGGGTGCCGGGGACCAGGCCTGACTGCGTGGCCAGTGCCGTCCTCGCAGTTCCCCCGGAGACCGACCTTACCTCGGGGCAGACTTGACGGCGCAGGGATGCGGGCGTTTGTGTGTCCCGTTTCACAAGGCACTGGCGAGGCCCCAGTGAGCAGCCTGGGCCTCTGCCTGTCAGGTGCCGTCCGCTTGGTGCAGCCACCTCTTCGGAGGGCGTCTGGTGCAGACTTACAGCCGTACGCTCTGTCCTCGGTCCCGTCAGGCTGCAAACGTCAGCTGTCTGACCCAGTTTCATGTCTGAGCATCACTGTGTCCGGAAGGCTGGCCTTAAACACATGAGCAACCTTCTGCCATCTAGAAGCTTCCAGGTTTGTCGACTGCGAATGGAGTTTGGGGGCCCAGTGTCCCCAGTCTTTAGGGTCAGCTCATTAAAATACCTGTCATCCAGGCACTTGCCGGGTTTGATGTTCTCCTGCTTTATGACACGTAGAAGTGATGAGTGCGTTGTATGCTTTGTAAAGAATTCTTCGTGGTCTCATTTATGGTGTGTATTGCTTGTACCGGAAAAGGACAGCTAGAAAGTTAAAGCAGGACAATTTCCAACACCACAGCAGGCAGGTGAGAGTCGCGGCAGGCGGCTGACGGCACTCGGCCCTCTCTGCCCCGTTCCTGTGGCTTTCGGCCGCCAGTGCGCAGAGAGGGAGGACGGTGCGTCTCACAGTGGAGCCTGGACGGAAGACTGGAACGGAGCTGTTCTCCATGACAGCACAGGAGGACTCCCCACCCACGCTGGCTGGTGCCCGCCGTCACTGGACACAGCAGGGAGGCAGAAACCGAGCAGCACGGTGACAAGGACCATTTCCAACCCTCTCTCCAAGATCTGTACTGTTATTTTTCTATGTACACACAGTGTGAAATGCTTTGAAAAGGAACACCAGATTAAAAGGTACATGCATGTAAAGTCGTCCGTACATTTATTTGTATAAAGAGTAAACAAAGTGCATACAGAGTGGCCACAGGTTTGACACAGAGAGGTTGCTGCTGTAGGGAAAGGGGACTGATCTCAGAGCCCCAAAGCAATCTTACCGCTCTCTGGAGGGCGAGTGCAGAAGGTGAAGGGAAGGCACAGGACACACACTGGACTGCATTAGCTGAAGGCCGTTGGACTTGCGGTCAGACAGCGCTTACGGGTTCACATTGAATCAGAGACCGACCAGCTGAGGCTCCTGGCTGCCGTCCCACACACATGGACTACACAGTGGGTCCAGAACTAGAGCGCCGCCAGCCGGGTCTTTTCTCCTGAGTGCCGCAACACAGGGAGGCAGACGGCCAGGACAGCAGCCCTGCAGACAGGCGTAGGAGCAGCGCAGTCTGGGGTGAGCCCTGCACACAGCATCTGCAGTCAGGGCCGGAAACGCTGGCTCCGAGCTGGTTGCATCTTTAAAGCGTGCGTCACAGCATCCAGGCCAGGAGACCAGCTGGAGCAGGCTGCTGGGACAGCACGGGCAGGGCAGGGCAGGCTCTCGGAAGTCACATGCAGCAGGGCACAGATGCCATGCAGGCCCCGAGCAGAGCCAGTGGGCGCGACAACGGTGCCAGCAGCCAGTGGGGACAGCTCCCACCAGGGACGGAACGCACCGGACGGTCTGGGACCTCAGAGCAGAGCACTCAGGGCGGGTCGGCAGCCCTGGCCACCGAGGCCATCGTTCTTGCCTAAGGTTAATGCCCACAGAGTATCTCGGGTCCCCGGCACCGTCTAAGCCTGGGCTTCCGTCCACCTGCAGCAATCCCACTTTGCTAAGTGACTGGATGGCAAACGAGCTGGACCCCGGTGTCCTCTCCGAGAGGAGAGCTTACGGGCGTCCCGGCGTTCTGGCTGTCATCATCTGTCACTGAGTTTCAGAGGTGCCCGATTCAGAGAGGAAGTTTCTATACACGACTGGCACCCCAGTGTGCCTTACAGGCGTACACACCCGAGAGTCTGAGGGCTCTCCCGACAGACACAAGCGATCCCATTACTTTAAATGTCTTGGGTATTTGCTGGGGCAGGAGGGCTGGATACAGAGTGGGCTTTCAATGTTACTCCTGCTGCTTATTTTAAAAGCCTTTCAAACCCTTCAATAAGGCTCTGGAAGGTGGTCCGGCCGGATGGCTGGAATTCCCAGCATTTTCTCATCAGCTGATAAACCTGGAAGAGAAGTAATAACAAACACAGTAATAGTAAAAGTGCTGTTAACCCGGAAGCGTTTTGGAAAAGTACAGAAATATTAAGAAGATAGTTTGAGATATGTAGGATGACTTCTCCATAAGACGACTATAGGAGTATGTGGACAGTCTGAAACACACAACTCTGCTCTAGCTTCGAGCCTAGCACCGTGGGGCCCGGCATCACCACGGTATCATGAAGGGTGCGGTGAGCCCGTCTGAGCCCACCCGACCGGCACCTCACTGGGCCTCGGTCCCAAAGGCGGAATGAGCATGACAGGTAGGAAGCGTCACTGCGTTTTCTCGCGAAAGCCCGTGCCAAAGCCTCCCCGGGGTGGGTGTGCAGGTACTCAAGGGTCCTGGCCGTGAACACCCTGTGCCCAGCCCTGAGCTGACGCCTGGAACATCCCACCTCAGCCCAGCCTCAGAGCTCGGAAAGCGCCTCCTGCACCCCTTCCCTGGCTCCCGCCCCTGCTCCACACTTCTGGCTGTGGACAACTCATGAGCAGGGTGCGCAGTGGGCAGCCCAGAAGTACCTCATCGGGGCAGTTCGGGGGGCACGGCAAGCGTTTTCCTTCCTTCAAGGCATTCACAAGTCTGGTGACTGTCATCTGGCCATGGGTCGGGCCTATCATCTTCAGGAACAACTGTGGAAAACAAGACCAAACAAACTGCTGGACTTCGTGCACACACGCATTAAAAACCAACAGATTGCTAGAATTAGCTGGAAAATAAGTAACAAAAATGCTCTCCTAAGTCTCTTTAGCCGAAGACCCACAGCCCTGAGATCTCCATGATTGCCTGCAATCACATCTCAGCTCCGCCCACCACCCCTGCCGCCAGGGGCCTGTTTGGAGAAGGGTCCCCTTCCGGGGTCAGCCTCTGTGCCCCACCCCACCGTACACGGGCCAGGGCCCGGCAAGGAGGGCCGTCCGCCACTGTGAGCAATGACGCCAGTGTACCAGGCAGTGACGCGCCCCTCCGCCAGCTTAACTCACTGCATGGAGGCCAGAGTTCCATGAGCGAGGCCAGGGAGTGCAACCGACGGACTTACGGCCATGGGGCTGGAGTCCGAGTCGCAGTAGGTGAGCAACTCGTGCAGGGTCACGCCGAAGGACCAGACGTCGGAGGCGATGTAAAACTTGCACTGGATGAGGCACTCCGGCGCGTACCTGGAGGGGAGCAGGTGAGCCCGTGTTTCTGGGGAGGGAGGCTCTGCCACGCACCACGGGCAGCTCAGAAAAGCGGCCCTCGGGGTCCCGGTGCTGCATTGGTCCTACCCCGCATGGGGCCACAAAGACACTGTGTGCTGGGGGGGCGGGGCAGAGGCCACGCTCCTGAGGTGTGGCGCCCTTCCTGGCTGGTGGTGCCCACTGCACTGGCCACACTGGCCACCCCACATCCCCGCCTGCTCTCCGGGGCCCTCCCGAGCCTGCGCCCCTCTCGCCTGCCCCACCACCGGCCTCGTTGGGCTGTCACTGACTCCAACCCCGACCCTCTGTGCTGAGGAGCTGAGTCAGCTGCCCTCCTGCCTCTGGAGGCCCTGCTCCTGGGGACACCGGGCTTCCTGAGTGCTGACCGTTGCCCCACATGGCCTGCTCTGTCAGCTGCAACAGCTGCCCTGGGCCTGCCTCCAGGCCCCTCCAGGCCCCTGCCTGGCAGGTGTGTAAGTGGGGATACACTGCTGGCCACCAACAGCTGACCCTGCACGAGGAGGTCTGCGTGTCTGTCCCAAGGGCCAAAAGCGGGCTGCGCTGGGAAGATGCAACCCCCAGAGCTCAGCTCGCATCAGGAGCTCCCTGCCGCTGTCCAGTGTTGCCGCGTGCCCGTCACACCTCCCCACCCATGCCTGGAGGGACAGCACCAGAGGCTCCAGCCGGCGCGTAGAGGGAGGGGAGCTGTGCGCACAGAGGGACGGGCCCCTCGCCAGGACGAGCTGTCCAGTAGGGCCACGGCTCCAGCTCGGCTCCGTTACCAGAACACAGGGCTGTCGCGGTCATCCTTGACCGTGTAGTACTCCTTGTCGGTCTCGATGGCCTTGGTGAGCCCGAAGTCCCCGATCTTCACCTGGTGCTCACTCTCAACCAGGACGTTTCTGGCTGCCAAGTCGCGGTGAACATACTGCCGGGAGCCCAGGTAGTCCATGCCCTGCGGACAGGGGGGCACAGCGCATCACCAGGTCACCTGCCTTCACAGCACCAGCGGCCCTGCTCTACACCTTCAGGCAGGGGCAGCGGGACATGGAAGCCGCCCTGCCTCCCACCCACTCGCGTGCCATCCAGCAAGCGCAGGGCGAAAGGTGCCATCCCCTCCGCCTGCTCACAGCTGACAAACCAGGGCCCACACTGCGGCGGCACCGTGACCGCTGGGGGCAGCCTTGTTTGTACCTTACAGATCTGGACGGCGTATTTGAGCTGCTGCTTGAGGTTAATTTTGTTCTTGTTCTTAGGAAGATACTCCTTCAGGCTTCCCGAGGGCAGGAATTCCATGATGAGCTTGATGCCGTTTCCTCCTAAGTAGGAGAAAGGGCCGATCAGAGGGAGTGGCAGAGAGAGCCGTACACTGGTCTGGCCTATGTCACGAGCACCGGCTGGCAGATACAGCTGCTATACCATCAACGCCTAAGCAATGAGAACCTGAAATTATAAGGTCTCGGTAAGTTGTCCAGACCTTAAACTCATGATCCTCCTGCCTCAGCCTTCTGAGTAGCTGGGAGTACAGATGTGCGCTACCAAACCTAGTTTCACCGCCAGTTTTGTTTTTTTCTGGTGCAGGGGCTCAAACTCAGGACCTTGCGCTTATGAGGCAGGCGCAGTGCCACTGAGCTACCTCCCCGGCCCTCACTTCCAGTTTTAAAAGACACAAGATCAGTAGTAAGCTGGTTTGCAAGAAATACACAACTACTGCAAAAATATGCCAGGCATGGCGGCACAGGGTCGAGGTTCCAACACTCTGGGAGGCTGAGGCAACAGGGTCACAAGCTGGCACCCGGCCCAGGCAACTTAGAGATCCTGTCTCGAAACCAGATGAGCGGTAAGTGGAGCGAGGGATGTGTCAGCTAGAGGAAACAGTACACATGAGCTGTTCCCACGTCCCGCCTAGACCTCGCCACGTCTATCCCAGACACTCTGACCAGCCCCGGGGCACGGGGACGAGCTGGCTGGTGTCACTTCCACACAGCACTGGCGGCTCCCAAGACAGCTCACCATCCTCCGT
Source organism: Fukomys damarensis (assembly GCF_012274545.1). Classification (NCBI taxonomy): domain Eukaryota; kingdom Metazoa; phylum Chordata; class Mammalia; order Rodentia; family Bathyergidae; genus Fukomys; species Fukomys damarensis. The sequence continues at coordinate 3,034,118 of NW_022900945.1, forward strand.
GCAGATGCCCTTGTACTTGACGATGTTCTCGTGGTAGAGGTTCCGCAGGATCTCGATCTCCTTCTTCAGGTCGGCTATGTGATTGCCTCCGCTCTCGGGCTTGAGGGACTTGACAGCCACCTGCTCCCCGGTGTTGTCCCCCTCAGGGTCGTACCTGCAGAGCTCCACCTTGCCAAAGTGGCCCTGGAGGGAGGGACGCGTGTGTGGCCATCAGGCCAGAAGGACCTGGCTATCCCCAGGAGAGGGGGCTCCCTGGGCTCTGCCGCCTACCATGGCGCCTGCTCTCCGCCTGCAGCCTCAGTGCCTGAGCTCAGACGGGGGCGGCTGGCGGACCCACTCACAACCACAGCTCCCGGGAGCACAGCCCCAGGCCAGCACCATGGGCCGGGCACAGAGCAGCTGGCCGGCACGTGTGCACCAGGGACACTCGGTGCCGGGGCCCCAGTCCCCAGCTGGCTCCTGCCATGCCCCACGGGTCGTGACACTGCCCTGCACACGTGAGAATGCCCCACACACCCACTGGCACAGAGCTCACACACAAAACTCCATGGCCTTTGTTCAGGGACGGACCACGGAGGCCGTGTAAAGACCAAAACTCTCTGGTCACAATGCCCGGTGGAGACACTGGTTCCTGTCACTCTGTGCCAAATGCTCTTTCTTCCCCATCTGAGCCTCACGCACGCGTACCCCAGAACAGGCAGACAGGGCCTCCCATTTCCACCACACCTGTCCCACGGCAGTGACCCACATTCCTGCGCACAGATGTGGTCACACGTGTGGGTAGGGACGTGCACTCCAGCCCCATGCAGCGGATGTGTCCCCCAGAAGGGAGCAAGGAGCCTCACTGGCCGGGGGCACAGAGGCGGCCGGCAGCCCACGAGCAAGGACAACTTGCCTCCCCCAGGTCACGGATCCTCTTCAGGAAGCGCTTCTCAAAATGCGTGGGATCCACCTCAGCGGCTGGTTTCTTTTCAGAAACAATGTCGGGATCTAACAAGAGGAATGGGTGAGAGGCGGGGACGAGTGGCGAGCCCGCCCTGGCCCGGCCCGGCCCAGAGCACGGCCTACTCTGCTCCTCCAGCTTGTTGATGTCACGCATGATGGCACGGAAGAAGGGCCTCTGGTTGGGGTCATAGTTCATGCAGCGGGTCATCAGGTCAGCCAGCTCCTTGCAGGACGGCGTCACCGGCCGGCAGCGGCTTTCGTAGAACCTCTCCTTCTGTAAGGGGCCGGCTCAGAGGGACCAGCACCACCCGCACACCCTCCATTCCCGGTCCCAGGGAAGCCGGCGGCTCTGCGGGGCTGGGTCCATGGGACCCACCCTGCCCGGTGCTGCCCACCACCCTCCTGCCGTCCCCAGCGGCTCCGAGCAAAGCAGAGGGGAGGGACGGGGGAATCCAAGTGCAAGACTAGTGAGCACACCAGCATCCGGCACGCCAGTTCCGTTCACACAAACAGGAAGATTTACTCCAGCTCACCAAACGCACTCACACCCTTCACTACAAACATTCAGCTCTCTATCTACTACGGCCGCACTTTTAACAGGAGAATACAGGCAGGCTGAAGACAAAAGCCGAAGTGTTCACCGTGACCAGATGACTAGTTTTTAATAGTTTTTTCTATTTTCCAAAGTATTAATTGTTCTGAAATTCAGAAGTAGTCAATACTGCTAGACAATCAGGTGAAGCCACCGGTGCACTCCAGTTTTCTGCCTGCGCGCACCCCAGGTCCTAGGTGTAACCTGAGGCCTTCCCATCCTGGGAGCCTGGCTGTCCCCTCAGCAGTGCCCACACCCTCGTGTTTCCGCCCTGTGTTAGGGACAGGACAGACAGGGGACAGGCTGGCGTCTGCAACCCAGGGAGGGCAGGGCGGGGCTGGCTCACCTCGATGAGCGTCTTGTCCTTCAGCGGGATCTCGCCGTTGTAGCAGATCTCCCAGAGCGTGGTTCCAAAGCTCCATTTGTCAGCGGCCACGCTCAGGTTCTTGGCATCCTCCACGCACTCGGGGGCGATCCAGGGGATCCGCTCGATGCACTCTGGGGAAGACACGCAGCAACCACTTCAAGTCCCCCAGCTCCCCAGGCACTGTCAGCACCGCCACGAGCTCAGGGCACATTGACCCTCCCCGGGCCCAGGAGCACAGGACATGCCAGGGCGCCATGGGGTACTAACAGAGGCTAGGAGGAGAGGCCTACACACAAACACCCACCCCCAACGGGAGCTTTCCGGGGACAGGGCAGGACACAGGGTGCTCAGAGATCGCACTACTGGCAAAAGCCCTGTGCTGTGCTGAGTGGAGCTCACGCCAGGACACCTGCACCAGGCCTAAGGCCCGGGGCCCACTGCACAGCCTGCAGCCTGTGGAGCACGGCGAGGACACGCGGCACGGCAGCCCCCCGGCCGGGCCAGGAACCTCCCTGGCTGTCCGAGCATGGCAGAGCCGCTCCCACCCACCTCTCAGAGCCAGCCCGGCTGCCCCTCCTCCTGCTGGGCGGGGACACACCTTGCCTGGACAGCACGGTGACGGGGATGCCCGGGTCGCTGAGCTTGATGAACGGGCCCATCTCGCTGTCTATGCCTTCACGAGCCAGTAGGAGGTTCTTGGTGCACACGTTTCCGTGGACCAGGTCTTTGTCCTCCTGCAGGACCAAAGGGCGTGCTGACCGGACAGCTGTCCTCCTCCCGGTACCACATGGTTACACCCAGCTGCACGTCCCCAGTACGACCCGGGCTCGGACGAGCATGGGCAAACGGCAGTTCCCAGGAGCTTTCCCTCGTGCCAGTGGCCCCTCACACACCAGCCCGTCCATCCAGGATAGCAGCGCCCACCCAGAGCACCCACCGCGGACAGCCTAGCGCTTACCAAGTAACTCAGGGCGCTGGCCAGCTGCTTGGCGACCTTGAATTTCCAGGGTGTGGTGAGGACGTCACTCTTGCGGTGCATGAAGAGGTCCAGGGGCCCTCCCTCAACGAACTCCTCCACCATGATATCTGCGGCAGAGGCGGCTCTGGGCTTCTGCCTGGGACAGGACAGCCCCTGCCCACAGCCTCTGTGGTGCGGCTCTCCCCCAGCACAGGTCTGGCCCACCCTGCACTCCTGACCTGCGTGCCCTGAGCAGTGACAGCCTTGGAGGCCGCATCCCTCACCCGTGAGCACGGAGACAGCGGGATCCACCTCCCAGCTCGGGGACCGATGAGGCCACAAACAGGTGGCCCTGGGCCCGGCCTGATGCCAGCAGCTCCTGCCATGCTGTGTAGAGAGACGGCCACCCACATGGGGCACAGCTCCAGTCTAGCACTGGGACTGGGGCAGGACACTGAAATCTGAGCCCAGCCAGGCAGGTGAAGAACTTAATGAGGCCCAGTCTCAAAAATCACAACAGAACGACTGAAGATTTAGCTCAGTGCACAAGGAAGTAATCCAGAGTACCACAGGGCAATGAAAGAAAGAAAAAAGAAAAAGTTCTCGTTTCAAATTTATCTGCCAGGACCCAGAGGCAAGGGCCGTCATGCTTCTCCAGCTTCAGCTCGAGGCAGGAGTGCAGTGGGGGCCAGAGTTGCCATCAGGACCCCAGCGGAGAACCCACCCTGCTTCAGCCTCCGATCTGCAGGGACTGAGCCCCGGACAGCAGGAAAAAGCGTTAGAGAAACAAGTGGAAAGGGCTGTGAGGTCCGCGGCCTGCTGAGCACCTCCCTGCCCACCAGGCGGCGCTGTGCACTTACTTTCCACGTCGCGCACACAAACGCCGTACAGGTACACGATGTGTTTGTGCGACACCTGCCTCATCATGCTGGCTGCTTCGAAGAAGGCCTGTGGGAGAGGCGTGGAGGGGCTGCTGGCCAGGGTGGGGCCAGAGTCCAGGAGCTCACCCATCACCGCCCCCACCCTGAAACTGGCCCTGGCCGAGGCCTCCTGCAGGGAGCCACACTGGTCTAGAAAACAGCACTGAAGGCTGCAGAGACGGCTGCAAGTCAGGACAAGTGGGAAACTGAGCCAGCGGACGTCCAGACAGGACTAGCCCTGTCACCAGGGGTCCCCTGGGCTTTGCACACTGGCAGGGGGAGCTCCGAGGCCACTTGGCTCGTCCCCAGATGCCCCGCACCACCAGGGGCCACAGGCAGGACAGGAAGGGGCAGAAAAGCAGGGGACACACAGGGCCTGGCTGGGAGCGGCCTGAGAGGGTTCTGCCCGAAGTCGGGCCAGGGAAACAGACCAGAGAGATGTCCCTGTGGCTGGGGTCGAGGACTTTGAGGATCACTTTTATCTTCTTCTCCTCCGCGGTTCCCTCGTCGTCCCTGTAGTCCACCAGCGTCCCAGAGTAGATGTGTGTCCTCGTGCCCCTGCCGAGGTGCTCGCCCTGAGGGAGAGACAAGGCGGTGATGGCCACCGCATCCCAGCCCACTTCTCGGAGCCTCCCGAGCCCTGCCTTTGTCCAGTGTGCAGGGGAAACAGGAAGGCTCCAGGCCGACACGCTGTGGCGTCTTCCTGTCCCGGGGACCGTCCTGACTCCGGGATCAAACCCTCTTGAGCCACCACAGACCTGCAAACTGCAAACGGTGCAGTTGGCGCCAGCGACACGGCCCCACGGGCCAGGCGGGTGCTGTGTCTCACAGGGCTGCTCTGCCCGCCCAGCCCCTACTCCACTCCCAAGCAGGGCGCACACCAGCCCCGTGCCCCCGCACGACTGCGGAGGTGAATGAGCACGGAGGCGGAGGCAGGGTGGGGGCAAAGGGGCAACACTGCAGCCTGAGGGGCGGAGGCCCGGTGGGCCGCTGTGCGATCGGCCTCTCCGAGGGCCCTTCCAGCTGGAGCTTCAGCGCTTCTGAATCCCAACACTCGGAAATCGAAACTGACCCAGGAGACGCGCACATCCAACGGGGCCTCACCCACACAGCGTGTGCATCGCAGGTCTAGGACCCTTACAGATGCGGAATGTGGACTGGGGCGGACACCCCGGGATGCACCCTGCACCCACAGGAGAAAGCACACTCCAGAGGCACTCATTTGCGTAAGTGCCACCCTTTGTCATCTGTCCACCCTGCCGGCTTCACCCTGACAGGGTCCTGTGACGATCTGTGGCAGCTGCGCTGGTCACGAAGGAGTGTTCTAAGTCACAGAAGTTGTGTTCCCTAGGGGGACTCACGAGGGCCAGGTCACCTGCTCTCAGGAGCCCACACCCTCCTGAACGAGGCTCCCTCCCTGGCACTGCGATCTGCTGCCTGCTCTGTCTGAGGTCCTTGCCGGTCCTGCTCACTTGGGGAACTCAGGTCTGATGATGACCCCTGCCCGACTGCACCCGCAGGCTGCCCACAGTGGCAAGCACCCAGCCACAGGACGCACGCACTGCGAGAAGGCAGGCAGCCTTCGGGCCCTAGCAGGAGAGAGGCTGCGGCTGCGGCTCTGGGGTGGGAGCCTTGCGACACAGCTCTCCCCCTAGAGATGCACAGAAGCAACCACGGCCGGGTCCTGGGACAGACCCCACGCCTGCCACTCCCTGGCAGGTGAGAGCGGCACCAGGAGCCTAAGGGCCCTCACCCTCCCGCCCAGATGGGGCCGGTGTGGGGCGCGGTGCACGCTCACTGGGCAAGGAAGCCACCACCCTGTGCCCCCAGGGAGGGGGGACCGAGCTACACCCAGGTCCACAGAGATGACTCACTTGCGTGATGTCTTTCTTGAGGATTCGGTCAAAGCTGAGCTGGCTCATGGGGTAGACGGGCTGCCACTCCTGGGCTTTCTTGGTGGCCACCAGCAGGTTTGAGATTTCTGTGGAAGAAATTGGTGTGCAAGAGATCACATGGCACACCAGGGCCGAGGCCCCACCATCCAGGGGGCTTGCACAGCACACGTGGTCCCTGTCGGTGCCGCCCCAGGAGCTCACAGACTTCGCCAGGCTGCAGTGTGCGCTCTTCTGGAGGACAGCCCAAGACGCCCCAACCCAGCACACTGTCCTGGGAGGGCCAGGGGACGTCCCAAGAGAATGAAATTCTATGGCTCAGGCAGAAACTGTCCCATTCCCTGCTCCAGCTCCACGGCCCAGTGTACAGTGGGCACTGCTGGGAGCTGAACCCAGGGCCCCCAGACCGTCCCTAATCCCCAAATGCTGGACTAGACAGCTGGGGTGACGTAGAGGGGGGCTGGGGGGGGCAGGGGTTCAGGGTCCCAGGAGTGGTTCTGTGCAAGCAGAGAGGAAGGTGACCAGGACCTGTCTGGATGGCCCTGGGCCCAATCACCGTGACCGGGCATCCTTCCACCTGCTGGGTGCAGCTCCCGTGTGCACTGAGCCCTCCCTTCACACAGGTCACGCCCCACACAGGCGGGAAGCCCTGCAGCAGGGCCCAGCCTGCAGTGGCACTCCTGACCCTGCGACGCTGCGCCAGGAAGACTTCTCAGGTAAGCAGCCCAGACGGGGAGCTCTCAGGACACCAGCTCAGAGGAGGGAGGAGCCTGGCCATGCTGCTTCCTGCAGCCTGTGGGCGTCAGACCTGCCCCGGAACTCGAGGAGAAACTCTGCCACACTGCGCAGGGCCACCCGCTGAGCCACCTGGTCTCCGAGCACCCCAAGGGGCCACTCACCCCGGGGCTTGGGCTGGCAGCAGCGCTTCAGCACGAAGCTGATGTTGTCCGTGCGCAGGATCTGCTTCTTGAGGTGACTCATGAGCTCCTCCAGGCTGGGGAAGCCGCGGTCCGAGCCATGCAGGCTGTAGCGGCCCTTCTGCACCTCGATCTGGAAGTTCTTGAACTGCTTCTGGCCACCCAGCACCTGCCATCCAGAACCATGACCAGAAGGACCCGGTTTAGAACACGGGACACATGCTCGTTAGGGATGCTGCAGGGCGGACAGAACTCTGGACCGACCGGCTGTGCACCTCTAAAACCACTCCAAAGAGAAACGGTCAGCGGCTCTGCAGGCACCGCAGGATGCTGCCACCGGCTCATGCAGCCACTGTATAGCTCACCCGAGAATGAGCCGCTAAGATGCTTGCCACAGTGTCTGGCAGCCACGGCAAGCAGTGGCACGGCCCTATCTGCGACTGCCCTTTCCCCAGGCATTGGGGCACCAGGAGGTCACATCACTCAGCTGCTTGCCTGCCACCTCTGGCATGGGAACAGTCGGCTTCCTCCAAAGACCCCAGTGAGGCCTCGGGGAGCTGTCACCTGGGGACGGTGCCCCGACACCCAGCAGCACGGGCTTCTTTCTGCCCCTTTCTCTCCCCACTCCTGACGCAGCCCATGCCCCCTCTGAGGCCTGTGTGCTAATGGGGCTTGCCCCATGCTCCTCCCTACCCACCCTGACCTGGCTCAGGTGGGCCCAGCCCATCGTGGCAGACTTAGGAGAAGAATTCTGTAAACATCCCCATTTTCTACAACCCCTCAGTTTGCATTTGAAACACTGCACGAATAACGAGGAACCTGAAGTCCAGCGAGGTGAGACCCCTCCACTCTGCGTCTCAACTCAGCAGTGACTGCCTGGCGCTACCACCTGGGGCTCCTAGCCCGTGGGTGAGGCAACACCTGTCCCTACAGAGAACGCCCCTCAGTGCTGCTGGGCAGAAGTGGCCTGTGGTCCTGCGGCCCCCGGGAAGAGGCCACTGAAGGACGGGGCCTGGCTCTATGGAGTGCAGATCTCGCACTGGACGGCTCTGCACCCCTGGCCACAAGCGGCCCTCCTGCCACAGCCCCACCCTGTGCCACCGCCGGGGACCCGACTGACCTCGGACTTCTCGAAGCAGGTGACGGTCATGAGGATGTTGTCGAAGTGGGTGCAGCTCCACCTCAGCACGTACATCCCCTCCTCGCTGCCCTCCTGGCGCAGCTTGTTGATGGCATACTCCGTGCTGAGGGGAAGCGAGCAGGGACAGCTCGCCCAGGGTCATGGACCGACCCGCACCTCCCCAAACCTTCGGGCCCGTGTCCTCCCGATGCCGGGTGGAGACAGAAGTCAACAGAGCTACGGCCCGCGGCACTGGGACACACTGTCACCGAGTGCTCGATGACGGCCACTCGCATGGACACGACCAGGGCCCGCTTGGCTGCCTCTGCACCCCAGGACCCCTGGTCCCCAGTGCGGGGCAGACGGGGCTGCCGGCTCAGTGGGACATGGAAGGCAGAGACCAGTGTGCCCCTCTGTACATGCCAGGCCTCCTCGTCCAGGATGCCCTGGCCAACGTCCTACCCTGCTCAGAGAAGGCCCCATGGGCAGGGAGCTGCAGTGCCCCCGAATCCCCCCAAGGGCTGTCAGGTGCCAGCCCCGCTGCGGCACCACAGGAAGCAGTGAGCAAGGCCGACCGCGGCCTGGGCGGAGAGGGCCACAGGAGAGGAGCCAACGCCTCTGAAGGACAGGACAGGACAGGAAAGCAGATGGGGCGAGGGGACAGAAGCTGGGGTAGAGAAGTGCGGGCGCAGACAGCCTGGGAGGTGGCGACAGACTGAACCTGCGGGCGGGCTCCCAGGAAGGGCTCTCCCGGTCAGGGACAGCGGTTCCAGGCCCTGGGTGCCAGCTGTGGCTAGGGCGCTAGAGGAAGCCGCTCCAATGGAGCTTGGCGCCTGCACACAGTCCCCGCGTGTCTGTCCATCAGCCTGGGCCACTCTGGGCCCAGCTCCACACTCCACCAGACTCCAGACAACCAGGACAGGAGGGGACGCAGCTGTGTCGGCCTGCGTCGGAGGCCGTCCCAGCCAGGAGGAGGCCTAGGGTCCGCAGGGCCATACGGCCACTCTGTGGAGGCCCCGGGCCAGGCAGCCACTCTCAGGAAGGGAGCCCAGGACCTCCCCAGCCTCTGCGGAGCATCTGTGCCCAGCACGCAGTCCAGGCTGACTTGGCCTGCAGCCTGTGGCTCCTGATTCGCTGGCCACGGGGCTGGGCACAGCAGAGAGGGAGGAAAGGCGGCCCTGCCTGGTCAGCTGTGGTAGAGCTGGGGGCAGGCGCTGAGGAGGATGGAGTGCACCACGGGTGGAGGAGGGCCTGACCACAGCGCAGGTGGCAGGGACAGAGAAGAGGGTCACAGCACGCAGCCAACACTGGCAGTGCCCGGCTGGCGCAGGGACAACCCGGCCAAGGCCGCCAGACTTCACACCAAGGGCGGTGTAAGCACCCTGGGACCCACCAGATTGGGCCGTGGCAGCCGTTCTGTATGTTGTGGACGATCAGCGGGGGAGCCACGTCGGTGCACAGGTAGTGGTGGGCATCTGCCGTGAGCCGGAAATACCCGTCCACCAGGGACACGAAGGACAAGGCCTCCTCATGGGAAGAGAGCTGCAGCTCCTGGGGACAGAAGACAAACACAGTCACAGGGCTCCCTCTCCGCTGCTGCAACAGCTCCCAGCTCACACAGGGCTGGACAGACAGGAGCGGCACCACCTGGCTCGGGCCGAGGGAGGTGCCAGGCAGGACGCCCCGAGCTGGCCCTGCCCTGGCCGTGCAGAGGGGGAGACCGAGGCCAGGCGCCCGTCTCCTGGGGAAGCTGGTCTGGAAGGGCTGCCCAGGCTTTTCACCCAGACGGGCAGCGAGCCAGCTATGAGCCAGAAGTGCTGGAGGTGCAGTCTCCAGTGCACCGGGCCGCGCTGACCCTCGGGGGTGCCCACCGGGGCTGGGCACGACTGCGGGGGACGACTCCCTATACCCGCACCCGTGTGCTGCCTCTCCTGTGTGGGCCCCATGCTGACAGCTCCCCCTTCCCAGCCCCAGGACGGGAACACCTTGGTGACCAGAGCGACGTGGGACAGCACAGGCCACAGCCCACCCGGCTCCCACAGCCCCGCACAGAGGTCCTCAGGATGGAAGGACACAGGCGCAGGCCTGTGGCGGGGATGCGGAGGACAGGAGGACATGGGGCTGCCACTAGAGGGTGCTCTACAAAGAGCCCCACTTCCCGTCTTCCTACTGACCCACCTCCGGGCTGTCCTGCTCCCTTCACTCCCTTCCAAACACATTTTCCTAATAAAATTACTGTCTACTTCTTTGCTTAAAAAACAGGGCAGTCAGAGTAAGAAAGTCAGACCCGCTCCTTGCCCATCACGAAGAGCTGTTAATATCTGGTTATTCGTCTCAGCGGGTATGTACATATATGCTCACCTCTCCCAGACGTTTTTATAAAGCAGCACTAATCCCCGGGAAGTTTCGTGCTAAGATTTTTTTCCGTTTTTGAAAACATCATTACAGATCAATAAACACCGGGCCGTCCAGTCATGGGAAATCGTGCTCCCGGCGGAGGGAGGCCTGTTTCCCACCCTGCCCGCCTCTCAGGTCCAGCTGCCTTGCTGCACGGGCCAAGGGAGGGAGCATCCCATGGGGAAGGCCCTGTCCACAGCGCACTGCTTCTGAGCTCAGACGCCTGGACCCCAGTGGATGACACAGCTGTTTTTGCGGCTTTTAGTGTACACTGCCGTTTTCCAAAGGCTCTGCCAGAAAGATGGGTCGCTGGGCACTTCAGAGCCCCCAGCAGGCGCGCGTCTTCCTGACACTGTCTCTCTGCTTGATTTTAGGCCGAGAAGCGCACTTTCCCTGCCCCGGGACCGCGCCACCTCACCAGCGTGACTTCCCCAGACACGAACACACTTACTCTGGCAGTGCCCCTTCCCACCACTCGGCCTGGAAGCTGGGGGAGAGGACATGAGCAGGAACACCCTGGGCGTGCTGCATGAAGTCTGCCCCGGCCTCTGGGGGACACACTGAGGGTCACTGATCTCCCTTCCGGCCTCTAGTGTCTGTGGGCGGCCGGCTGCTGGAGGCTCCGGCGGAGCCCAGGCAGAGGCACGGCTGCACGGCCCGGAATGCGACGGACTGGGCCAGGGGGACTAGAAGGCTGACTTCGGCCACACCTTGCGACAGAAGCTTTCCGGCTTACATCGGACAATCACCGGGTTCTCTCCGACACAGGAGCCCTGAAGATCACGCACCGCCGGCCTGTCCTCAGCCACGCCTCACTCTCGTTGCCAGCACCGCACTAAACGAGCAGCCCTGCAGGGAACTCACCATGTTCTTGTTGTCCTGCTTGTTAATGCTGACCAGAGACTCCTTGATGACGATGTGAGTGATTTCAGGGAAGTATGAAAAGTTGTTCCACTCTTCACGGACTTTGTTTTTCTCCTCATCCTTCTTGTGTTTGTTTTCCAGTTTTTTCCGCTTCAATTTATTTTTCTCCTTCTCAGCAGGAACAGCCTGATTAATGCACACAGGTGACAGGAGTGAGCTGCTTTCTCTTTTCTGCTGGGAGAGGCCCGTACTTCTGGAACCTCAGCGGCCTGAGCCCCACAGAGGAGAAAGTTGGGCACCTGCACTTAGCGGCTGGGAGCTGCAGGGTTAGGGACCAAAGCGGAGTCCTAGTGGGGAATCTGGGGACATCACACAGTAGAGACCCTGGCGATCGCACCACCTCAGCTCTGCCTGACACAGTGTGCGCGTCACCGCAGGAAGGGATAGAACCGCCCCTGGAACACGCATCCCCAGCCAGGACCGCTCAAGGCCGCCGCAGCGGCGCCTCACCACAGCAGAGGGAGGTCCTCCCTGGGAGCCCCTCCAAAGTGCAGGCCACAGGTGACGATGGCTCCACCTGCACCTGCAGAGCTGGGCACAGTGCTGTGCCAGCGGAGCTCCTGGCCACCTGCGCTCTTCCATCATGCCTGTCCCCAGGCTCCACTCCCACCCATGCAGCAGAGCCCACACTGCCACAGGGTTCCCTGAGGCGCGGCACCTGCTTCACACAAAGCTGGGGAAAGGGGAAGGCACTGTTTCCCAGCCTGACAATAAAGCCGGAGAAAATGAATCTCACATTAAAGTTCCCACTCTGGTAACAACGAGGGCGGACACTCGGCCGACTGCAGTCCCCGTCCCACTGCCAAGCACCTGGCACCAACCCGAGCCTGGAAGCTAAGTGAGGCCTCGAGCACACAGCGCTGCAGGGGACTGGGCACAGGGGTCGCGTGTGGGTGACACGCAGACGTCACGTCCTGCCCTGAGAACGCAACCTGGCCAGCCACACGGTTCAGGCTCTGTGAAGGGTCCTGTGACAATCCCAGCACAGCACTAAGGGACACCATCTGACAGGTGAGTAATACGAAACCATCTGGCAAAGGGACCCGCCCAGAGCCACAGGACTTAGGCAGTGGAACCACAACTAAACCAGCCTCGTCCAACAAACACCTCCCTGAAGACGCTTCACGGTGCAAGACCCACCGTCCTGAAGGAGCCGAGGCCCGCTTCGGCTCTCGCCTCTCCTGCCTGCCTGCAGGACCTAGGACAGCTTCCCTAACCCTCTCTGCCTCTCCGAATGCATGAGCAAGCCGGTAACGGCAGCATGGCCCTGAAGGGTAGAGACAAGTGAACGAACGCATGGGACGCGCTCACAAAGTACTGGGCGCGGGCAGCCAGTCGGGCAGATGCGGTCAGGCCTGCCACGTGCTGCCACCTTTCCTGCCCTGCACACCTCACTCAGCACCCCTCGCTCCCGTGCTACCGGGTGGCAGAGCCACGGTCCCTGGCTTAGAGAAGCTTGGCCAAGGGGAGACAGACACGGGAAGGCTAAACACATGCTGTGCGACGCCGGGTCTTCTCCTCCACCTGAGGCCACTCACATTGGGTTTCTGCCGCCACTGGATCCCGAGATTTCCGGTCACCATCACTTCATAGCAGAGCGTGCTTCCACCATCAGACGAACGAAACCAACTCATCTCATTTTCTGATGAAATTCTCAACATGGGAGTCTCGAATATCTCGGCCCCGTAATGTTTGGTCAGAGTTTCCAGGGTGGCCAGGTATTTCACCTTCAGGTCATGTGTGGACACACTGCTGTCGCAGATGGTCTTGTTGTTGAACTCTTTTAGGAAATCCTTGAAAACATTATTTATCCGCATCCTGGTGAGAAGGTTCCTCTGTCTGATGGACTTATTCAGTGTTTCTGGAATATACCGCTTGTAACTAAAAAAAAAGAAAACAAAGGAAAATCACCTTTTTCACACACAGGCCAGTAGAAAACTGGACAAACCAAACGTGTTGTCTGGTGAGAAGGGCGGGTGCAGGTGGAAGATGAGAGCAGACGGAGGTGGGCAGAGACCGGACAGAACACAGCGGCTTCGCCTGGAGCCCTGGAGCGCAGGACCAAGGTCCCCGGGCCAGAAGGGCAGGCATTGACCGCGACGAGCCACGCTGTGTGCTGGTTCGCTGCTCTGTTGTGCGTGGGTACTCTCAGGCACACAGGCCAGAGTAGGGGCCAGAACGGAAGAGGGCGTATCCACTGATGAGACCACAGGTGCCTTGAGGTGCGACTTTCCACCTGGGACTTTTCTATAAAGATCGCACAATGTATTACGAAGAATGGGAAAATGAAACACATCAGGCTTAGTGTCTGCCACGCACATGCGTTCCCAGAGTGCTATGAAATGACTCACTTGTCAAAGGGAACCCTCGTCTCCCATCCAGGTGCAAATGGAAAAGGGTTGAGGACAGCGGGGGCAAACCACAGCACCCGCTTCACCGAATGCTCTGGAAGGTTGGCTGTCACTGCTCTCCGACAGCCAGTGTCGGATGAGGTGGGACGCACTCGAGAAGCAGCGCGTCCTCAGAAGGGCGCGCAGGGCCTATGCGGAGACCAGCCTGCTGCCGTGGCCGGTGTGGGACAGCCCGGCCCAGGGCACCCTGCAGTGCGGACGGTTCCACAGCAGCAGACTGGGCCTCGACAAGTAGATTCGTGGAGTACAGCAGACAGAATTAGAGAGCAGCTGTCCTGCGTCACCTCAGCCTTGTGAAACAACAGAGTCAGGGTGACAGAAAACGAAGAAAACAGCACCTCTGCTGCATCTAACCAGCCCCTGTGCTGTGGGGCGACCTGGATGCTGGTTCAGGGCAAGGAGAAACAGGAATTCACCTCGTGCGAAGACGTGGCCTGACAAATGCAACCTCAGATAATCTCTGAAGCATAGAAGATCTTTAGCCGGGCCTGGGGGCACACGTCTGTACTCCCAGAAAACTGCTGAGGCAGGAGGGTTGCCACAAGTTCGCAGCCAACCTGGGCTGCACAGTGAACTCTGGGCCACTGTGGACTACGGAGAGCCAGACCCTGCCACAAACCACGCATGGTGATCTCACAGCCCATGGCTTTCCTGGAGGGTGGGTTACGCCGACTGAATAACCACTCTCTCGGGCCATCAGAATCACCCACTCTCCAGGGCACCACTAGCGCTTGGCACTTGGGCTGAGCAGGCAGCAGCCACCAGTGCAGTTGTGTGGAGAGGGTGCACACGGACGTGGGCAGGGGCAGAGAGCTGGGGCTCGCTCATTTTATTGGTACACTTGGCACAGAAATTCGCCTCTCTGTCTGTCACCACTCAGAGTCGGGACTCGGCGATCAGTGCTCCTCTGAGCGAGGCCTGGGCCTGCAGCGGCAAATGCAGGCAACAGCCGGGCACGCCACGCACCTGATGTCCTTGGGCAGCTCGGGCAGCTGCACCTTCTTCACCATGGCGTAGTGCGAGATGGCCAGCACAGCCATGCCCAGGCACTCGTTCTCAATGTCGTGCCCGTCCTGCTCCGTCTTGGGGTCCCGGATGGGCGCCAGGCACTTGACCAGATCGTGCTGTCCCTGCAGGCAGAGGTGAGAAGAGCGTGAAGCACCACCAGCTCCAGAGCTGCATGTCTGGCGTGGGCAGGGAGGCCCACACCAAGGCAGCTGTAAGAGCACACACAGGAGCCGCGGCCGGTTTCCCAGCATGGACGCGCTGTCCTGCTCACACAGCTGGGTGGCGGCGGCCTCGAAAGCGAGTCCCTCTCTACCAAGCACGCACTGAGCACTACACCAGAGCCGTGGACGCGCCGACACTGGCAGTGCTCGTGGGCTCAGCACACAAACAACACTGACAAGCAGCGTGTGCCAGGCCCAAGTGTGCCGAAGTGAGGACGGCTCCCGCACTGCTGGACGGCCGGTCTCAGCCTGGAGGGGCCAGCACGACCCTTTCTGGGGAAGACGAAGGAGTCTGCGCTCTGCAGCACACCGACGGCACGGCGAGCCAGCTCTGTTCCACACCTGCCGTCCACAGTTCCGGCCGTGACTGTCAGCAGGGGACACCCCGAGCCTACTGGGTCCACGCATTCTGAGAGCCACCAAGGACCTCCCAAGGAAGAAGAACAAGAACAAGGCTGCAACACGGTGCCCCGCCGGCCCGCCCAACTCCTGAGCCTCCTCCCGTCTGGCACCATCCACACAGCAGCCCCAGTGCGAGCAGTGCCGTCTCCGCCCACCACCGCCAGCCCATGGCAACTGCGCCACTCATGCACTCGGTCCAGGGTCACTGGGAACCACCGGGCCAGACGTCCTTCTGGGCACCAGGGATGGAGCAATAAACTAAACTGTGCTTCTGACCTCTCGGAGAGCCCCTTCTAAGGAGAAAGAAAAGGAAACGGGGCCATCTGCAGGCGGCCAACTGCAGCGCTGCGTGGGCAGGCCAGTGAGCAGGGACCTTCTCCACTCCGCGCAGCCACACCGTACGTCCGCAGCCCGAGGCCGCGACCCCAGGCCAGGCCCAGGGTGGCGCAGCAGCCACGAGCTTTCCCGGAGGAAGGTGCTCAGTGGGTCCACTGCTGGACCGCGACAGGACTTCGGTCTCTCTCGGTAGGAAGGGGCACTGCCCAGCTCTCCAGACTCCCGAGGGCTGTGGCCAGCTTTTGGGGTGGATTTCCATAAACGTGAGCTGTTCAGGTGCCTCAGGAACTCACCCCGAGCCCAGGCGGATTCTGCCGCCCCTCTCCACCCCGAGGGCGGGACGTTTCCCAGATCCCTCCTCTGTCACACTTCAGCTGAGAAAGAGAAGAGTGCAGGGTGCAGATGGGGAAACGCAACAGGCTGAATCCAAAAGGACCAGGCTCCTCGCCAATTACTGCTGCACACGCCTCCCAGGGCTGCACGCTGCTGCGTCCCCGCATTGTCCCCAGGGCAGTTCTGAGGCCCTCCTGGAACGGGATGGAGTCACCAGCACTCAGGCTCCTGTGTCCTTAGCCGCCATGGAACCCTCCAGGGATCTATCTGCTCCAGCCCCGAGGCCAAGGATAGACCGACCCCCTCTGCACTCCTGCTCCATGGTAAGTGCGCCCCGGTGAGACCCCTCACACCCCAGAATGCTGCCTCCCTGAGGCACCCCAGGGTCCACAGAGAGAAAAAACGAGCCCGTGTCAGCTTCTACAGGACTCTCGGGACCCACTGAGCAGCCATCCACCTGCTCTCTCAGCTCCGACCACCATGTTGCACTGGGCAAGGTGTAAGGACAGCTGTAGCTGTCACACCGGGAGGAGGGTGGCGCCAGAGGGCTCAGTCAGTGTGCTAGGGACATCCGTGGAGCACAGGGCAGTCCCTCTCCAGAGCTGCCCTGACGGACGGGACGGAGTTGGGAGCTGCTGAGAAAAGCTATGCAGGGCCCCTGCCCCTTCCTTACGGACGTCCTCTCCCTGGAGGCTTCTCATCGCACTAAACTAGGTCTGCCCACATTACACGTGGGAATGACGAAGACGTGGAGGGAGGAAGGGGAGGGGCAGCATGGAGATGTGCTATGTACCTGCACCAATGCCGCACGACGAGCATCACTGTGTACTGCAAACATGGAACCAAACGCTTTTAAAATTAAAACCCACATATCCTCCGCCCCCAAAGTGCATGCCTTTCCAGGCATCTCACAGCGTCTGTGTGGTCTTCTGCTGTCTCACCCGAGGACACCTGTGACCAGGCAGAGGCCAAGACCTCCAGGGCCTGGCAAGTGGGACACAGATGCCCAGTAAATATGGGTGAATAAATGAAATGTTACGGAGTCAGAAAGTCAACAAAGATCAGTATTTCATTGACCAATTGCAGGACGAAGGAATAAAAATTAAAAGCCGGTGAAATGGCACGAACAGCAGCGGTCTCCAGCCTGCATGCACAGAGAGCACGGAAGCCGTCTCCGGCCCAACCTCCCCATGGCTCCTCTCTCCAGCTCACCTCCCCCCCGACAGGCACTGGGCCGGCCTCAGAGCACAGGCGCCATGTGTGATGAGGGCAAAGGGGGAGACGGAGGGGCCGTGAGGCCTGGCGAAGCAGCTGAGGGGCACAGCACCTCCCCGTGGCCCAGCTTCCCACCTGCGCGAACAGGTACTCCAGCGAGCTGGCATCCAGCAGTGGGGTCGCATCCGGAGCCTTCTTCTTCTCGTAGCTGTTCTTCTGCTTCTTTGGCGAGTGTCGCCACACTGACTGCTCGCTGTCATTGGTCCCGTGCCAGTTGGTGAAGTAGAACCTAAAAGGCAGCAAGGCGACTGTCACCGAGCAGGGGCCCTGGGGTGCTGGGAGAAGCCATTCACTTCCCTACTGCTTCCTCTGCAGCGCGTGAAGCAGCTGACCCAAGCCGAGCCGCACAAGACTTTAAACCAAGCTAAGCAATACTTGGGGGCCCGTGACACTCACTTCAAGGACAACTTGTCCCTGGGCCAGAAGAAATAACCCGGCTACAGCACGTGGATGGCACGCTGCAGGCAGGCACACCCAGGGAGCTGGGGAATAGCTGGGGTGCTGCGAGAGCCCCATGCAGCAGGGGCCAGAACACCAGAGCCGCACACACAGGTACTCGCCCGTCACCGAGGAAGTCCTGGGACCCGCGGAGCAGAGCCGACAGGAGCGGCATGCTCTCCGGACCTCTGAGCCCTGTGCACCATCTCTGGCCAAAGTCCAGACACAGGAAGCGGGGGCAGACAGCATGCAGCTGCCCCTCCATGCAGGCCAGCGGTACATACAAGGCCCAGCAGCTGGGGACACGAGGTATGAGGGGCCGAGATCCCATGGGGGTGCAGACTGGTCTAGGATGTATCCCAAACACTACTAAGAAAAATGCCAATACGCAGAGCAAGGCTGAGTCCCTGTGACTGCCTACAGAAGATGTCAAAGTAAGAAAACTGGTGACAGCATCAACACCTTCCTACTGGCTAACTGGACATTTCTATGTTCCTTTTTAAAATTAAATCAGTGATAGTCAAAAGAGTTCAAAACATCAGATAGGATGAATACACCTTTTTAAAAAAAGATCTACACAGTGTGGTAAATATAGATAGCTAAGAGAGTACAATGCACATTTCAAAACCGCTAAGAGTAAATTTTAAATGCTCTCACCACAAAAAATAAGTATTTGAGGTGAGGCAGCATTAATTAGCATGGTTTAATTATTCCACATTGTATTCATAAACCACATCACTGTACACCCCACAATATATCTGATCATAAATAGCCAAAATTGTTAATTTACAGAGGAATAAAAATTAAAATACCAATTGTCCACGAAACTTGGTAATTCAGCAGGGGAAGAAAGCGTGATGAATGTGGGGGGACGACTGCCCACACTCCCCGTCAGCGGCCCCACAAGTGCGACATCAGCCTCCCCAGGCAACGGCACCCGAGTTTATGCGTGAACACCACACAGTGAGCTCTCTGTACACTGCTGCACCACTGTGCCATTGCACAGAGTAAAGAATATGACAGCCTTACATTAACACATAAAACAGAAATTACTAAACCTTTATGTAAAAACCAGAAATCACAGTAAAGTACAAGAATATTTCCCAAACAGAGCTGGATTCCACAGAAATAATCAGCAGCATTTACTTTTACGCTGCGCCTTCTTCAGTAGTGAGGTTAGGAGGTTTCAAAGTTCCTGCAGTTCACTGTAACCAAATGTTTTGGGTTAGGGTGGCTTCTCTTCTCCCAAGTTCAAAGAACCTGTGATACCAAAGTGACATCCTGTTGAAGTGCAGTGTCAGGTACAAAGTCAAGGTGCACTTCCTGGCAGCTACCGGAAATGGGGAAAGAGCAAAGACCCTTTACAGGGAGGCACTGCTACACTACACCCAGCGAAGATCAACCATGCCACCAAGCAGACACATCCTTAGCGTGCACTCCAGGTAATACCCTTCTCTGTCTGCAGAGCAGTTTTCCCACTTGAAAAATGGAAGAGGTGAAGTGAGTGAGCTGAGGTCCCACCCAGGGCTCAGCTGCTACCTTGCTGGACTCTGAGCTCAGAAACCTAGAGGGGGAACGAGAATTCTGACACGTCCTTGCCTGGGCTTGCCACCGTCGTAAAGACCCATCTCAGTGCCGACTGCGCAGCAAACCCCTAAGCCAGGGAAAGCAAGATCCCACCCTGAAAAATAAATCCAAATACAGTCAGAGGGCTCAGCTCAATACAGGTTAAACATGTTTCTGAATCTGGGGCAAGAAATCTCACACTAGACACGCCTCTCTTCTCGGGGTGAGACTGCAGCTAAATAAGCAGACGATGAGGTCAGCCTAGGACAGTCAGGGTTACATGAGGCTCAGCTTCCAGAAAAACAAACTATCCCAGGAACAGGGACAACTCCACCAAATCCCCAGAGCAGTAACAACCAAGATCCTGGGAAACTCCGAGGTTCCAGCGGGCTTCCAAACACCTCCCTGCATCTTAGCATCAGAGCTATGTACTGATTTAATCACACGTGTGTGAACTAAGAGCCTTTCCAAGAAGGACCGACCCCGTACACACCTCCACTGCAGACCACATGGTGTGCCTGACCACGTCCCACTTTCGAGCCTATCTGATGACCAGACTGTGGCTGTGGAAACACCAGCTGTCTGCGTGAGCTGGGAGGCACTGAGCAAAGCCCACAACGCGGACAAGAAGGCACACACTCGTCAGAGGAGAAACCACATCCCTGCAACCCGACATCTCCTCCTGGTGGAGACACCACTACTAAAAGCACCGACACCTAGGTGATCACTTCAGGCAGTGAGTCTGGTACTCCTTACTTGCAGTTTTTAGTGTTAGTAAGAAGCATATTTTATATCATAACCTAGTACATAAGTACAAGTTACACATCTCAAAGATTTTACAGGCTGGGATGTAGCTCAGTGGCACCGCGCCTGCCTCACATGCGAAAGGTCCTGAGTTTGATCCCCGGCACTGGGGGAAAAAAATAGTTTTAAAACCCAGTGTGCAAGGACACGCATACAAGCTGTTATCTACACTTTCCCGTTTCTTTTTCAGTTCTGGTCACAACCCACTATGTTCAGGCATCTCTCCCTCTCCTCTCTACACCGTGGCAGAGCAGGTGATCAAATTCACCTTGAGCTGGACTCCAAATACTGAAGAAGTCCCTCCTCAGACCAAGCAAATGCAAAAGTGACACACTACAGAAATGACTGCATGATCGGTCAATGACCTGGGTGCAGGGGGAGAGCAGATAGCAGCCGCTGCTTCCCATACCTCATGCGGTAGTGGAGCCGGAGAGTCATCTTGTCGTCCACGGTGATGGCATGGTTGGGTGCGTACCAGAGCTTGGTGTTCTCATCGTACAGCGCGAAGAGGTTGTGGCACAGAGGAGAGATACCTGGGGGGTGCACACATGAGAGAGCTCAGGAGATACATCACGGCGCCACCTGTCCATCCAGAAAGAGTCTCAGTTACTCGGACCCTGTGAGGCAAGCACAACTTCCGCCACATCAGTCAGGCAGTTCTGCTCACAGCACCGAGGACCGTGAGTCTCCAGGCAACATGCAGTTCCTGGCAAACCATACTGAAGTCGCTCGGAAAGAAAAGCTGGTGATGTTTCTCATCGCAGGTGGCTGCAACAGTCTCACCAAAGCCTGTTTAAAAGATCAAAGGGCCACCGAGGGGCTCACAGACCCCGACCAGGGTGCAGCGCTGATCACAGGCTGAGGCACTCTCAGAGTTTGCAATCACCTTGCTGTTTTCTGCAAAACATGTTTAAATAATCTAGCACTCTGAGTATGCATTAAACATGCAAAGAAGTTCCTGACAGCTGTGCACAAAATGTGTTAGAATAAATAATAACCACAGTGAGTCTGTCGGTGATTAACGTCTATTGCTATTAATAATAAATGCACTTCGTAAGTGCTCTGTACAGTTAGCATAAATATCCTATCGATCAGCGAGAAGATGCACGTTTAACCAAGCAGCCAGCCATGCTCTGCTCCCCACCACAGGCCACGTCCTCCAGCGCTGAGCATGCTGGGAAAGGTCAGGGTGAGTAGCCGCTTGCGTCTGTGCTCACGATTAAAGCTGAAGAACTGTGATGCTGACAGGTGTGGGGACAGGAGTGCAATAACCAAGTGCTCCAGGCCTCGAAGTGAGACCAGGACCTGAGACAGCCCCAGAGTGTGGGGGACAGTGAGGCAACGCAGTCAGGCCCCGGAAGTGGGATGGCGCTGACAGGCCCCGCCCCGGCCAGGTGGGCAGGACTCTCTCCACTCGGGCAGCAGCGTTTCCAAGTGCTGTCCTGACACAAGTCAGCTCAAGAAAGGAGCAAGTGATGCCCCCGTTCAGCAGAAGAGCTGCACTTCCCCACAAGGGAAAGGCCACAGTTGGGTCCAGTTTCTTAGGGCTGCTTCAGGTGGTTTGTGGCTGGCCTGGAAACCTAGCCTTCCTGTATACACATACATCCTTGAATGCACACATCCTATTGGAAGTACACTTTATACAAAGCCATGGAACTGTCTGTAATTCTACCATAGGTCTGATTCTAACAGTCTTACCCACCCATAACTCCCTATTAACAGGAGGACCAAGGGTACCTCTATATACGAAAACACCAAATACCAACAACACTAATATTTGCTGAGGACTACATGCTAGTATCATGCTGACATTATATTTACTCTCTCTTAAATCTTCTATACTCAATGAGGTAAGTACGATTTCTGGAGATTTTTCATATTCTGAGACAGGGCCTCACTGTGTAGTTCAAGTCAGCCTTGAACTTGCAGTGATCCTCCTGCCTCAGCCCGAATGCTGGGATGATAGGTGTGCCCACTATACCCCGCTCTGCCATCTTAGAGAAGCGACCTCCCAAGATGCACTCAAGGCTCTCCAGCTACAGAAGCAACATGCTGGGCAACAAGGGGACGAAGCAATGAGGACTAAAGAAAACAGCTTCACCACCAGTAGGCGAAAGCAGGGCAGAAAGGCAGACTACACCCAAACAGGACTCTCAGTGACCACAGTGAGGGCTCTAGAAGTCCGCAGCACCAGATACGCACTGTGAACATTAATAAGTGCTTGCCAGACCCACCCCCCTCTGGAGCCCAGGGACCCACTGGAGCCTGGGGCGGTGTCCGGCCTCTGCCCACAGGCCTCGGCCCCCACAACGGGAGCCCCACATTTCCGCAGAGGTGACGCCTCCTGCAGGAGTAAGCACGACACGCAGAGGGCACAGAGGCCCTAGCAGCACTCGCTCCTATGTGCCGTTCTGCCAGCGACACATGCATTTTACAAAGTCGTGCTGGCCAGTGGTCTGTGCATCTCACTGCTGGGCAGCTCTGCAGCACAATGGGACGTGCGAGACCAACCCACAGGCGGCACGGCACGGCACAGGCCCAGGAGTTGTACGAGCCACGCAAGGGACAGTCACGGATGTGCCACCAGCAGGCACATGTGTGTCACACCTGCCGTCTAAAGCTCTGCACAGGTTGCTGCTCTGTCACAGTAACTTCAAAATATGACTGAGTTCCCCTACTCGGCCCACTTTATCCGGCCACGCAGGAGGCCAGGGCACACTTCCCTTTCACTGGAATCTGCTGCAAAAGCAGCTCAGGCAGGAAGACCCACATCAGGGAGAAAAGGGATCTAGGTGAGCTGTTACCAACGGGATGGGTAATTCCTGACATGACCATAGCGCCCACAAGTGGTTCTAAGGGCTCAGGAAGGTGTAAACTCATGACTTCATCACCATCAAATAGCGTTCTTCAAATACGATCTACGTAAGATGAAGCGAACCTGTTCTAGGTCCATCTATGAAGTGGTACAGCCATCACCGCCACCTGTGAGGATTCCACCTGGGCAAGGTTCCCGCACTCCGATGGCCTAACTTTACCTGTCACTGAACGGGAGGCAGGTGACAGCCATTGGTGACCCTGTCTGAGGGGTGACAAGGGGAACTCTGGCCAGGTTCCCGGGCTCCCTGCCGAGTGCCATCGTGGCAGTGGCAGAAGGTGGCAAGGGATGCCACACGAGAACTAGCACCTGTAGGCCACTGTGCCAGGGCCACACCATTCCTGCCACACAGGCCCAGGCTGAGGCCGGAGCCCATGGGGCCAGGCATGACAGACAGGAGAAGCCAGGGTCCCAGCCGACCAAGGCAGGAGGGAGGCAATGGCACACAGGCAGGTGGCCCAGGCTACTCACAGCACTCCTGCGCTGCCCGGATGCACAGCTCCTCCGCCGTGTACTCTCCCGCGCCCAGCCGGAGGGGCTCCTGGTCCGGCAGGTAGAAGGTCACCTCCACGCCGGGCTCGGGGGCCACCTGGCTCACCTCGGCCTTCTTGGAGCTCCTCATCTTAGCACAGAACGCCATGGCACTGCAGTCCTCCTTTATGTTTAGATACTGCAGGAGGAGGAAAGTGAGACAATGCAGTCACTCCGTGGGGCAAACGTTCCTGGGGCAGAGGAGAGTGCTGGGAAGGTGAGCGAGAGGAAGTGCTTGGCACTGGCTAAGTCCTGCTTCCATTCTTTCCCTTCCTGAAAATCGTGCGAGAGAAAACATGGGAAGCATTAATTATGCACACTAACTAACCACAGTCAAAAATCAGAATGATCTTAGATGGAGCTGGTCTCAGCTTAATTTCTCTGTCTGCACCTAGGCTGCAGCTGAAAAAGTGTGGGCTGCTCCGGAAGCGCCAGGGAGCGGGTGAACCGGGCAGGGGTCACTCACGACCCCCACTCCCAGACAGGTGGCTCTGCGCGGACCCAGGCCGGGCCACAGCAGGCTACGACCCACATATCCTGACTGGACCGCAGGTAGGTGCAGGAGCATCTTCCCGGCTGTACACAGGAATGCGACGCCTGTCTCTGAAGCACATGGAAGGGTCTGGAGGCCCCGGATGAGCCAGATCCCTGTCAGCACAGGCAAGAAGGAGGCCAGGCGGCCCCGCAGCAGCGGAGCAAGACAGCACTGTTGGCAGGAGAGGGAGAGGCAGCAGAGGAGGCCACAGAATGACAGGCTAGGCCTCGGCCGCTTGGCCGCCCATGTCCCTCCTTCCCTCACCCCAACACAGTGGCCTCGACCAACGTTCCTGTCCTCAGTGCACCACTCTCTTCCCCAGAACAAGCCAACACTCACTCCCCTCAGCGTGCTGCCACTCCTCCACCCCAACAGCTGCAGGCCGGGGCTGCCTCTCCCACTCCTGCCCTGCCTTGCTCTGACTCCTCTAGGGAACATCTCCCTACCTCACCCCTTCTTGGGCCCAGGCGTGAAGCCCCATCCCGGAGGCCGCCTTCCCTGGGATCCCCAACCCCTGCCCACACACACTCCTGGCTCCCCAGGACAAGGCCTGCTCGCTCGCCACCTCTGTCCCCAGAGCCAAGCTCAGAGGTTTACACGAGGGACCCAGAGACAGTCTCATGGGGTGGACAGCAGTCACGGTCCTCTGCGGGGTCTGTCAGTGGGTGGAGGAGGACCAGGAGCACACAGGCCACACCGCCACAAAATGAGAGGCTTTCCAAAGCAACTGTGAAAGCCAGGATCTTCAGGAAATCGGGCTGAAAGACTAACCTCTACGAGATCAGCAGGCGAGACAGCACCGAGACCTCACCTGTGTCCCTCACTGGAAAGTCAGGATGGCAAGCAGCAGCCACAGCTGCATCCTACAGCAAGGCACCTTGTCCAGGAGGTTCCGTGGACTGGACCTTAGAAGTCAAAGGCGGCGCTATACCCCAGCCCCAGGGAAGGGCATAAGCAGGCAATTACACAGGAACGGGACGCAGAAAAAGCGCGACCCACGAGGTCCCACAGGAGTGGGCCCTCCAGCCAGGGCACGTCCAGTGGTTACGGAGGGAGGCAAGAGTGTGTGTCCACACTGCAAAGTGAGAAAAGTGTAATCGGCACAGCGCGGTCCTCCAGGTTAGGCAAATGCACACTCAAGTCTGCAAGAACACGGGGTGGGGGGTGGGGGCGCCTACTGACAGCACCGAGTACCCAGCGTGATTACAAGGGGACTTGGGCCTGCATCCTCCATTTCCTGGGCCTGTGCACTTCTGAGATTTGTTTCTAAACCACATTTAATATTACAAATGAATATAATAGTGATTTTTTTAAAAATTAAAGATGACAGCACAAATGGCCCACCAGGTTTGGAGTCAGTTCTGTTATTCTTTTAAAAGCTAGACATTTTCCATTAAAAAGATGCAAATCCACATACCTGCATTTACTCGGCTGTCCAATGTCCCCAAAAAGGAAACTGGATTTTCTTCTCTAGTTTCCAAAGCCCATTCAGAGCTGAGCTAAAGACAAAAACAAGGAAATAAATCAGCTGTGAGGTAAGTGGATCTCAAAATGGTATTTTCATTAAGGAAATAACCCAAATCTAAACAGGATAGGAAAGGCGACTGGGAGAGGAACAGCAAAAGAACAAATGAAACAACTGGTGCAGACAGACGTGAAGAAGACAGAGAGACATCTTCAGGTGCAAACAGCAAAGAGAGACCCCGCTCTGCAGCTCTGAGGGAGGAAGCCAGGGACGTCTGCTTCCCGACACGGGCACTGGGTCCAGAGCAGGTGATGACGCGCACTTGTCTGTCGGCAGCCTCGGACACCTCGGGGACAGTCGGGCCCCACGTGTGCGTTTCATCTCCTGCCTTGTCTCCTCTGGAGTGATCTCTCCATCCACTCTACACACTGTTACTGTGACAACTTCTCTTGCTGCTTCTCAGGAGCTCCTCCAACTGCATCCACAAAGATGACAAGCCAGTCCTCCTGAGTAGGCCAACACGGTCCCAGGGCAGTACTGATTATCGTCCCTGCTTCTTTTTAATCTTTATTAAGTTTATTGGTACTTCTTAGGTATACAATGCAGTGACATTCATCACTGGGATCATGTATCTGGGTTCTTATTTTTTCCCCATTCCCCTAGCCTCCCTTCAGCCCCTCCCCTCTTCACTGTTTACAAAGACTTTGTTTCCATGTTTTTCCTTTTCTCATATTTTTTTCTTTTACCTTTTACCTCTCCCCTACCCCTCCACTTCCTTTGCTCTTTTAGACCTTTTCTTCCTATTACACATTATCAATTACACATTTTAATCCTTATTTACACTTTTAATTTTTCATACCAGAGAAACCAATCGGTATTTACACATGTGGTGTCCAGTTTTTTCACTGAAGAATATGGTCTCAATATGCATCCACTTAGCTATAGACGTCTCTAGTTTCTTGTTCTTTGTGACAAAGTAGTATTCCATTTTATTTTTTAAAAAACCACATCATTTTATCCAGTCTCTAGTTGATGAGCAATTGAGCTGTTTTCAAACTTTAGCTGTTACAAACCATGCTGCTATAAACATGGGTGAGCATATATCGCTGTGGTTATGATTCTTTTAATTCTTTTGGCAAGATATCCAACAGAGGGACCATTGAGTCAAATAGGACTCTAATCCTAGTTGTTTGAGGTGTCTCCATATAGATTTCCACAGTAGTTGCACCAGTCTGCCCTCCCACCAACAATGGAGAAGGGTTCCTTTCTCCCCACAGCCCGCCAGCATTTGTTTTGATTGATTTCTAGCAGCCACTCTTTCTGGAGTGAGGTGGAATCTCAAAGTGTTGTTTTCGTGTGCATCTCTCAAATAACCAGTGATGCTGAACATTTTAAAATATGTTTATTTGCTGCTTTTACTTCTTTGTCTGAGAAATGTCTCTTCATTTCAGATGCCCATTTTTAAATCAGGTCTTTATATGGGGGGGGTCTGATTTTTTTTTTTTAGTTCTTTATGTATTCTAGATAGTACACCTTTGTCTGAGAAACAGCTCGTAAAAATTTTTTCCCACATTGTGGGTCATCTCTTAGCTGTTTGTGATTTCTCTGGCAGTGCAGACACTTTTGAAAAAGAAGAGATCCCAATTGTTGATTCTTTGTGCTAGTTCCCGTGCTACTGAGGATTTGTGCATAAAGTCACCCAGTAGTTACCAGTCTGCCCTCCCACCAACAATGGAGAAGGGTTCCTTTCTCCCCACAGCCCGCCAGCATTTGTTTTGATTGATTTCTAGCAGCCACTCTTTCTGGAGTGAGGTGGAATCTCAAAGTGTTGTTTTCGTGTGCATCTCTCAAATAACCAGTGATGCTGAACATTTTAAAATATGTTTATTTGCTGCTTTTACTTCTTTGTCTGAGAAATGTCTCTTCATTTCAGATGCCCATTTTTAAATCAGGTCTTTATATGGGGGGGGTCTGATTTTTTTTTTTTAGTTCTTTATGTATTCTAGATAGTACACCTTTGTCTGAGAAACAGCTCGTAAAAATTTTTTCCCACATTGTGGGTCATCTCTTAGCTGTTTGTGATTTCTCTGGCAGTGCAGACACTTTTGAAAAAGAAGAGATCCCAATTGTTGATTCTTTGTGCTAGTTCCCGTGCTACTGAGGATTTGTGCATAAAGTCTTTTCCTAGGCCAGTATCTTGAAGAGTTCTACCTAACTTGTCTCCCAGCAAGTTTAGTGTTTCTGTTTTAATATTTAGATCTTTAATCCACTTGGATTTTAGTTTAGTGCATGGTGAAAGATACAGGTCTAGTTTTAATCTTTGACAAGATGAAATCCAGTTTTTCAAACACCATGTATTAAAGAGGCTCTCTTTCCTCCAGAGAGGGTGGTTGGCTCCTTTGACAAAGATGAGGTAGCTGAGTATGTCTGGAGTTGTTTCTGCATCTTCTAATCTGTTGCACTGATTCTCAGGTCTGTTTCTTCACCAGTACCATGTTGTTTTTATCACAGTAGCTTTGTAGCATAGTTTCAAGTTGGGGATTGTGATATCCCCTGCCATGTCTCTGTTGCCTAGAACTGCTTTTGCTATATGGTTTTTTTTGGATTGTCCCTGCTCTTTGTCCTGCCAAATCATTCAACAAATTTGACCAGCACCCAGTTTTAGGAAGAGTACGGCCCCAGGCATCACATGCAGCAGAAGGGATGGGGCGAGACAAGGGTCAGGTTCCCCCTGAGGCTGGCCATGCAGGCAGGGTGGGAAGCAGCCCCAGAAAACACCAGTTCAGCCTGGCAGCAGCACAGAAGGCCCCAGTGGACCTCTGGCCATCATGCTGCAGAGGGCTGCTCTGCTCCGGAAAGGCCTTCTGTGGGGTGAGCTTCAGCAAAAGGAAGAACAGGGGACCAGGCAAGAGGTACAAATTCAAATTTGGATGTGATATTTTGATTGATATGAGCAATCTTTAACAAGATTCACAGAACAAATCATTACATCTTCAGCTTTTAAAAAATTAATCAACTGTTTCAATTATGTAAATCTACCCAGCCTTGTACCAAAATAGTTTTGTTTGTTTGTTTTGGTTCCATGGATCAAACTCAGGACCTTGAACCTGCAAGGCAGGCGATGGCCCAACTGAGCTTAATCCCCAGCCCCCAAAACAGCAATTTGATATTTGCTAAATGCTGATGTCGTGCTACGGCTCAAAAGCTGGTTCTAATAGCTCATCAGGAGATGCTTCTGTCCAACTAGTATTCTGAGTAGCTGTCCCTGTCAGAACCTGAGCAAGCTGTGGCGACCACCATGCAGAAGAGCAAGATGGGCCCTGCCCACGTGGAGCTGGGTCCACAGAACAGTGGGGTCTGAGAGGCACAGACAAAGGTGATTACACAGTGCTGGGGAGGGGAGAGCATTCAGTGAGGAATGTGGTCAGTGGGGCTCGGGGTAATGGCTGGCCTCAAAGGGTGTGCAAGTGCAGAGGCCCTGCAGTGGGAGAAGCTGGTCTGGTCTTCCTGGCGCCTGATGGGGGACCATCTACACCCCACCGACTCCCCTGGATACAGTGAGCGCGGCTGGGAAAGGCATTCCGTGATGAGTGCACAGCCGGCCCTTTAGCTGGGAATGATAGATGAACAGACTGGCCAGCACGCTCTCTGCTCTGGAGCATGAAGCCAAGAAAGACAGCCTCTCACGAGGGGAGGGACCCCATGATCCACCAGGCGTGGGCTCCCCTCGGCAGCCTTCTCACAACCTACAAAATTCTTTCCTGCGCATCACCAGGCTGTGTGTGGCTCACACTCAGGGGCATGGGGTTTCTCTAGGCCTCCCTAAGACCCAAAGGTCAAAAGCATTAGGAGTCCTCTAGAAGCTAGACCGCATCCATGGAGCGGCTTCCCACTCTGCTGACACGCCACAGTGACCTCACAAGCACACCGCACCTGCAAGCATGTTCTGGCACCGCTGGCAGGATGGGAAGGCGCCTTACCACTCTGGGAAAACAATATCGTCCACGGGATTCTTAGACAACATACGCTTACTATGTCTTTTATGCTGATTTAATAACAAAATCCTTGTCCTCAAAGAACTGACTTCCTGGTGATTATAAAAATTTAAAAAGCCCCACACAGCCTTTAAGAGACCCACAAGGCATGGTTCCAAGCACACTAACCCTAGGGCCGCAGACCCGCCTTGTGAGAAAGGACAGCAGTCTGCTCAGGGGTCACAAGTTTCGCTGCAGCACTTGTCTAAGGGCTCCTTCCAAGTCGCCCTCGCTTGGTCTCCACCTCGATCAGAAGCGGGACAAGCAGAGGAACACAGAAGGTGTCAGGTGGGAGGGAGGGGACGAGGGAGCCACACCAGCAATGAAGCATCACCTACGAAGGCCCCTGTCACAGGCTTCACAGACACCCGGCAAGCGTGGTCACAGGCCTGTTCCCCATTCATTCACTTCGAGAAAATATGCCTCTGAAGGGCTGCGGGTCCTTGGAGCTTTCGGAGTCCTCCACGAGACCTGGGGCACAGTGCACTCTGCAGCAGAGGCTGCAGCGTGCGGTGGGCAGGGCGGATGCAATGCGTGGGCTGCTCGGCACAGGACAGCAGGGCTGCAAGCCCGCGGCAACAGCAAGCGGGAAAGGGGAACAGGAAGGTGCAGGCACTCCGGGAAAGGGGGCTGAGCAGAGCCGGCACCCAACAGTCACCAGTCTCGGGCCAGGCAGTGAGCAGCCCGGCTTCCAAGTTCTCCATGTGCCCAGGAGACGCAGGCTGTCGAGAGCTCCGTGAGTTAGCAGACAGACAGCGCCGTGAGCTAGCAGGCGGGGAGCACTCCTGTCCTGAGCACCACTTCTGTCCGGCTGCTTGCAGCTCTGGACCTTGAGAAGGAACTGACCCACGCCATGCATCTTCAACGCCGCCTCATCAACGCCACCCGTACTCAGTTCTCATAGAAGGTGCCAGGCGACCCAGTGTGCACCCTGGGGGACACACGGGCTCCGGACTCCGCAGAGCCTGCCCTCCCCACAGGCAATAGAGAACGCTCTAAACACCCCTCGCAAACCTGTCTCCCCAGTACTTCTGGCCTAACGCTCAGCCGGAGACCAAGCTCTTCCCGGCACCCTCTTGCTCCAGAGTCCGAGGGAACCCAGTCTAACCCGCCACTCCAGTGCGGCCCCCAGGCACCGTGGCCTCCCAGCCCCCACACAGGCCTGCTCTCGCGGGCACCGACCCACCTCAGGCCTTGTCCGCTGTGCCAAGGAACCGGCTCGTTTTTCTCAGTTGCAACGGCATAAGGTGGCGCAACCAGCCAGCCACGGCAGCCTTGGATCAACAGACCCGCTGCTTCCAAGACCCTGGACCCCGTTCCGATAAAGCACTGCGGGATCCTGGAAAGCTGCTGGCCTGCAGCCAGGATGACATATGAGAAACACAGAATCTGCTATTTTCTCCTGTCAGCAAGTCAGAATTGTGGCCACGCCTGTCACACAGCATAGGTCACATCCAATACAGCCTCAGTTCCGGGAAGAGGCCAGACTCACAAAGGCCGCTGCATTTACTATAAACTTCGAGGATGCTCAAGAATCGGTGCCAACTGGACGCTGTGGGCTCTCTGCACAGCTCCTGGCCAGCTTCACCAGAGGAGGCTTCTGGCCAAGGCAAACGGTCCCCTGCTTAATTAAAGACAATGCACATCTTCCTAAAAGCCCTGCCGCACTGAGGTAACTCCGCTGCTTTTCTTTTTTCCTCCTTTAATTACTAACAATCCATCCAGAATGCCATTAAAGATAAGGGATGTAGATTTAGTGAAGCCATCCACTGTCTCCCCAGGGATCAAGAATATGGTGGCAGGAGGGGCCCTCAAAAGGGGCACGGGAGAACTCCTTCCCAGCACACACCCTAAAACATCTAAGCAGCACCTGTCCCACCACCGCAAAGCCCTTGTCTGCACAGCGGTTTATCTCGTACGCAGGGCTGCTGCATCTGTAACCACAGGAGCCTCGCAGCCCTGTCACCCATGAGAAGGTCTGGCTCCAGAGGTTCCCATGGTCAGCCGGACAGTGAGTGGCGAGCCTGGGTCTGGAACACACTTCCTGCCTCGGCCTCCTCTTTCTCCCCACTCACCACCTATGCTGGCCAAGGCGAAGGCCTCGGGAAGCCAAGACCTATCAGAACACTGGGGCCACCGGGACCGGAGCACCTCCAGGGTCAAGAAGCGGCCATCTGGGAGGGGCCTGGTCCCACATGAAGAGAGGAGGAAAGGAACCAAAGAGGAAGGTGCAGCCGAGGAAGGAAGACCTAAAGACGGGTGTGCAGAGCGGGGCCTGCAGGCCAGGAGCGGAGCAGTAAGAAGAGGGCACTGGAGGCGAGGCAGTGCCCCGAGAGCCTAGAGCCCGCCGTGGCTTCCTCCCGCGGGAGGGAGGGCAGATCACAGACTAGAGCGGAGCGTCCCGGGCTCCAGCCGGCACTGTCAGCACCAGGCCCAGAGCCCACCTCCGCAGCTCTCTGAGCTCGGCCCGCAGGAAGACAAAGTACTGCATGGTCTGCCGCTCGGCCTCGTTCCATACTTACTGTGCACCCTCAGGTGAGTCTCAACCTCTCTGTGTTTCCGTTTCCAAGGGAGATAATGACAAAGGGAGCTACTTCGCAGAGTTTGTTGTGATGATTCAAGATTTCCCAAACCTCTCACACTACATAAATCTAACGCCTACTAGGAGTTCAACGTTCTGCAAGTTCACTTAAGGCTTTTAAAGACCCTTAGATTAAAACACAACAAACCCTAACTTACAAACACTTGAAACCACATTATGCTTCACTCTAACACCCTCAACCTTCATTAATTTGTATTTCCAGGAGGCCATAACGCAAAGACACAGACTCCCCAGCCGACAAGTCATCCAAAAAAGTGTGGTGGCAACCATGATCTAAATAAAGGAAGAGCTGGGAAAGGCTGCACCGGCTGCCCCCCTGCTATGCCCTTCCGGTACCCGGCACGCATCTAGCTCTGCCCCTGTACCGCTCAGTGTGCCAATGAGAGAAGCCAGCTCTGCCAACTGCAGGCACAGGCGAGTCTAAGAGAAAGTCGGAGGACACAGACAGCCCTGCTCGTGCGGCCTCAGTGCCACTGCGGCTGGCTCCATGCTGCCGACGCCACGGCCTGCACCGCTCCACCAGACACATCCCGCGCTGAGCCCGGGATCCTCCAACTCACACAGCAGCCACGGACGATGGCCCAGAGACGCAGGGGTCAGGCGCAGGACCGCCACAGTGCTCCACGCCGCCGCTCTGTGCCAACGCCTCTGGCCTGAAGTGGGGCCGGCTAAGAAAGTAAAGCCAAGACAGAACTTCAAAAGAAACGCCTCCCTAGCCACCCACTACGCGTTTCCTCAGCCAAGGGACTATAAGCACTTTCTATGGTTAGCTCTGAAATGGTCCCTGCCGAGTGTGTGTGTGTGTGTGTGTGTGTGTGTGTGTGTTGTGTGTGTGTGTGTGTGTGTGTGTGTGTGTGTGTGTGCGCGCGTGTGTGGCGCCCATGAGTCCTTGTGAGGGCACACATGGCCAGGAGCTGAGCCTGAGGCAGGAGCTCCTCCTCCTCCTCCTCCTCCTCCTCCTCAGACTCCAGCACAGCCGGGAGCGGGCAGTGGGGCTGACGTCTGAGCTCCAGCACGCTGCACACACCACGGCTCTCATGGCCTCGAGGTGCACAGGTCCGTGCACCAAACAGAGTGGCACAGAAACATACGCACCCTTCTGGGCCAACTTCACTCTCTTCCACTCTATACTTACTGCTCTCTTCTACTTCGTGCGTCCTTAAACGCTAAACAAGACTCACAAAACAGACTTCACAGCCCGTAACAAACACTGGACCACAGTCTGAGAAACACTTAGTAAAACACCCGATAAAAGCAGCAACCTTATGCTCCCTGCTTTCACTCGTGTGTACCCCTTCCCAGGCCGACCTCAGCAGAGAGGGTGTTTCTTCTGGGACTGTGACTTCCAGAAGGTCACGACTCCTTTCCCACAGCTCGCAGCTTGAGACGTCTGGACTCCGGGCCACCACGCAATGCCTCTCGGTCTTCACTGCACAACAGGCTTCTCCTCCCAGACAGCTCTCCCACTGTCACCTCTCGGATCCACAGAGTGGAGCCACAGAGACCCAGACAGCATGAGGCCCGTGCTCTGAGTTCTGCTAGTATCTACTCAGCTTCCTCACGATTCATCCCAGCCCGCAGCTCCCACCTCTATCCCCACACCCTCCCGTGATCCTTCACAGAAACCAAACAACTCCAACCCTATGTGTCCACTTTGCCAGCGCAACATCCCTGATGCAAGCCATGGACACGGCCGTGGCCTGGAGACCAGAGTTTCTGTGCGGCCGCCAATGGGACTGGTGGGGAGGGGCCCTGAACCTGGGGTTCGGGTGGGGGTGTGAAGCAGGCTGGCAGTCAGCTGCTGGAGCGGAGCAGGAAGTCACCCTCCCCTAAGCTAACACTCCCTTTGCACTCCTACCCAGGAAGCTGGCACCTGGGAGCCTCTGTCATACCCTGAGTGTCTGCACCAAGGCTCCTTTGCCACAGCCATGGCCACGCGCCAACCCGCACCTGCATCCAGCACCCAACACTGGAGCGGCAAGGCCTGCTCTTCCATCCCTCTTTCTTTTTTCTTGGAAGGAGGGAGGAACAATATATCCACAGAGCTCCTCCTCTCTCCTTGCCTGGGAATGAAGTACAGAAAGAGGGCAGGATGATTTGCTGAGACTACTTAATTAGTAGGGCAGATATCACAAGGATGGGTTAAATGTGACAATGGGCTTCACTGAGTAAGGAAAACCAACTCATCCTGCAAAGCTTGCAGCCAGTTTAGCAGGAGGAAGAACAGAAGAAAGAGCCAGGCATGGTGGCACACATCTGTAATCCCAGCACTCCGGAGGCTGAGGCAGGAGGATCACTGTGAGTTCTAGACCAACCTGGGCTACATAGTGAGTTCCAGGTCAGTCTCAACTACATAGTGAGATCCTGTCTCAAAAAGCCAAAAAAAAGAAAAAGAACAGAAGAAAGGACCTCCAAGAAGAGTCAGCGCCCCAGGACACCTGCCACCCAAGGAAGGCACAAGAGCAAGCTGGGGGCGCTGGAGTGGGCTGGTGGCCAGAGCAGGGAAAGCCTGAGGGCTGAGCTGAAGCTGCAGGTCAACAAGGACCTCAGCCCGCCCCAGGCAGCTGAGTGCAAGTAACTTTCTGTGACTCTGCCCTTATCTGCAATGGAGGACAGCCTAACTCTGGGAGAAGAGAGTAGGTGGGCAGACCAGGGCAGGGTGTTCAGCAGGAAACGCTGGCAACTGGAAGAGCTGGGCTGGGGGGACTGCAGGGAACACGCACCTCACAGAGACGCAGGGCCAGAGAAGAAGGCACAGACTGTGGGGGGCAGGCAGAACACACGCAGAGCTCCCACACACGCCCAGCCCCAGCCAGGGGACTTGTAGAATGCCAGGGAGGCAGGGACATGGGAAAGGCAAGTGCAGTACCGGTACGGTCAGGGAAATGCCTCCTCCCGGGACGACACCCTGGCCCGTGGACTTCCTGGGGCAGGCAGGGGTCCAGGCCAAGAGCCTTTGACACAATGTGAGGGCCCACAGCTCCCCTCACCACACACACACACGCACGCAGACTTCAAAACTGAAATGAGATGCTCGTTTCCTGCGAATTGCAATGAAAATGAGCCAGGAAACTTTCCCAGCACTCTGTCCCTTGGCGGAAGAGCCGTCTGGCATGGCCGCTCAGCACCAGGGGATGACACTCTGCAGCCAGTGACTCATCCTCTCCCTGAGCCTGTGGGTGGGGCCAGCACTGCCCTTGGGGGTCACCTGGAACTATTTCTGTCCCGTCTGTCTCTCAGGATGCAGGGGGCATGGGACCAGAGCCGGGCCGGGAGACCCTTCGATCCTCAGAAACAGTGCCCACGGCCTGGTTCCGCGCCCTGCAGCCTGACTCACTCAGGCCCCTGCACTGCAGGGTCTGACAGCTGTCCCTTCCCACAACTGCGAGGTGGAGCTAAGGGAGAGGACCCGTGGGGACTCGGGACATGGCACAGGGGCCATCGCCGGGACTCTCGGGTGGGCTCCAGCCAGGCGCCCAGCAGTCCCCGCCTGGCCCAGCGGTGCAGCCACAAAGCCCCAAACCACTGTGGGCAGACACAGGCCTCAGGTCTGCAGGGCTCACACAGGGCCACCAGAAAAAGGAAATCCCAAGGGCAGCTGGGCCTTTGAACCTCTAAATCCTAAGAAAGCAAAGTCAGCGGAATGGCTCAGGTCCGTTGATGAATCAATAAACACAATTATTACTCCCTATATTTTACAAAGCACTTTCAATAGCTGACTGGAATCCTCACAGTATTTTAAGCATCATTTTTATTTTATTCACAAGCAAATCAAGGCTTAAAAATACTCTGACTTAGGAAAGGCCACATGTATCGATTAACTAGGATTCAATCTAAGTTGTCGGGAGGCAAAGGAAATGGAAACAAAGAAAAAAGAACAAATGAGCATGGTGAAAAGTGGCACTTTACTAAATTAAAATAACATGGGGACATTTTTTATCTTTCTAATGTAAAGCTGGTACTGTAGTTGTTTTTAAATGTAGATACAAGCCTGCATTGGGCAGAAGAATTAGAGCCGCCTTTAAACAACAGGTGTTTATTATTTAGACTCTTGGCAAGCGTACTACTCGACACTGCAGCAAAAGCTCACTGGGTGTGGTAGTAATGCCTACGATCCAAGCTACTTAGGAGGCTGAGGCTGGCAGATCCCAAATCCAAGTAAGCCTGAGCAATTTAGCGAGAACACATCTCAAAACTTAAAAAGGGGGGTGATAGGGATGTAGTACATGGGAAAGTACCCCTGGGTTCAATTCCCAGTACTAAAAAAGGAAGGCAGGGAAGAAGAGAGGGAGACACAGATACAGGCAGAGGTTCTCACTACCCTGCAGACAGTCACTACTGCACCGAGTTTTCCGTAGGGCTTTCCTTCAGGACAATTCGACCGCATCTGCTAATTTGGACTTCCAACTCCAAATGTTTTGACACAGTACCATACAGTAGTCTATACTACACTGCTAGTACAGTAATGAGAACAGCAGTCTATAACATGGCACGTACATCATACACCTGCCACACATTTAACACAGCTGCACGCATTTAACACTGCAAAAACAGAAAGAGGGGAAGGCAGGGAGGACGCTGGAAGAGCAACCTCCTGCATGAACAGCTGTGCTCACAGGGCCCCGGGCCAGCGCTGGCTTCGCTCTGCACTTTGTAGGCGTCTCCGTGTGCTCTGTGGCAACTGTGCCACACCTCAGCAGGAAGGGAGCACCAGCTCCTGCCCCGTCACTTAAGCCATCCTGTGGCCAGTGTCACTGCATCTCTTGCCACCGTTCTAGAGCCACCAGCAACCACAGCACGGAGCCATGTGACAAGGCACAATGTCACTCTTTTCCAGCAGGAGCTGGCGACACGAGTGTGACTTCAGGGAGGGAGAGGCCACTACTGCGGAAGAGTGAAGAGAGGGAGACCATGCAGCAGTGGCAAAGGCGGGCTGAAGGCAGCAGGCAGGCCTGGGGGAGAGTAAGAAGCAGGCTCATCTCACGGTGACACTGGAGATAAGACGTTGCAGGCCGGCTGGGGTGCAGCACAGGGCAGCTGTCGGCACAGGGCACCCAGGGAGCGCCCACATCTGTCTGGGCACAGCGACGCATTCAAACTGTCTGCGGTGCGTGTGGTGCTGGGGATCAAACCCAGGGCCTCGAACGTGCTCCGCCACGCCCCTCGACCTTCACCTCTGTCTGCTTCCCTCCCACACACAGCAACAGTGCTGGGAAAGTCCCGGTCTCCCTCACCCTGGCCGCTGCTCTATCCCCACAGTGCAGCCGGCAGCATCTCAGCCACAGGCCGCAGCACCCGCTGCTCTCGGACGCTTCCCTCCCCATCCCCAGGCACCACGCAGGTGCAGGCAACGTCTCCAGTGCCTCACTGCGGGTGCACGGCAGCCTCTGCAGTCTGCTCTGGCCTTCGCCGGTGACCTCTCCGCACCACTGTGTCCTCCGACATCCCCACTTGGGCCTTGGGAAGGACGCTGCAGGGCCCCGGGCACACGCAGAACTGCACTGCGTGGGGGCCTGCTCTCCACTCCGCACCACTTCACACCCCCAGCCAAGCCTGGGGTCTCTATTTCTTTACATCGCCATCACCTTCTGCTCTCCAAGGTGCTGTTGTTTGTTTTCAGACAACAGCTGGCCTAGGGGATTCCTCTGACTCCACCTTTGACAAAAGACCGTCTGCTCTTGCTTCTGTCCCTGTGGCATCTGCGTCACATCCTCAGAAACAGATGCCGGGTGGGGCTTAAAGGACAAGCCTGCCTTACAGTAAGAGGGGAGAAGACAGGGTGGACACAGACACGTCCAATCTGGAGGGAAATCTGCAGACCTTTTACTACCACCTGCTAAACCAAGTACAGCCAGGGCACTGGAAGAAAGCAGTCCTGCTGGTGAGCGGGGCAGTGGAGCGGGCAAAAGCCACACTGTGCCTGTCCAAGGGGCTCTGCTAAGCAGGTGATGAAAGGCCTGGAACAAGGGGCCCGGGAAGCCCAGTGGTCACACCACACCCACCGCCCTCAGCCTGAGCCCTCGCCTGGGAGGTCCACCTAGGCCTGTCCACAGCCTCGGTACCTCAGCCCTCTCATCTTGGAGCGGGCACGATGCCAACCTTCACGGCTCAGGGCTGACGGAGCCCTACAGTCTTTGCCAGGGAGGAAAGGCCCGTGCATCCCTATGGCGGCCATGGCTCTGAGTGGCAGCTCCTGTCACGAGAGCTGTGTAGGCCACCTGTGTTCTAATGCATACTCAGACTCTGGCAGAAACCACGTCCAGTGTCCGTCCCACCGACCACCAGAATCGGAAACCAACTGAGCTCCTTCCACGGCACGCTCCATGACCTCGGGAAAGTCCCCAGCATGACTGCAGCTTCCCGGCCCCTTCTGCACAGCCCCCAAGCACAGCTGCCTCGATGCTCAAACCTAACAGGTGCATCCAGCAGATGAGATGCCCCCAGGTGCCAGAGCAGGAAGGGATGAGACAGTCTTTAATGCCTGTTAAGACATTAATTAGATGTTAATTAAGATGTAACTTCTTAAAGGCTGTTTTCTTTGATAAACCAGAACCGGAAATGTCACACCCAGCAGTGCCAGTGACTGTTTCATTCCACCTACTGGCAGGTACTGCAGACAGACCAAGGGAAGGGAGGCTGGGTCGAGGCAGCACTCCCAGCCATGCTCTCTAAATGGCTGTGCTTCTACACTCAACCTTCAAAACAGGAGCGGAGGGAAAGCAGGACCAATAGTGAAATCCATGGGGAAACGCTGGTTAAACAAAGTAAAATCTGTTGTTTTTTTGTTTTGTTTTGTTTTGCTTTTGGTACTGGGGATTGAACTTGGGCCCTTGTACTTGCAAGGCAAGCAGTGGAACCACTGAGCTGCATCCCCAGCCCATGAAATCATCTCTTTTACAGCAAGAGGTCTCATGACCCCACAGTAAGCATTTGAAAAATGATTCGATCAAGGGGCTTTCTTGGATGAATATGTATCTGGAAAAGCCTTGATGAGGTGATTTCTACACTCCCTTTCATCTAGCAAGTTGTATACATTTATGTGAAAGCGCCACCTGGGAAGCCTGCTTTCTGGGTGGTGCCGGAATCTAGCAGATTTCCAGAAACACATTCACACTCTCCCCAGCTCACACACCCTAGAATGGACAGGGCGGTGCACTGAGAAGCAGGAGGCTAAATCTAAGATTTCAGTGCCATCAGATCAGACTGAAAAGCACTGATAAAAGTAGGAGAGGAATACTACTGCAATACTACTGCAAGTGAGTGTTCTGGAAGGCACTGCTGGAAAGCTACTGCATCTGCCTATCACCCATGCACTAAGGGAAATCCCTGGTGCTGTTTAACAGCAGGTGGGCACAAAGGGAGAACCAGAAGAGAGAATAAGAGTCACCTAGGGACAGCGCGGCTCCCTCCTCGACTCTAAAATGACCCTCGGCCTCTACTTGCCAGCTCTGCTTGTCTTCTCCTCTTCAACCCACGAGGTTTTCCTGTTTTCATCGGACCTCTCCACTCACCATGTGACTGACTGCGCTCTATGACACAATGGCAGCTGGCCATCGAACTTTCCCAGAACAGGCCCACTTGTCAGGAAACTCCGCCCCCTTCCTCGCGTGGGAGGACGACACCGAGAGGAAGACGGCAGGGCAGCAAGTTCAAACAGTGCTAAAATCTGGGCATGCCAGATGCAGACGCAGCAGGGTCCCACCCAGATGTGCGCATGCAGAGTCTAATACAGATGGAGGAAAAGGAAGTTGGTTCAGATTGTTTCTACAGACTAATTCTGTCTGAAAATATTAAGACGTAGGGGTGGGAATGGGGACATTTCTGAGAAGTAAAGAGATAACATACAAATATTTTATCTAAGTGCACTCACCCATTTGTCATGGTTTAGAGCTAAACACTCTTCAGAAGCCTCCTGTGTTCCTTCGGAGTGTGACCTGGAAGGACGCATCCTTATCCCGGGCCCCTCCCCTTCGTCCTTCCGACCACCACGGCGTGAGCATCTTTGCTCCACCAGGCCCGTTCACCATGCCCTCTCTGCCTTGCGGCCAGCCAAAGCAAACAGGTCCTCGATTCCCAGAGAAGCAAGGGAGCCCTGAGGCGAGCATGACAGAGCTGCCCATTAGAAGCCCAGGCCACCAAACTCCTCCGGATGGCAGTGGACAGACACAAGAAGGGATTGCTGTGTACAGGGACCAACAGTGCAGGCCACTCCTCCCTCCTCAGGCGGCGAGACTGCTCCCTGTGGCCGGCTTGGGCCAACCTCTGCCCTGCTGGCCCAGGGGTGCATCCCTTAGCCATGGGTGAGGGCAGATCTCCAGGGAGGGATGAGCAGCACAAAACTGGAGGGAACCACCGGCAAGTATCTAAATGCTGGGATCTCTGGGAGAGGCTTAGG
Source organism: Fukomys damarensis (assembly GCF_012274545.1). NCBI lineage: Eukaryota > Metazoa > Chordata > Mammalia > Rodentia > Bathyergidae > Fukomys > Fukomys damarensis. The sequence goes on from NW_022900945.1 coordinate 3,074,381, forward strand.
TTCACTGCAGTGAGGCCAGAAAATGTGACAGATTCCTTACTGTGACAGATTAAGCGCAAACAATGGATGGGCGAGAGGCAAACGGGTGACCGAGTAGACGAGAGCTACACTATGAGGATCACCTGTGGGCAGGCGGAGGCCCCAGCACACAGGGGCAGGGCTGCTGCGCGGCTCCTCACCGCTTGGCCCGGTCCCCACCCCTCACGGTACCTGAGACACCTAGCAAGCAGGCCAGTCACGTTCTCTCCCTTGCCCAGAGAGGGAGACGCATGCCAGAGAGCTCAGTCACATTTCAGCCTGGCTTCAGACAGGGCAACGTCCATGCTGATACTTCGCTCACAACCACTGACTCAGAACAAACCCCTCTGCTCTGTTAAGTCGTCTAAACCACGGTGTGGGCCACCCAAGCATCAGTAATGGGCATCCAAGTTCACGCACTTAAAGCAATCATATTTTCCAGTATCAGGAGAAAATATCTTCCTTTAGACATTAAATGCAAACATCTAGGTTTATGTTTTAAATATTTTACACTTCTAACAAGCTTTTTGATTTTATTTCATAATTTCCTTTACCGTATGTTATTCCAAATAATCTAAATATAGGAAAGGGCTCTAGAAAACAACGTAAATACATGGCAGGCTTAAATTAAAAACTCTCATAACAGTTCAGTTTAATTCAAGCTCTCCATTTTAATATATTTATAATACCATGTCTCTTCTGAGTTCTAAAATGAGAATTACAAGGCTGTCACCTGCTGTACAGTATGCAGTAAATGATTAAGAAATGTTTTATAGAACGATCGGGCAAGAAATGATCCCCTAATATAGTAATTTTCAAATATGGCTGGGTATAAGAATCACCCAGAGCCTTTCAAATTAAAAAAACGAACTCCAGGGGCCCGTCAAAGAGCTCTTGCTCCAGATTTGGTCTCCTGCACCATAAAAAGAAATGCACACCACCTCCCAACTGTACCCCTACACTTACTGAACCGGGGACTCCAAGGAAGTGACCCGGAGGACATTCTGCAAACTCTCTAGGTGACACTGGGCCCAGTCCATCTAAGCCCAACTCCAACCTGACCCCAGCTCCACAGAGACACACACAGGTGACACTCGGCTCCCAGCAACCACAGGCACTTCCCTGCACGTCCCACTTGTGACCCACATGACTTCTGCCTGCTGATTTTCCTTCCCATCTCTGCTCAGGCTGCACCAACAGCTTCCGGTCCCACTGGGTTCTCAATGGGAAGAGAATCCCAGACACTCTCAGGTTTTCTTCGAGCCAAAACTGAAATCTTAAGGTTGGCATCAGGAAAGCAAGCAGGGGTCCATTTCTGCAATGGAAATGATTCCTTACAGCATCTCTGAAAGCCCTTCTGGAAAATGAAACATTTAGACTTTGAAGATACAGGCAAGGCAGCTTTTCCAACGTGTAGTTTGGGGCTTTCCTAACTGCAGTCAGCGAATTTCTTATTCTCGCTTCCACTCCGTGAAGATGGGCTTCTGTCCAGATGGGCTGGACCAGTAAAGTAGCCACTACGTCACGTCCAAAGGCAGAGGCTTTTAAAAGTGAAAGCGGGGTGCTACTCATACTTATGCTAGGAAAACAGGCAGAAAGTGGAACACTGCTGATGACGGAATTCCAAGATGGCAGGGGAAATCAGCTGCAACAGGCTCACTCCACAGTGGGCTCAATTTCATTCAACAAGTAATTTTTGTATGCCTACCACACTTCAGCCTCTTTACCAGGAAATGGTCACGAGAGTAAAATTCCTACCAACCAGAAGCTGGCATGGAGAATTGACTAGTCATTCAACAGTTACACACAGTAAGTTTTACCGTAAACAGAAAGAGCAAACTGCAGGTTACATGTGGCAAGGTCTCATTTGGATGGATGGACGGACAGACAGACAGAGTGCATGTGCTGTATCGGGCTGAAGTTCTTTGGGAGCAGAACAAATCCTCTAACTCTACATAAGGGAAGATCAGGCAAGGGTTCACAGAGGATGGAGTCCAGGGCTGATGTGTACAGAAAAACAGCAAATGTTAAACAAACAGCAGAAACAGGAAGCCTACAGACGGCACATCTCAGCCAGAGCCTGAAAGCACACCCAGAGGTACACAGTCAAGACACACAGGGGCCCCGCAATGGGCATGGGGAGGGCCCCGCAGGAGTGGAGGCCAGAAATGGAGCCAAAGCAGTGGGGAGGAGACAAGACCCCTGAGCAGCCAGGACTGCGCATCCGGCTGGGAAGCGCTAAGGAGCATGCAGTGCAGGGAGAGGTCCGCCCCCACTGGTCACCTCGGGCGGCAGCCCTGGAGTACTGCTGACTAAGCATTTACTATGAATCCTCCACCTCCAACAGCAGGCCAGGCCCCGGAGTCAAGGACAGACGAGAGCCTCCCGCTGTCTCACCCGGAGAAGACAGGACAGCCAGGGTTCCAAGAAGAGAAGGCCATCGTGCTTTGCATAAAAGGCTTAAACAGTGGGGTGTTTTCTACAACAGGGAACACTGACAAAGTTCAGAAACCATAAAGTTCCTCGACAGTGTGGAGATAAACAGCTGGGGAGAAAACAACATTTCTTAGAGTCTCCATGTGGTTTTCGGGATAAATACAAGTTATCTGGCTTAGTGTGAATAAAACACAATCAAAACTGTTACAATCTGGCAAATGTGTGCTGGGAGGGGTCTCTCTGAACACTGGGTACGCACAGCACAACTCGACGTAATAAAAACCCAGATTTCAAGGTCTGGCACAAGTTCAAGCCCCACTCACCACCATGTGTCTCTAAGCCAATTATTTCGCCTGCCCCCCCAGAAATCAAAATAACCACATCTTCAACCCACCAGACTGTGAAGAGTAAAAGTACAGACTAAACACAAGTACGCGATTCTATTCCCGGAGACTCCACTAAAATGTAGTTTGTATTCTTTGGAAGGTACACAAAACACTAAGCCTAGTAAGATGTGTTTAGGTCCAAACTCACAACCGCCATGACCTTGACATGGATGCACAGAGACGGCAGACAGCGGCAGAGGCCGGGGACAGGTCCGCATCCGCACAGCACAATGCTCCCACACCCTGGAGCCCAGCCCCGCGCCCTCCTGCAGCCCAGCAGGTCCCGACAGCACCCGCACTCATGAAAAGCCCCGGGCACTTCAGTGTGGCTCGGGGGCATGGGACTGTCCTGCACCCTGTAACTTTATTTAGGGTTAATGTAGTGAGATGGGGCTGGGGCGCACCTGTGTTACAGCCCGGCGCTTGGCATACAGAGGGCCCTGTTTTCAATATTCAGCATCAAAAACAGATTCACAATAAATTAAAACCAAAGCCAGGGGTTGCCACTGGCCCCTGGCTGCTCGCCTGCAGAGCATCAGGGGTCTGTACTAAGGTTCTTCACAGGCAAAGCTGGGGACCCTCAGCCCACAGAGGGTCCCCAGAGAGCTGGCCTGGGCACTCCCTATGAGGCAATCGGCACCCTCTTCCCTACATGGCTCCGCGGGGTGGGCAGCCTGGACCTGCTCCCCGAGGCATGTGACCACCCACCAGGACCCGGGCAGACCTGGGGCAGGACGATGCTGGGTGTTCCCTCTCCAGTGAAGCTCAAAGTTCATAAGCCCCAGGCAGGCCCAGCTCAGCCTTCCCCCGTTTACTCACGAACACACAGCCAAGGTAAACAGGGCCAAAGGAAGCCTCCAATGCAGGCAGGCAGGCAGGCAGGCGGGGCTCAGAGTAGCCAGTTACTGGAGACGGAGACTTTGGATGAGTGTCTTCGCAGACACGTGGTAACCCTTTGCATTCATCAAACAGGAATAAGATGTTTCCTCTCTCCCTAACATTTCTGAGAACCAAAGGGGGAAAAAGCTCTTGAATATTAATAACAGAAATAAAAAGAAGGCCTGGGAAAAGACCCAAGAAACTCTAGATTCACGGAAAGCTCCCTATTTGCTTTGGGTGGGACTGCAATAGAGTGAGTATACAACTGTCAAAACTAAACCAAACACTTAGGACTGGTACATTTCACTGCATGTAAACTGCTCTTAAATTTGTATAAGCTCAACAGAAAAGTTTGAGAACAAAGTTTAGCTTACAAAAGAACAGTCTGAAAATGAGAAAAGACAGAATCAGTACAAGCAGAGGAATCCAGACATCATACACCTGAATTGCAGTAGAAACTCCTAACAAGCAATCCTAGATAAGAGCCGGGGCAGGGGAGAGGGTCATCAGCAACACCAGGAAAGAAAGATCTCCTGAAACACCTATGAAATCGCAGGACACTAGAAACACCAGGGAAGTCTGTGAGAGCCCCAAACAGAATGAACAAGCGGTAACTCTCAAAATGATCACGAAGTGAGAAATGTTTCTAAGCTTTTTAATGATACCATGGACCAGCCACTTCCACATCCTGAGGAAGCCATCGGGGGGAGGCATGAGCTCAGGCGTTCGAGACCACCCTAGGCAACACAGCCAGGCCTCCTCTCACAAGAAAATAAAACAAACTGAAGAGAAACCATTTCCAACCCATCAGTCTGCAATCAGCCAAATTATCAGCAAGGTATGAAGGAGTGCCAGGTCATGCTTAGACATTGAAGGGCTCAAAAAAATGTACCTGTGGCGTACCCCCAGGAGTCTAGAACACGAGAAATAAAGATTAAACAGAGGAGAAAAAAGGGATTCCTGAGGAGCAGGTGGGCTCTGAGGAGAAGAGGGCAGTCGGCCTTCCAGGATGCTGTCCACAGTGAGTATGCAGGAGGACGGCTGTACCGAGGGCCACCAGCAACCAGATCCCACAGGCTGCCGGAGCCTAGGCCAAGGTCGCTCACCTGGGAGGGGCGGGGCCACATTCCCACGGAGTCTGGCTCTGTCTGTCCTGCAGCTGTGACAGTCTGCTCTCCTGTGTTCTGCTGTGTGAATCATTCCACCCCACACCAAAGCACTCTGCCTGGGCCAGCTGGACAGGAGCCAGAGGACTCGAAGCAAAACATGTCCAGAGTAGCCACTCCGTGCGCCTGCTGCCTTCCACACTCCCACAGCGGATCAGTGCAGTCTTCCGACACCCAGCTACAAGGAGCTGTCTCCCACGGCCCACTCGTGACCTCAAAAAGGTCCTGCAATCTCCAATTCTGAGTCCAGACTTTACCCAGAGTTTATTGACCCAGGGGCAATGATCTCAACCCAAGACTGTATGGTTTAGATCTAAAATGTCCCCCGAAAGTTTCACGTATTTGGTTTTAGGTTTTGGCAACAGAGATGTGCCTGGCAGTTACAAGGTGATCATTCAAAAAATCCACAATTAAATTTATGTTTAGATTATCATTGTAATAGAAATAAAATAAGTCTTCTTTTTAAGGTGTCCTGGATTTAGAAGGTGCCTGGGGCGCCATCCTCTTCGGTGGATTCACCCAGGAGTGTGCTCCTAGCTGCCTGTGCTGTAGGAGGTGTGTTGGCTGGTGGCCCTGGGGGAGACTCGGAAGGGAGTGCTCCTGTCCCTGGTCCTGGCCATGGTGGGGAGGGCTGCTGTCCCCCTCCAGGCCCTCCTATACAGTTTCTGCCCTGGAGCTACAGACCGTGGACTGAACCTTCTGAAAGCTGGGAGCCAAAGTAAACCTCTCCTCCTCTCCCCCAGGTATTGGGCATTTTGACCCAGCGGTGGGAAAATGACTAATACAAAGAGCGCGGAGCTCTTTTCCTGGGAGCCTGCATCCAGCTCCCTCTGTGCTTCCCTTTAGGACCTAACCACTGGCAGAAAGCGCGCGCTTAGTGCAGACGTGCACGGCTGCCACTGTGCGGGGAGCTGACGAGAGAAGACACCTAGAAACGTCTTTAATCTGAATCATGACTACAGAGGTATTTGTACTGAACTATACGCTTATATTTTAAACAATCTTCCCTATGCTCATATATTTTTCAAATTGAAGCGGTCCCCTCCCAAAAAGATTAAACAAGCTGATGTATTTAGAGCCCCTAACACAAGGGGAGATCCGAAGTAGATAAACATTCTCTATTACCTTCTCCTCTCTGGTCACCAAATATTGTGACTCTACAGATGGTCACATATATTATACCCTTCTAAAGCCCTGCACGGCAATAATCCAACTTTCATCGTCTGCCAGCTTGTGTCATTTTTACTGATAGTGTATGCCTTAGAGAGACACTAGAAATGGAAAAAAAAAATCACTGCTTTTTCCAATGATTCTTTCCCTCTTTCAGCCTTCCATTACCCAGCATAAAAACAAGAGAGGTGGATCTGATAGTGTGTGCCTGTAATCCCAGCACCCTGGGAGGCTGACGCAGAAAGACTGTAAATTCAAGCCCAGCCTAGGCAACTCAGTGACTTAGGACACCCTGTCTCTAAACAAAAAAATTAAAAATGCCTGGGGATGAAGCTCAGTACAAAAGTCCTGGGTTCTATCTCAAAAAAGAAAAGAAGGAAAGAAAGAAAAAGAGAAAAGGAAAAAAAGAAGGTCAAAATCAAATGGGGGTGGGAACCTAATTTTACACTGGATTCTTCTAGAGCTGGGTCAAGTCCATAGATGGGGTTCTTCTACCACTCAAAGCCTTCCCACCCCCAGCATGTGCCTAACAAAGACAAATGGGCACAGAGGAAGAACTTAAATGTCTCCCAGTAGTTAAAAATGACAGCCAGACATGATAAAAAGAGTATCACCCATGCTTAATGGAAAGTAGCCCCATATGGAAAAGTAAAACTCACTGTGATCATCACTGTCTCAATGAACCAAGCAAAGCTTTTAAATGTAAAGAACAAGCGTGGTGTTAAGCACAAGCCTTAAAACTTATTTCCCAATTTAAACAGGCCTAATCAGACTTAAAAGGAAATGAAGTGACTTTCCTGTACTTCAATGCAGTCGATGCTGGGAGTGGGAACCTGGTAGTGGTGAAGTCTGTATCCCCTGTCACGGGGTGCTATGACTGGCCAGTTCTCACCCTGTTTCTGCCACTGTCTCCCTGGGCCTTGGGAAGGCCGGGCAACCCCACTGGAAAGCAAGGGGGCAAGGAGCTCCCTGGTGGTCACCAGGAGCCCACATGCTCCTGCTCTCCACTTTGCTGCCTGGGTAAGGGACAGAGCAGGGTTACTGCGGGGAAATTAAGAGACACAGTTTCCAATTAAGGTTTAAGAGTTTATATTTTAAAAGCTTTTCATAGATGCTGCACTTTTAGAGAATAAAATGTGTCCAGTAAATTTTAACCTGAAAACTTCTTAATGCCAAAAAAAATAATACAAGTTGAACATGTGCCCACTTCTACAGTATTATGATTCCATTTTTTAAAATAAGTCACAAATGTGCATGACTCACATCTGAATGAGATGATCTTTTATCACCTTGTCATCTGAGCCAGTAATCCCAAACTAATAAACGTACCCTGTACCTGCCCACACTCCAGAAACCGTGAGGGTAGGGGACATTTAAAGAGGACTTCCGGGCTTTGGAATACAGGACCCACAGTCGGTTGTCATAAAATGCAACTCCCTCCCCTCTCCCTGCACAGCTGCCTGAACTTTAACACCTAAAAGCACAGAAGGCATCCTTCAGACTTACACAGCTCTTTGACATTTGCAAAGCACTTTCACAGTTACAGTTCAGATCCAAAAGGTCACCTAAACGTCTGACATGTTCAGAGGTGGGGCTTCTGGAAGGTGATTACACACTGGGGCCTGAACTTCTCAGTGGACTTCATGGCTGAAGGTGCTGTTAGGAGGTGGGGCCTGGTGGGAAGAAGTGCGTCACCGGGGTGAGACTCGAAAGGGTGCGTTCTTTCTCCTGGCTCCTCCCCTCGCTCTCTGCTTCCTGGCTGCCATGGGCCGAGCAGCTCTCCTCTGCCCAGCCCTTCCACTGTGCTGTTGTTGCCTTGGAGCTGGCCAGCCAAGGACTGAACCCACTGAAACCATGAGCCAAGTAAACCTCTCCTCCTTTGAGAAACAGCGGTTGAGTATTTTGTCCCAGCAACATGAAAGTGACTAAGACACACACCTGTTATCTAAATTGATTTCCAGTAAGCCAAATTAGAGTGCTGTTATGCTTTTAATCTAAAATGTCCCCCAGAATCTCCCGGGCTCAGAGGCGGGGCTTCCAGAAGGTGACTGACGGTGAGGCTCTCACTTCACAGTGGGTCAGTCCATGGAGGAGTTCACGTGTTGATGACATCACTGGGAGGTGATAGCATGGAGGAGCGGCTGCAGGGAGAGGGTAATGGGGGCGTGACCTCAGGGGAAAGGTCTACCTTCTAGCTCGCTCTTGCTCTCTCTGCTTCCTGACTGCCAAGAGGTGAACAGTTTTCTTCCTTCACGCCCTTTCACCATGCTCTCTCTACCTTGAAACCAGCCGACCATGAGCCAAAGAAACTTCTGAAACCTTGAGCCAAAATAAACCTTTTCTCTTTCAAGTTATTTTTCTTAGGTATTTGGTTCCAGGGCAGAAAAGCTGCCACAGCACGTGGGGGAGATGTTACCATGCCCTTTTAACAGGGGAAGGAACAGGGTTCAGAAGCTGTGACTTGCCCAAGGTTATACCATTAGCAAGTGAAGCTGGGACCCCCACCCAGGTCATCCAAAAGCAGACGCCAGACTCCTCCCACCAAACTGGTTTGTGAGCTAGGGATGAGGGAACAAGTGACAGGAATGAAAACCGCTGAGTCCTTGAGACTGCACTAATTCAATCTCTCATGAACACTGTGGCTCAGCCCCTGTACTGGGGGCTGCTGGAGTTATTACCTCCTTCTGAGAAAATGTCAGCTAAAGAAAGCCAAGACACAATACTGTGACTGCCTGTCCCTTCTCCCATGTCAGCATCACCAATGAGTGAATCCCACTTATTTCCATACAGAATAAAGAAAAGGACCCAAAATCTGAACTAGGGCCAGGATAGGTCTATGGCCAAATCCAATCTCGCTTGCCCCATCACTTTTCTTAGCCCAGAAGGGCAGGGGGGAGAAGGGCAGGACTGGAAGCCCAGGCAGAACAGGTTATGAGCCAGCCTACCCATCCGGACTGGACCCAGACACGTCTGCCCTCCACTCCCAGCTAGGACAGCAATCCTCAAGGATGGCCCACAGAACAGAATGACTAGCTGCCACCTAATTTGAGTCAGTGACAGCAAGGACAGACTATGAAACTGGCCTCAAATAAATCACAGACATGCAAAGCTCCACAGAGTAGTGTGGGCTACGGATCTTCTCCGAGAAGGTAACTGCGGAGATGTTCCTCCTCTTTCCTGAGAAACATAGCTGCCACGGGCCTGTCAGTGACAAAAAGTCCTGAAGCAGCCCTAGGTGTTGCTGGGGTCCTTGTCTGACTGCTTTCAAGGAGGAAAAAAACAGAACAAAACCAGGACCCACTACCAAATGCCCTCCCCAGTCAGTAACTTGAGAACAGATAACAAGATGATCCCCGCATGACGTCCAGAATTTTTGGCAATGACCTGACAGTTTCATTGGCAGCAGGTCCTGATTTTTCAGTAGCTGAGACGCGGAATGCTTCCTGCACCCTTATAGTTAAGTACACAACTGGGGCTGGGATCTGCTGTCATCTTATTCAGCCAGTTTACAAGAAGTCACAAGGGGAATTTCCAAAGCCAGTCAAGCAGCAGCACCTAGATGTCTCAGTTTACAAACAGTTCTTAAAGCTGACTACTAACAATATAAAAACCTCCCTTCCTTCTACCACTTCAAACATCTTAGTAAGTTAGGTTTTTGGTTAACCATGCCTACCAAACGCTTCGAAGTACTAAATCACTAGCAGGGCTCAAGTTCTCTAACTGGATACTGTCACAGATGACAACTCAAAAGTCAAGAGCAAATCTCCAAGTCCAGGGCCAAAGGAGAGGCCTTATAATCTGGGTGGAAAATGAGGAGTGAGCAACAGACCGTAAGGAGTGGTTTGTGCGCCAGTCAGACCTGAACTGAATCCCGGCCCGGCCACTTCTGAGCTGTGTGGCCCTAGCACTTGAGTCTCTACTCTAATAACAACTCCCTCTCATCTACCTGCTCTCAGAGACCAAGCACCGGAACTGTCAGGTGCTCAGTGAAAGGCACCTCTTAACTACTAGACACAAATGTAGAACACAAGCCACTGTGGCTGTCTGGGTAACAGGAGCAGAAAATTCTGGGCAGGAAATGGCTGCTTCATCCTCCTCTCTGCTCCTCCCGTCGAGGTCCACACAAAGCCCACCTCCGGCAGCAGCCAGTGGGAGGAGGCCAGCCGTGATGACGCACATCACCTGGGCTAAGTTAGCTCTTTCTTCAACAGCCCCCTGTGTGCCGGGTCACCACCCATTCGGGCTCTGGCTGGGAAGTCTGTTTTGGTCCCTCTCACCGGTGCCCATCCTCACACCCTTCATACTGAGCTGGTCACTCACCACACCAAGAAACTGGGGTGCAGCCCATGTGCAGGGCTTGCCTGGCGAGCACACAGGCCCTGGTTCAAGCTCCAGCACTGGGAGGCAACCAGATCACACTGCAATCACAGATGACTCCACAATGCCACTCAATCGCAACTGTGGAAGTCTGAAAAATATAAAAACCGCTCCTGAGCATCAGCAGGTGACCTGTCCTCACTGAAGGGGTGCCCGGCACGCGTCACGAAGTCGGGTCTCAGGGCCGAGACTCTCGAGCCCACACACTGTGACCGCCACATCATTCAGATTTCGCACTTCCCAGAACTTCTAGCCATCAGCTCAAAGCAGCTCTTTACCCAATGAGTCCAGATCAGCCACACACCATAACCTAAAGTCCTCCCCGTCCGACCCTGCGCCTCGCCAGGCCCAACTGGACTGGCCCTGGGCTTTACACCTATGCTTCTCAGGACCCCTTCCGGGTACAAACACGTATCTGGTAATACCCTCCAACTGCTACCCTGAAATGAAAGTCAGATTTACGCAATATAAACAAGGTGCAGGCACAGTGTCAGAGCCATGAGCACAAGGCTCTAATTACAAAGAGAACCTAAAGAGAATCTCTAAGAACATATACTTCAAATCATGGCTGCTGTCAGGAGTACGGGAAGACACAGCGAGCACAGTCTAGCACGTGCACCAGTAATTCCCAGTGAACTACCATTCAGGTAATAGCTATAAATGTAGACGATACTGGCAGGTCCTTGGTGACACAAATATAAGCACACAAGTCTGATAAACAATCTGTGAAAGGTAAACAGCATTCGGTAACATTACACATGAAACAAAAAGTAACAGCGTTTCATACAGTAGAACAGAACCGCCCATGCGGTGGGTGCACTCCTATGACACAGGCTATGTCAGGATGATGTAGAAAAAACACTTCCTATGAAACGGAGTCAGACTGAGGAAGCGACACACAGGTTTTCCCTACAAAGATGTTTGGAGAAACCCCTGCAAGTCACGCAGGCACAGGGCTGTCCCTGAACCCAGGCAGGACGGGACCCAGGCACTCTCAATACCGAAGGGCCTGCCTGCTGGGGGTGAGCAAGAACCCAGACACCCTGGCATGGCCAGGTGCAGCTCCGCTATGTGCACAGGCAGGCACGCCCCTCCTCGGGAAGTCGAGAAGCTGGCTAGGGGCTCTGCAACTCCTACCAGCTCACTCCCCAGGTGCCAAAGAGACAGAGAACTTCCTTGGCCCCAGGAGGCCAGCCTGGCCCAGATGGAGTACAGCAGAGCTCCCACACTGAGGCCCTGGACCAGGAGGAAAGCGTGGCTGAGGACACAAGTCATCACACATTTGTCCAGACCCACAGAACGCACACCCCACATGCAAATCCTAGTGAAAACACGTGAGGAAGCATGACGAGCGGTGTAGGCTCAACTGTAACAAATGCTCTGGTAGGAGGAATCTTCTACTGCCTCTTAATTTTGCTTTCAACGCAAAGCTGTCTTTAAAAATAGCCATAAAGAAGCCAGGAGTGGTGGCGCACACCTGTAATCCCAGCACTGGGGAGGCTGAGGCAGGGGGATTGCTGTGAGTTCGAGCCTGGGCTACACAGTGAGCTCCAGGTCAGTCTCAACTACACAGTGAGACCCTGTCTCAAAAAAACCAAAAAAAAAAAAAAAAAAAAAAAAAAAAAAAAAAAAGCCATAAAGAAAAATAATAAGACAAGTCTGTGTTGTACAAGCACTGTGGCACAATGTCCCTAAGCTTGGGAATGGCTTTGAAATCCAACCCAGCAAGCAATAATGAGTCTCGCCAACTGCTTGGGCCTCCTAACCTCAAACATCTGGACACACACCCCCACACAGGCTTCCTGTGGCACCAGAGCCCAGAAACTCCTTCGACCACCACGGGCCACGCCCTGTGCTCTTCAGGCACACGGCCTGCGCATGCTGTCAGATGTCCTGTTACCAAAACAGTGCAATGAAAATGATGTGTTCTTCTTAGGAACACAAGCTCTCAGTAACCTTTCAAATAAAATACAGCAGCCACCAACAAACTGTCACATCAGCCAGTACAGATCCCTCACCTGTCAGAAAAGGCAGAGATGGAAATTCAGAAGATCCAGCATGCCTTATGATACCGCCATGATTCATATAGTGCTCATCGATGATCATGACTGAAAAAGATGCCACGTGGATATGACCCTCAGTGGACAGACAGGGTGTCTCCCCCGTGTCTCCTCACTGTCCACCCGCAGCACCTCAGCAGCTCCCCCGAGATGCTCAAGGCTGATGCTGTAGGAAGCTGGGGTCGGAGTGTGCCGCTCTGATTCAGTGATGAAGGCTTTCTGTAGGTCAGTTCAACAACCAGCGGCTCTATGTGCTGCGACTGAGCCACAGAGCCCTGGGCCTGCCTGACTGCCGAATACCCTCGCCAGGGACACTGGCATTCCTGCCACCTCTGCAGTAAACGCGCTGCAGGACAGAAAGATGCATGAGGAGTGGTAAGGGAGTCCCTCACCCGGAGGGTAAGACAAAACTTAGACACTTAAAACAATCACACAGCCAAGAACCACGTCAATTAATTGTTCAAGTGTTTCCTGTGATTCGGAAGTGTATATAAATCTGGAAAAATATGTGCATCCACATGATGAGGCATTGCTACATATCCAAAAGCTTCAAAGGCAAAGTCACTTCTACAGAGCTCGTTTATATCTAGTCTTTATCCAACTCCAAATGAATCAGTTTTATTATCGCCTCAGGAACCATTAGAAGGTAAGAGTCTTTAGAAGAGCGCGCAAAAAAAAGTTACTGGTAAATTTTCTGGCGCTTTGGCACAGTAAGTGGCCAGCAGGTATCACAGGATCATGCGCCACAACGCTGCAAACCTGGTATTTTTCGGCTACTGAGGCAAAACAAGCAACCTCCAAACAATGTCGGGCCGGGGATGGAGCTCAGTGGTGCCGCTGCCTGCCTCCCAAGTGCAAGGTCCTGAGTTTGATTCCCGGTACCAAAAAACAAACAATATCGAAACAATGTCTGGTAGCTTATTTTTCCCCAATATCAGACATAATAAATACATATTTTGAAGATATCTGTCTTTTTGAGAATGTTGTGTTTATTTCCACAACATGATTAGTGCATGTGCCTAAAACACAACAGGCTCCAGTCACTCCTCCAACAACCGAGTTCCATTCCTGCGGTTAGGCCATTAACTCGGCTGGTCGCTAACGAGGAGCCGTACCTAGCGTGTACACCACAGTATTCAGAACAAAGAGAGGCCCAGAGGGAAGCCCGACCTCATGACCGCTTCTATTCACATAACTCCTACACGCAGGACTGTGATGTATCCCAGACGAGAAACCACAGCCCTGTGCTGCGCTGTACAAGCAGGGAAACGGCGGCGCTGCGTGAACACGGAGCAGGGTACAGAAGACGGTCACAAGTCCGAGGGGTGGATCCGCAGTCCGAAATATGCACTTCCGTCGTAAGTCTGCACAGTCATCAAACAGGAGAAACGGCGGCGCTGCGTGAACACGGAGCAGGGTACAGAAGACGGCGCCGATGCCCCATCAGCGAGTGCGAGGCAGGCAGGTCACTCCACGAGGCTCCTCAGCTCTTGCCTGACCCTCACGCAGTGGCACGGCAGGCAGCGATCCCTGCTGAAGGAGGCCTAAATATGAATGAGGCCCGCCCCGCTCTGTGTCTGCTTCCTCACACCTAACACCTCAGGGTTTTCACCAGCCGGCTGGAGAGTCAGTGCGTGTGCAGACGCGCAGAGCAGACTGTGCATGGCCCGCGCTCCGGCCAAGCCTGCCACTATGCGGCGCCATCCACGCCCCTCCCACTCGCCTTCCAGGGCCTCCCCCCAGCTCCTGCACCAGCCTCACCCCGGCCTATTCGCTGTGCGTCCTCCCTGACTGCTGCGAGGGAAAGAGCCGGTCCGTCACCCTGGGCACCACAGCTTCCTCAGCCAAAGGCCTGCTCACCACAGTCCACACCTGACAAAAAGCAGCTGCGTGAACAGATGGACCGAGGAGGCTCAAGGACAGTCAGAACTCGCACAACAGCGTGCAGGTAAATCTACAGAAAAGACAGAGCGGACCTCCATCTGACCCGTCCACACAGCAGGCACAGGGACAGCACAGTCGTGTGCGTGCATGAGGGAGCAGCCTCGTGCCTGGCGGTCACTGCTGCTGTGTGGCAGGCGTCACCCTGCGAGCACCATCTAAGTCTGGATCGTCAACGACTGGAGCCCCCAGGAGGCACCCACTGTGTATGACTCCGGATGCCATCTGTACAGTCCAAAACAAGCTGCGGCCCTGTACTGGCCGGAAGGGAGGGCAAGAGCGGAACTGCACAGTGCTCAGGGTCCCCAGGGGAGCGCCCCACCGACTGCAGCCCCAAGGCAGCACGGGATCCTCCCAGCCACAGGAACGCCCAAGCCCACATCTCAGAAACTGGGAGGGGTGTCCAGGGAGCTCACCGCCACTGCGTCAGGATGGCTTATCAGATTGGCTGCCATGACTTGCCTGTGCAGAGAAGCCTGAAAGCCGGGACCTAAGATGACTGTGCTCCCATGCAGCAGTAATAACAGGGAAATCCCAAACAAAGAGTAGCCCAGAAGTGGGCACAGAGGCTCACACCTACAATGTCCACTCTGGAAGGCTGAGGCAGGAGGACTGAAAGTTCCAGCCCAGCCTGGGCAGCACAGCAATTTAGCAAGACCCTGTCTCAAAATAAACGAAAGGGGTGGGGATGCAGTGTACTATAAAAGCCCTCAATTCAATCCCCAGTACTATGAAAAAAATACAACAAAAAGAGCATCAGCAGAGGGCGGGCTCGTGGCGCACAGAGTGCATTGCATTCTCGCCGACGCACAGGCACACAGGACACCGTGGCCCAGCGCCCTGACCGCTGCTGAGCCAACCTGACAGGCCTCTGCACCGCCCCCTCTCGCCCTCCCAGCAGTCACTCCCACCTCACAGCTGGAAGTGAGGCGCTAACGCCCAGAGGGCAGACCAGGGCTCTGGAGTCTGGAGCCACAGCTGCAGTGCGTTTCCGCCCTCACCAGGGGACAGAGGAGCCGTACGTTGTTTGCACGCAGGCCAGGGCAGTGCGCCCACGCCACGCCCGTCCTTCCCTGGGCCAGAGGAAAGGAAAGTGCAAGCCGGCACTGGGGTTCTCCTCGGAGAGCAAAGCCCCCGCCCCTCGCTGAGGTTTCTGGAGATGAACAGAAGAGCTCCCTCATGTGCGCATTTGCACACCCACACACCAGGATCAGGCTGCCCACACTGCAACCAAAGTTAGACTCAGAAGTAAGCGGGCGGTGAACCGGCGGGCCTGGGCTGCCGCTCAGAGCACGGCCTCCAGCGCACAGCAAGTCAGGTGGCTGTGCTGTGCTCCACCACGCTGTACATAAACATCACTGCCCTTCCAAACCTCCACGAACGAAATCAAACTCTTCCACACCTGAGACTATGTGAAATCTGATTTGGAGCAAAGTTCCATGCCTTTGAAAGAGTCAAAAAATCATAGTACCAGATTCCTTTTCAAGGACTGCACTAGGAATTGAACCCAGGCTTTCACATCACCCACCCTGGTCTCAAGCAGGATCCTCCTGCCTCAGCCTCCCAAAGTGCTGGGACTACAGGCAGGCACTGCTGCACCCAGCTGGCCATTTCCAATTAAACTTGGGTTACCTGTTCCCACTCATTCCCCTGCACGGAGGGTGAGCCTAACTAAAGTATTCCCTTTCAGTACTGCTGACCAAAGGAAGGTTCCCTATTCTGGGAGCAGGTCGGAGCCACCCACATCCCCAGCTCCTCCAGCCACAAAGCGCAAGGGACCCAGGGTGCCCCAGCCATGGCAGTGGACGCCCCACCTTCTGGCACAAGCCTGGCTAGTCCGGGGAACTCGGGCCCACTTCACCTTCCACACGGCGGGGCGGCTCCTCCCCAGCCCTTCTCCTCTCCACCGCCAGTCTCTGTGCTCCATGCTGCTTCGAGGCATGGGTCCAATGTGCTGATGCAATTACGACCTAACCCCTGAGGACGCCAGTGACGCCCAGAAATGCATACCAAGGGCACGTAACACAGGCATGCAGAGACCGGCTGCAAGACTGTCGCCCACAGCATTGCATATGATGGCAAAAATATCCCGAAAGCAACCTGAACGTACTCAAAAAGTGGACACAGGTTTGAAAGGGGGCATCAAAGCCCCTGAGGCACGGTGGGGACACCCACGGCACAGTGATCGGCAGCTCTGGGCGGACTATGCCTCTCACTCCTGCACACACCACTTCCCAAGATCAAGCCCAACGTTCACAAAAGGGACACTCAGCCCGGGGCCACCCTGCCAATGAGCGCCAGGGCCAGGCTCAGCCTAACTCTGCACCCACAGCGCCTGGCAGGGCATGACCGCTCTGTGACTATCGCTGTCATCACCACCCTTGTCACCGGCGCTCCCTTCGAAAGGACTTCAAGTTTACGGGAGACTTTCGAAGAAAGCAGCTACATACTTTCATGCTCTCTGCCACCGTTGGGCACTTTTTAAATCAACAAAGCAGAATGAACATCCAGTCTACCAGCAAGCATCCCAAGGACTTTTGGCAGCCCCTGGGGGCACAGGTGCTGCACGGCCCAGCCTGGAACACCAACGGGGGGGGGGGGGTCAGGAAACAACCAGGAACTATGGTTCCCAGGTCTCCATCCCAGGAAGGGTTCCTAAGCCACATAAAATGGAGCATATGGCCAAGATGTTCCTGTTGTTTTGGTGATAGTGGGAACTGAACCCTTCACACTCAGCAACATTCCCAGTCCTTTTTATTTTAAGATAAGGTCTTACTAAGTTGCTTAACTGTCCAGATTGGGGTCAGATCTATGATTCTCCTGCCTCAGCCTCCCAGAGTGCTGGAATTACAGGCATGCACCACTGTGATTTTTGAGTAAGTGCAGAATGTTGAAGAAATCTCAAGGAAGAACAGTAATGAGAAAAATAGTATGTGTAAATGCTACATCAGTGTTACCTCTACATACCAGTTATTATGCCAAACATCTTACCCACTTACTCTAAAGCACCCTAGAAAGAGCACATCATGTTATCCCATCCTAGAGATGAGCTCAGGTGCAAAGGAAACCCAACCCAGCATATCCCAGCTACTTGGTAGGCTGAGGCAGGAGGATCATGAGTTTGAGGCAGCCTGGATAACTCAGTGAGGCCCTGTCTCAAAATAAAGAGGTAAAAGGGTCAGGAGTGTGGTTCAGGGGCAGAGGGCTCGCTTTGGGCCGGCCAGTGCTTGGAGGCCAGGTTTTAACCTGCAGTAGGAAGGAGCGAGAAAAACTTACTCCAAGCTCCACAGCAGGAAAATGTGTCCCTTCCCTGGGAAGAAGGTGCTAGGAGCCCCACCCTGGGTTTTAACAAGTGCATTCTTAGACTCCCTGACTCAGAAAGCCACCCTGGCACAAAGGCACCAGGAGCACGGCATGGGTCGGGCTCCGCCTGCCTCCTCCAGCATCACACAGGCTCCCAGGGGACAGGAGCAACCGCAGGGGCCTGGCACAACCCACACCGGCCGAGTGTGTTCCAAAAAGCCTTTCACAGTGCTCATGGCCTCGAGCACGCACGCACACATACACACATGCCCACAGCCTCCCACGAAGAACCAGCTCCCCAGTGAAGTCCGGTCCACCCTCAGTGTCCTCATGACGTCCTGCAGACACGTGCACACCCCACAAGCATGCAGCGTCAGAAGTTGCCCACCGGGCTGGGTGCTGTATTCTCTTCCTTCTCGGAGCAGGTGGGCAGTAGACGAATGGACGTCCATTAGAAGGAGCACCCAGGGTCCCCACGACACAGCAGTTCACAGGAAGATTTACAGTCTCCGTATAAAACCAACCTCCAAAGCCTGATGCGGTCCTCGACAGCGCCACACAGCCCTGCACCAACCGCTGAGCATGCCCTAAAAAGTGATATGCTTTCCCAACTCCCTGCCTGAGTGACTGCACCTGAAGCACTCACCTGGGAGGGGCTGAAAATAATTACACAGTGCATCTCTGCCCTGTGCCCTCCTTGACCCGGCGACAGTGAAACCCAGAAGGCTCCTGTAACACTGAGTCCAGTCCTGGAAGGCACTAGCTATCAGCCTGCTTTTCCTGACTCACAGGACCTGTACAGGGGTCTCTGTGCCTGAGGCAGGGGTCGAGGGGAGGAGGAGGAGCCCTGGAAGGCCACAGTGAGCTGAGTGCTGCCAGAGTGGCTGCGAACGTGTCCTGACACGTGTCCCCCACAGCCCTGCATGCACCTCCATCCGGGGACAGACACCTGTAGGGACAGGGTGGCAGGGGCCGATGGCGATTTCCAGGGGGCTCCCTTAGCTGCTTCCCACCTCAGTCCAGCAGTGCAGGAGGCAGGGGTCCGTGGAGAGTGGAGAGTGCAGCTTCCTGCTGGGGTGGAAGGGGTGAGAAGCAACCGGGCCAGCAGGCCACCCCCAACCCCCACCGGCAGAAAGGCTGGGGCGTTTAGCCTTCAAGGTGCCAAGAGTGAAAACGTGGCCCAGAGCACCTCCAAGGCAATAAGCAGGAACGGAGTTACCTCTAAGCACTGCTTTTTTTCAGTCCCCAAAACTCTTCTAAAATCGAAGAGAGGCCCCGGGCAGCGCTCGGTGGGGTGAACGGCTGTGCGGTCTCATCCTGAGGGCAGGTGAGGGCGCTCCAGGGGTCGCTCACACACTCGCTACAGCGCGAGGGCGCGCGGTGCCAACCGACAGTGGCTAACATTAGGCTGAGCCACAGGAAACTGCTATCTGACCCACAGTCAATTTCGTAAAACTAAATCAAGTAAGTGTTCATAAACGCAAAGCAGCCCATGTGAAGTCAGCCTCCAGACTGAGGGAAGCCCAGGACTCGCAGGACACAGCTCCACTGGCCATGGGAGTCTGAGTGACCAGGTTATTTGGGGAGTGGACAGGCAGCCGGGCTGGCTCCGGCCACCACATCTACTACAGACACCTGCAGCCTCGGGGCTACCAAGTCACCTGCGGCACTCGAGGGAGGGACGGGGAGCTCACATGGGCCACCAGACCCCGCAGCACCAGGGAAACCGCCTCACACCGGGCCTGCTACAGCACCGACCACCACTGCGTCCTGGCCACTGCACCTGTCGCTCGGGGAAACGGGTCCCAAAAGCGTGTCCATGTGAGCAGCTCTTAATCTGCCAATCCCGTCCTCATTCTACAGCGACCGATCGCCTGTGTGAAAGTTTAATTACACAACACAGGCTCTCCGCACTGTCTCTGCAACTTCCTGCCAATCTAAAATCATTGCAAAACAGTTCGTTTTACAGGCATTTGTGGGAGACTGACTAGTAACTGAAAGCCAGAATTGACTTAGTTGATGACAAAACAACAAACAAAAACAAAAACACAAATTTTAAGCCCTGGAAACTCAGATGTCAGCATTTCGGTTTTGCAGCAAACTGATCTACTCACAGCTCACCTGGACACTTGCCGTTCTGCTTTAGGAGATGGAAATCCACCTACTGGTCCTTCCAGCACTGTCTGAGAGGCACTGAGTTACTTTCAGCTGGCTGAAAAGTTTCTTAAAAATTAAATAAAGACAGGGCCAGGGATATAGCTCAGTGGCACCACACCCGCCTCACAAGTGCAAGGACCTGAGTCTGATCCCTGGTACAAAAAAACAAAAATTATATGAAGACAAAAGAAATGAATCATGTCAAGAATAACTTTAATGAAATCTTTTGGGTGCACTGTGTTCTCTCATACTTCCAGTCCATGAACAACTGAAAAGCCCAGAAGAAATAGGAGCAGACTCTGTCTTGGGCCTGTAACCTAAGCCTATTTAGGGAAAGCCCAGCGGCCGCGGTACTTGTCTCAACTCCGGGTTGGTTCCACGTCGCACACAAACTGCCCGGAGCCCAGCAAGCCCAGCGGCCTTAGCAAAGTGCAAGATGATCTGAGCAGCTTGGGCGAGACGGCCAGGCTTCGACTCACTGCTGTCTTCACGTCCACCAGACCATTTGTCCACTTCCCCACACTGAGCCCTTTATAAGGCAGAATGGCATCAGCTCCCAGGGAAGCCAGTGCTTTGTGCTCCCAAGTTCTCCACTCAAAGTTGAGTTCTCTGCAAAAGAAACCTAGAAAAACACGCTTCCCCATGAAGTCCCTCTTGCTAATGTCTTGCGTCCATGCCAGGATGTGACGCGGCAGAGGGTGAGGTCTCGGGACAAAGCCTCCAGTGCCCCAGACGGAGCCGAGTGCCCCTGGGCGCCCTTGCTTTCCCACCTCGGTCATCACTGGTTTAGTACCTAACTTGACAGTCACACTGAAGGTCCAGCTCGCCTTCTTTCCACAGGGTTCTGCTGGCTCCTGTGTGTCTGAAGAGACACTGCCTGAACGTGATTAGCATCCCTGCCTGCCTGGCACAGCATGCGGTGTGGACAGCCCTCCTGTCAGGGACGCTGAGCATGGAGTCCACACACAGCTGACCAGGCAGCTGCAGAAGGTGGGGGGGCATGAGCCCCGCCACGCCCCACCCCAGTCCCCTGAGGACTTCACCAGAGCTCATGCACAGTCACAGAAAGAGCTAGCAGACGGCATGGCTTAAGAGTCAGACAAGAGTTACTCACTTATGGAATGAGACACTGCGCTCTTCCAAACGCCGGCTCCCTCATCTTACTGGGGATAACAACCACCCAGGGCACAGGGGCTGTGTGCTGACTGGGCGAGGTTTATCAACTTCACAGGCACACAGCTGTGCAGTTCACAGGGTCAAGGCCAGAGATACAAGCCACACACTCGTACCGGGGAGGCTGTTCCAGGAGCCCACTGAGAGTACATGGTTTCACTCTGTCCTGTCCTGCACCAGAAGTGCACATGTGCCTCAAGTCAGCAGAAGTCAGGGCCAGAGAAGGAGGAGAAACAACAGACTGTCCCCAGTGGATGGATCACTACAGTTCTGTCCTAAATAAAGGCCACACGCACACTAAGCCTCGCTGTCAGGCAGCACACATGAAACCCGAGTTCACCAAAGGAAACGCTGCAGGCGTGTCACATGTGCCAGCCTTCTTGACCAGGGCTGTGGGACCAGACACCAGCAAATCCCGGGGAACAAGCCACCACGCAGGGTCCCAATGGCTCCCAGGACACAGGGAGCTGACCGAAAAGCCACCGGCAGTCTGATAAGAACTCCAACATAAAGCTAGTTGTCGGTGTGGACACTAAGTGTTGTACATGTGTGCGCACACGTGTGTGTGTGTGTAAAAACCAAGAGACCATGAAAAAAGTCCCTGTTATCACAAGGCAGGATTTATGGAAGACTTTCTTCCTACTAAGCTTTCCCACTTCAATTTCTTTTGAAAAGGAAGACAGTAAGGTTTGTTTGGTGTTTCGAGGCCACAGAGTCCCTGAGTGGTAAAACTCAGACCAGCATTTCCACTCCAGGCCATGCAGTGCTATGGCCGGGGTCGAGCGCTCGGCCAAGGTACAATGAATGACCCTGATCGTAAGAGTAAACTGTATGTAGTCAGCTCGGTGCATGAACAACAAAGAAAATGTATTTCCTATGTTTCTCATCAAAGTTTTAAAAATATAATCATTATAAAATAAATTCTTACTATCTAGGATTGAGATTCTAAAGGAACCATTCCTAAGGGTTGAAAATAGACAAGAGTTTATTTCAACGTGAATCTACATCTTTAAAACAAATGTTTTCTGGGTTGGGGATTTAGCTCAGTGGTGCCACAGCTGCCTGCCTGCAAGGTCCTGAGTTCGATCCCTGGTGCCAAAAAAAAAAAAGTTTTTCCCCTCTAGAGAACCATTCCTTGCTTGATACAGACTGCAGCAGCATTCTAGAAATTCTTTCACTTGGGGCTTATTCACTTGTTACTCTTGACAGTAATAAGAAATGAAAGTTAAAATGAAGGTAATTTGTTCTGACCAACCAAATACTGTAGGGAGAGAAACTAAGCGAAGTCAGTCAGTAACTATCTAGACGCCACTGGACTTGAGGGCCAGTATCAGCCAATGCTTGCCTGTCTCACCAGATGGCAGAGTGGGAGACACCACCATTAACCAAACACAAGACAACTTCCTCTCCTAAACTTACAGCTTGGAATGGGGAGCAGGATGGAAGAGCCACCTCCATCACAGGCACTCTCAGCTGCCTGGGCCACTTTCCTGTTCAAAATACATCTCTGACTGAACTGAATGAAGAACCCAAAAGAAAACGTCAGCACGTGGAAAGCCAATGACAGAGCTACCCTGCTTTGTGTTTTTAATCATTAAGAAAACTGTTTAATCCATGTCAAGATAAGAAATAATTATACACAATTGGATTCTATTAGCTGGCAGGAAACTATTTAAAAGCCAGAGGCGTTATTTTGTTGGTTTTCCTAATTCCTCCAATAGACAGAAGTCCTTTCTCATCACGTCTAGTTTTAACTATAATGAGAGTGCCTAAGGACTGCTTTGACTCTTCTAATTAGTAGCATTCTGAAGACTTTACTGCCTATGTGGGACTTCATAATTTGTATCTATTATTTCATTAGATTCTCACAGCCCTGGTTGATGGCCAAATGTCATTTAAAAAAACAAAACAAAACCGAGCAAAGATGACGTTAAAGATGTTACACTGCCTCCTCAATAACCCTAGTACCCACATGTACACACCTGGAAACAGTCTAGCCGAGGCCCTTCCGACCCAAGTCCAATACTCTCTCTACAGTTTCAACGTAAACTGGCAGCTGTGATCAACAAAACCAATCAAATTTTTAAAAGACATGAACGTAAAACCATGGAGATAATATTTTTTATGGCAGGGCAGCTAGACTGAAAAAATATGTTAGCATTCATCTTGTATCACAGACTAAAACAAACAATAAATCCAAATCCAGTTAAATATTTACACCATCAGGGGAGTCAAAAGGCCTCTACCGCAACACCAGAAGCAGAAACCTTATAGAATGAAATATTTGGCTAATTTGAGCACACGAAAGCATAAAACTTCTATACTGAATCACCCTAATATATATTAAGAACAATCTCAGGAAAAAACATTTGTATCTATATAACAGAAATTTTGAAAAAACAAAATTAGTACCATTAATAGATGTATCATAAATGAATTAAAAAGAAAAAGAAAATTTTAACAAAAATAAGTTAAGCAAAACTAGGCAATCTACAAAGAAAATATGAGTTTTCAAACATAAAAAAAAGTAGGCTGGGCATGGTGGCACACACCTATACAGTAATCCCAGCACTCAGGAGGCTGAGGCAGGAGAATCACCAGGAGTTCAAGGCCAGCCTCAGCTACATAGCGAGACTATCTCAAAAAATAAAGTAATGTGCTAGTCATAATCAAGTATCTATACAGTAAGACATAGATTTGCTTTTTACTAGAAGATTAACAAATTTTTAAAACATAACATCCACAAATTTATTAAGTATGGAAAAGCACGTACTCTCATCTAAGAATGTTGAATTTTTATTACAGTTAAAGACACAGTGCCATGAATGCCCTCGAAATCCTCCCCTCACTTCGAGCACTCTCTGCCCACCGTCCTGGCCGCTTCCTGCAGCAGCTCTGGAGTCCTCTCTCCGGAGGGTCTTTAGTTCACTGTCCCAGCTGCCTCATGTTCTGAGCCCATTCACAGTGTTTCCCTCTTAGGTTATTTTGACTTTGGGGAGGAGCCAGAAGTCGCATGCGGCCAGAGGTGATGAATAAGGTGGGTGAGGACACAGCCTCCGTAGTGTTTTTAGGAGCAGCCTTTCTGCTGGAGGGCGCTTGGCAGCAGCATTCGCCGAAACCCTCATCACATCTGGTAAAGACACTTGGAAAGAAGACTCCAGAGCTGCTTTGAGAAAGCTGCAAGGCAGATAAGTGTGTTCAAAGGAGGGGAAGGATTCTGAGGGGGTTTTGTGGCAACAGGTCTTTTACTATAATAATTTTTTTAGAGTTCCACATCCGCCATTTATTTTGACCCCTCCCTCCTTGCATTCCTTGTAGACTGAGTGTCTGGGTTCTCCCCAGACACCCTGCCCTTCGCCTCACCACACCCCAGCCACTCCCTGCTCCCGCCCAAGGCAGGGACACACAGAAGGCCCGGTCTCAGCCCCGCCATAACCTCACACCTGGCACCGGGCGTGGAGGTGCTGGCCTGCAACGCCCACTGCCCCTGTACGGCTCGGAAATCAAGAATGGGCGTCCCTCTCCGGGATACCTCCCTCCACTCCACACTACCAGAGAAGACACAGAGGAAGCGGGAGCATTTCTGGCAGTGTAAAAAATTAAGTAAATGCACACCTATGCATACACAATGGCACAAATCCCATGGAGAACAGTTTATAAAAGTAATCAAAAGTATAAATGCATTTATCTTGTAACCCAGCAATCCCACTTCTGGGAATTTATCTAACCTCCGACATCACAAAGTTATACGAGCAGGCACACTTAACAGCAAAATTATGGAAATAAACCACGCATCCAGATGGGGCTGCCTCCGTCTGGTCACACAGCAGAGCTGCCGCCGCTCACACACTCACATACACACTCACGCCCGAACAAGAAAATACTCTGTGTCCTGATGTGGAGAAGAGGAGGCTACACAGTGAACCGAACAAAGCAAACGCAGACCACGCTGCTGCCTACACGGCGACGAAGAGACGGAGGGCACCACTTGTGTGGATGACCCTGAGGAGAGAAAAAGTAATGAAGCAGGAGGGAAACCGCTAAGAGCAAGCAGGGGCTGGACTCCTCTGCGGGCGATTGCTACGATGCTTGCTCTCTGGGCAGTTTCAATACACACCCAAGTGTCGCCGTGGCAGTGCCAGTGTCGTCTAAGAGCCGTCCCTTCACGAGGGCCAGAAGCAAGGCCTGAGCTGTTCCCTGTACACCCACCTCAGACGCACCGTTCACAAAGGACAGAAGATGGAGACACCCGGGGCACGCGTGCACAGCAGAGCAGCCTGCAGCCTTAAAAATGAAGGTGCAAAAATGTGGGTGAATCTTGAGGACAGGCTTAGGTGTAAATGAGACGTGGTCAAAAAGGGCCAGCAGGTCCTGTCTGACCCCACTTCCACGGGGACTCTGGAGCCACCGTGACCCTGAG
Source organism: Fukomys damarensis (assembly GCF_012274545.1). Taxonomy (NCBI): domain Eukaryota; kingdom Metazoa; phylum Chordata; class Mammalia; order Rodentia; family Bathyergidae; genus Fukomys; species Fukomys damarensis. Next base: position 3,099,867 of record NW_022900945.1, read on the forward strand.
GCAAAAAGTGGAACAGAGGCTGCCAGGGACTCAAGCAGGGCACGGTGCCAGTTACCGCGCAATGGGCACCTGGAGACCGGCCGCACAGCAATGTGAATACACGTCATAACTCCAAACTGCACTCTTACAAAGGACTGAGAGGTTAAATTTCGTGGTATTTGCACTTTAACACATGCTTTGAGAATTTCTTTGGCACTGCCAATTCAAGCTATTATGGCACCTGTTTTCACCTGTCCTGAAAACTCCCTGTCTGGCTCTGTCCATGGTACAGTCCTCCACACACAGCTACAGAGCCAAAGGGTCAGCCCCCAGGCTCCAGGGACCACGGGCAGCCGGAAGCCAGAGGAGCCCCGTCTCGTCTCAGGGCAGCAAGAGCGATCGATGGAAGTAGACAGCAGCAGGACTCCCCTTAGGACGCCCCAGCCACATGGGTCAGTATACCCCAACACCTTGTCACACTCACACCACAGAAGACCCGATACCGACACCCAACAGCAAAGCAGCTTCAAGGGCCAGGCCCTGGCCTCAGCCCCTCCCCACCACCCCTGCCGCCACGTAGCTGCAGGGCCACTGACCTCTGCTAAGCCACAGCCTGGGGTTCCCCAGTGCAGCGACACAAGTTCAGGTTTCACCGAATGCTCCCACTTGCCAACGCAGCACTGTTGTAATGCCAGAAGACTCACATGTCTAAGAAGCAGCAGATTTCATCACTATCAGTCCAAACCCACACCTTATTCTATTGTGAAGAGGCTCAAGATCCACAGAAGGTTACACAGGAATAGAATGAGGAACGTTTCCGAACTCTCTGAAAGCCCAAGTACTACGGTGACAGGAAGGCTCCCGGTGGGATGCTCTAGACCAGAGGTGGTGAACCTATGGCCTGTGGGTAGTTTCTCTTTTAAGACAAAAGATGTTAATGTGAGAGTTGTGCTTTCTAGATGAAAGCCACTGTTTGAGTTTGATCACGTTGTTGTTGCTCTGTGATAAGTAAGAGGTTTTGGGCTGCAGCCTGGACCCTGGTCTCCGCGAGGTCGCCAGCACTGCCCCAGATGAACGAACAGGAGGTGGCTCAGAGCCCCATCACTGCCTCATGTGAAGGCCCAGCCCTTTTCCAGTCCTTCAGAGCATCGCTCCCTTCCCTATGGATCCCCTTGCTTCAGTTTTCACTGCTGACAAAGTTTAATCTCACCATGTCCAGATCTGACCCACGAGTGCCCCATTGCACAGGTACCCAGACTCATGCAGACCAAGAGCAAGGACCAAGGACCAAGGGAGAGGGGTATTCCGTGTCCTGTGTGCCGCCAGTTAGCAGACTCAGCCTAACGCACACAGGAAATGTAGAAGTTGCCGTGACAGGAATTCATGTCAAACCACTGGACGTCTTGGCCTGCAAGCTCACAGCACACAGCTGCACAGAGGTGCCTGGAGCAAAGCCTGAACCTGAGCCACGCTCCCTGACAGTCGTAAATTTGCTGCTAGAAGTGTTCGCAAAGCTAAACTGCCTTTACCTCACAGAAGCAGATCGGAGCCACCACAGAACTTGAGACCCAGGAAGGAGAGCCACATAAGATCACTGGGACCACTGACTCGCTCTCATGCCTCTCTCCATCATTCAGATCGGTGGCCACACCCCATGGGTTCCGGGGGCTCCCTACGCTCCCCCCCAGCAGTCTGGGAGTGTGGCCCCAATGCCAAGGGTACCTGAGGGGCCACCAACCAGGAGAACCGCTCAGGTGCCCGCAAGTACTCACCAAGGGTCAGATAGGACTCACTGTTCTATCAGCTGCACTGACAAACTCCTGATGTTTTCATCATTGTTCAGGGTGTGCTTTTTAAACCACACATAGACAATCCCTCAACACCTTAAAATCTGGAGAAACTCTGGGAAGATACCATTTACAGTATCCTAAGGAAAGAATCAACATATTAACAACTGTAGGGTTGTCTGCAAGAGAATAAACACTGTACACACCCCACAGTCAAGAATTGGGAAAACAAGCTTCCACTGATCCACCAATGAAGAACTACGTGCCACAAAAAATCCTGACACCACACTCAAGTTGTTACCGGGCACAGGGTGGGGCTTACGGAACCATCTGGTGAAAAAGCCAGACAACAAAACAGCATTATGCTCTTATAATCTCCTTGAAAGCCTTTTGTAAAACTTTATGGGTTATTAACATGAAACAAAGTCTCAATCACTACAATATTAACAAAAGCCATGTCTGTGAACGAGGGGGGGTCTCAGAATCTTTTGTTAACTTTCCTAAGATGCAAATATACCAGTATTTGTTCTTTATTTAGCTACAGTTCCACAGACACGCAAATTATAAATGACTGCCCAGGAAAGGCCAATTCTTAGGTCTATACATAAAAATGGCTAACACAGCATTGGCCATTAAACCCTAACTACTTGGAAAGAAGTGTGGGGGCTGGGGACAGAAGCTCCATACCGCTCCACCTCTCTGAAGCCCAGCTCCCTAAGTCTCCAACACAAACATTCCTGATCTGCCATGATCTCTCAGCCCTTCCCGTCCTCACCGTTCTCAGCATCACCGTCCCTACTGAGGTCTGACCCATCTAGGGCGCTGCCTCCCCAGCCCCTGGGTGCTCTCTGTAAAATGACCTTTCCCCTGACAAAAGGGAATAATAAAAGAAAATGGCAACCAGGCAACCAGTCAACTGGGCCTCCCAAAAGCTGAGCCACGTTAGCGCTGCCACCTGGCACTGCGCAGGACACCTGAGGCCGTGGGCCTCACCGTGGGCAGCAGGAGGCCCGCTCCACCCGCCCTATGGCGTCCGAGGCTGGGGCTGCAGACAGCAGCAGGTGACCACTAAGTGCCAAGAGGGAAGAGCCGGACACGAGGCAGAAGCGCTCCTGGAGGAGTCAGGAGGCCACCAGCAAGGAAGGACAAGCAAGGAAATGGAACGACAGCAGGGCACTGGCCCCACAGCGAGGGGGCCTGAGCAAGGCAGCCACTGTCCCGCTCTGCTTCACAGCCTTCGTCCCGCCCACAGAGAGACCCTGCTGGCAGAAAGACACCGAAAGCTGGAAACAGTTCATTTCCTACACAGCACAAAGCAACACAGGAGCGTTTCAAGGGCACCTGGCTGATCCCATTAGTCAGCAAGAGTACATCAAATTTGCCGGTACTCACAGGCCCCACCAGCTCGGTTCTGTGCTGCGTCACTACGAAGTCATCCAACAGGCAGGCACGACCCTCACACAGCTTCGTTCCCGGCTTCCTCTACACCCAAACACAAGCAAAGCCAGTCCTTCCCGCACCTGAGGGGATGGCTGCACTGGCCGGACCCGGGGACTCTGCAGGTTCCTGCCAACTCCAAAGCTCTTTGTGATCTAAGTTTCTTTTCCGTTCCAGAAATATACATTGAGAGCCTAAAATCAGTTATCTCCTTTGATACAGTACATCTATGCATTTATCCTAACTTAGCAGCCGGGAAATGCTGTTTTTTAAATGTCCCCAACAGTAGTCTGTAAAAACAGAAGTAGCTTAAATATTCTATAATAGGGACTCATTTAAGCAAAATAAAATATACTATTGATCCAAGTAAATATTACATAGCCTTTCAAAAGTATTACAAAGGAGGGCCGGGGATTTAGCTCAGTGGTTCTGCCGCCTGCCACGCAAGCACAAGGACTCAAGTTCAATCCCTGGTACCAAAAAAAAAAAAAAAAAAAAAAAAAAAAAAAAAAAAAAGTATTACAAAGGGCTAGGGATATAGCTCAGCAGCACCACACCTGCCTCACAAGTGCAAGGTACTGAATTCGATCCCCATACCAAAAGAAAAAAAGTATTACAAAGACTGTATTACAATAGAATAAATCAGGCCAGGGATTTAGCTCAGCGGTTCGGTGGCCTGCCTTGCAAGCTCAAGGACCCAAGTTCAATCCCCAGTACAAAAAAAAAAAAAAAAAAAAATAGAATAAATGAAGTTTAAGTGAAAAGAGACAGACACACATTGATCCTCCAGTAAAAACTCTGTAATACATACACACTATGGACAAAGATTGCAACAGACTAAGTAAAAATAGCTTTAATGTAGGAGCAAGTGTCAACATTAAAGAAAATATTAAGGATTTGCAGAGACAGTATTATCAGATTTTTAAAAACTAGAGCAAAGTTTTACCCTTCTTAGGGACACACTAAGCCTGTGTTGATCAGTTTGTTCCAGAAAGGCAGCTGCCAAGGCTCCGCCCCACGTCGGGCACACAGGCGCCTCACCCAGGGAGCTGCTCTCCTCTCTGCAGCCCCGCCTTCAGTGTCAGGCAGTGGGGGAGCCCAGCAGACCCCCATTTCTCCTGAATGATTTCCAAGGCTCCTGCCCCTGTCTCTCCACCTCCTCCTCCGAGGTACTTAGTGTCCTAGGGGCTGCAGTGGCTGCTTTCTGCCTTGGTCACACCCAGCATGGCAGGAAAACAAGAAAGCTTTAGCCCACAGAGGGCTTGGCAAATCACTTAAGTCCTCGGATTCCTTTGTCTACTGTAAAACCAGAAAAGGTGTTTCCTGGGCAACTTTGACTTCTTCCAACTCTTAAAATTATTAGAAGATTTTATGATCACTGTGCACCAACAGTCCTTAAGTAGCGCTTATTAGACAGTTTTTACAAACTCAACAAACATACTGGGTTCACAGCAGACAGGTCTCTGTGGCTTCATAAAACCATTAGCACTATCAGTTCTAACCTGAGAAAAGTAAACAGGTCTGCAAGCCAACAAGAAACTCGTCAGACTGCTTTCCTCAGTTCCCTGTAGTCAAAGCAATATTCTCCTAAGAGTCTTTACAGAGCCCAGCCCCAGAGCACTTCCATCCGACTGGCAATTACACACTTTCCATACTGCCAGGTCCTTACTCCACTGATGTTTTTCCAAAATTACATCAGAGAACAGTACAGAGAACCCATCTAGCCAAACACAGCCTGCAGACTGACAATTCGGCAAGATTCTGTCTCAAACTCAAATCTAAAATACTGGGGTGGGGCTGGACGGTAGTGCAGGGCAGAGTGCCTGGATTCCTCACCCAGCTCCAACACCTCCCAATAAGGAAAAATCCTTTTTGGACCTGGATCTTCCCCCTTCTTCCGGGGCTCATGTGACCCTCTCAGCTCAGTCGCCCTGCCCTCTAGCGCTGACCCAGCAAGGTCCCTACACATGGGCTCCTGCTGTGAGCAGAGCAGTGGGCAGCCTGCACCACATCGCTCCTGGCACAGGCGCCACACCCGGCCTCCGATGGCAGGCGCAGCAACACACTCAGACACACCGCTGTTTGCTTAAAATTTTCTGTCTGTTTGAAACTTGGAGCACCTTTTTTGTTTTGTGCAGGGATAGAACTTGGGTCCCTGAGCTTTTGAGGCAGGTGGCGACACCACAAAACCAAATCCCCAGCCCTTTGGAGCACATTTTGACCCAAAACACTCTACTGCAAATGCGGCTCAGTTTCCAAGGCAACACACAGAAGACCATTTTAACACATGAAGTGTCTGGACCACCACCTCTGCCCAACAAAAGAGCCCTGCGACCAGCGAAAACAGAGCACGCGCAGCCCTGTCACCCACAGCGGGGCACAGCCCTCCTCCACCGCTGCTCACTCCCTGTGCATCTGGCAGAGGACCTGCTCACCCAACTGGAAGGTATTTCCGAGCTCTCATGTGCTCCCCTGATAGGAGGCTCCTTAGCACATAGTGGGGCTGACATACATCATTAGGGAATGTTCCATTTCCACCTAAAAGAAGAGCAGCTTCTTCCAAAGAGTATCAGCAAGAAATACACAAGGAGGGAGAATGCTAAGGAGACTCCAGGCTGACCTGAAGTAACTCAGGCTGAGTGACCAGGATAAGCCCACTGAAGGAAGTCTCTCTGAAGAGCCGAAGGCGTAAGACAGGACTGTGACAGACGTGGGGACTCCAGGGCACAGGCTGGGCTGGAGGAGTCACTAACTCCAGCGGCATCTTCTCACAGCCAGGTGCTCAGTGACGCTAGGGAAGGGGCCAGGACTAACTGCAGACGCCTCTGTGATCAGCACCCACCCGTGCACACTGCGCAAGGTCGTAATCCAAGTAATGCGGACTGTAAAGTTCCTGCCTGGCAGAGTACACACATGATGCAATCCGTAGACTTTTGCAAGACAGTGGTGGTGACTTTCAGGAAGCACTCCAGCTACAGCTCTCAGGCACTGCCTGAAGCTCTAGAATGTTCTATCACTGAGCCTTCACAGGCTCCCGAGGAAGCCCATTTTCAGCTGAGAAAAACTGAGGCTCCGCTGTGAACCCAGACAGTGTCTGAGCTCCAGGGGACGGGGACAGCCTTGAGCCAGCTTCCAGGTCCCAAGGCCACCTCAGGTACAAGCAGACTCCCACAGGCCAGTATGTCACACGGTCGTCTGTGGATGTAAATTGAGAGCTCCAGCTTCGTGAATCAGTTTTAAGATGCAGGGTCCACAAGCAGTGAGGGCTGACCAGTGGGGCTGCGCACATCAAGCCAGCCCTCCACCCAGCCCGCAGTGGCCGTGTTGCAGAGGGCTCCCCAAGAAAACACATGTCCTAACAGCTAAATGCTACCTGGCCTCCCTGAAATGTTTTCAGAAAGGAATGCTGCGGGGCACCACAGCACACACCTGGGTCGCAGCTCCTCAGGAAGCTGAGGCAGGCGGCTCTCCTGGGCCCAGGAGTTCAGGGCCAGCCTGGGCAACACAGGAAAAATGGGGTTGTTTCGGGCCAACCCCACTGCTCCATACCTAACAGTACCAAGAGCCATACAGACGCACGCAGCTGCTGCCCCACCTGGAATCACTTCAGAAACATGGGGCTTCCGGGGAAGACAAGAGAGGAGCAAGTTCCCTAGGTTCTCACTTTAAATGCTGATTTCAGCAAACACAAGCCGGTTATTCTGAGGAGCAGAATTTTTTTATGCCAGAGAACCTCAGATTTGAGCTCCAACTCTGCCATTTACTAGTGTTGTTTTCTCATTGGCAAAGTGATACCATTAAAATCCCACTCTGGCTATTAAAAAGGTTACAGCTGACCCAGAAAGAACTTCCTCTCCATGAATGCATCCTCACCCTGTTCTCCTCGCCTCTACCACCTGCAGCCTGGGAGAGCGGCCTGCCCCCCCCCCACACACACACATGCACGCTCACTGCCAGCCCGCCTCCCCGCCGGGCCCACAC
>NW_022900945.1:3107089-3116116 GCF_012274545.1 Fukomys damarensis
GCCCCGCCGGGCCCACACAAAGGTCCCTGCACCGCCCAAGCCATCTACCATCTCCCAGGCTGGCTCTCCAAGCCCCTGTCATCCCTGCAGGGGAAATGAAGGGGCATTTATTGTCTATTTCTACAACCAAAAAAGAGAGCAGAGGACCCCAGGGTGAATACACAGGACACACCCAACAGAGCCACTCCCCAGCAGGAAGTGGCCGGATGCCCCGGGGGCGGGGGGGTGCATCAGCCAAACGCAGGCCAGAACCAAACCTGAGCTTAATGCCGCGGAGACAAAACGGGCTGCCGCATTTTTCCTCCTCCTTCCCTTCTTTCCTTTCTGTCCTTCTTCTCCTTCTCCTTTCTTTCCATTCCTTCTTTCTGTTTATAAGAGGAAATGTATCAAACCCTGAGAAGAACCTGCCTGTGCCTACTCACCTGAGTTGCTGGCAGGGCCAAGAATAGGATCCAGCTTTCCAGAGTACGTGGTGATCTTTCACAAAACCCTTTCACTTTACACAAAAATCAACACTGAATGTGACAAACTCCTTTCAACAAAAATAAGGCCACTCTGCACTTCCTGTGCAGGTAAATGGACACAATCCAACACCACGGAGCTTTTGTTTCATAAACAGCCGTGTGACCCTGTAAAGGAGACAAGATGATGACGAGATGGCTCCTGCCCTCAGGGCCAGGGTACCGCACAGTGGAAGTCTGCAAGCAGGAGCAGTGATGTCTTCCTATAGATACTCAGGATACTCCCAGATACTCAGGAGGCTGAGGCAGGAGGACTGCTCAAAGCCGGCCTAGGCAATGTATGGGACCCTGTCGTAAAAACAATAAAAATCAAAATGATGCCCTAAAGCAGAGGGTCACACATGACTGCAGGGTATGAAGATCAGGACAGCTGAAAAGGCTTTGAGAGTGGCAGAATTTTGACAGAGAGTATAGAGCATGGGCAATGTGCATTTTAAAAAAAGAAATGTAGAAAAACCTTGAGAAGACCTAAATGCAAGATACTGACCAGGGGACTAAGGATGTAGATCAATAGCACTGCGCCTACCTCACAAGCACAAGGTCCCCAAGTTCGATCCCCAGTACCAAAACAACAACAACAACAAAAAAAAAAAAAACCCAAAATACTGACCATGGCACAGACAGATGCTGAAAAGGAAAGCCGAGTTCTTGGCACCAGCAGCCCACGCCAGATGCCGGCGATGCCCTGTTCTCTACAGGCCAGGGGGCTTCAGGCACTGCGAGGACCTGAGATCATTCACCAGAGCCCGGAGCACAGGCTGGAGGGGGCAGAGCAGGAGCAGCCTGGCCAGAAAGACAGCCAGGCCACAGCAGCTGAGGAGTGGGCTGGGCAGGAGGAGGTGGCAGGGAGTCCCAGGGAAGGGTGCTGCGGGGCCTGGAGAGCAGTGAGACAGGCAGCCGGATTGACAGTCGCATGTGGGTGGGAAGAGGGCAAAGGTGAGCAGGTGAGCCAGCAAGGCCAGCCACCTGTCTGGTACAGCCAGTGACCCAACCAGGGCTTCTCGGATGTAAACGGGGTGGGGGTAAAAGTGCAGATCTCAGTGTCCGTACATCAAGTTTTACGGGGACACTGCCCACTCACTGATCTACAGGCTGTCCCTACGTCTGCCTCAGGGCCAACCTTTAGGGCTAACAAAGGCAGAATTCAGCAGCTAGGACAGAGTCTGCTAGCCCTTGAGGCTAAAAATGTTTATCCCCTTTCCCTTCCCACAAAATAATTTCTGATGGCAGGTCTAAGGTTTAGAGGGTGCTAGATAAAGATGTATTAAGAAAAGCAGAGCAGCCAGACATGGTGGCACACAATAGTGATCCCAGCACTCAGAAGGCTGAGATGGGACGTCAGCCGAAAGTTCAAGCCCAGACTAGGCTACATAATGAGACCCTGTACCCCCAAAGAAACAACCCTACCAACACGCTTAGCCACTGAGCAGGCTGGCGGGGAGCTCGCCCCCTGCCCACCCCACCCCCGGGCACACAGTAGGACCTCTCCCGAGTTCTGGGACAAGTAAGATAGACCTGCCACTCAAAGGGCCTTCAGGGACGTTTCAGAGGAAAGAGAAAAAGACACCCAAGATGAGAACAAAGACATACAGAGAAGAAGGGACAACCTCGCTGAGACCAAGAGCCAGTTCGCAGGGGCTGGGGACACCTGCCAGACGGAGGTTCCAGCAGCACAGAATGCTTTACACAAGTGAGGGGCAGTCTCGGAATGGGCAGCCCAGGGCAGGGCCAGTAGGCAGAAAGGAGAGGAAGAGGAGGAAGTGGGTGCAGGCTGAGGGAGGGCCTGCTGCTTTTCTTCACATGATGACCTGAACCCTACACCCTGTGGTGTCGCTGTCCAGTTAAAAGCTGTCTCCCCTACTCCCTTCTGAGGAAGCCCAGAGCACACACAGGCCCTCTGGCTGGTGAGCCTCCCTGCCGTCTCAGGGGCTCGTTCGCCCTCCTGATTCAGGGCACAGACTTCACTGGGGGCCCCCTTAACTGCCCTGTCTGTTTTAGAGCCTCTAGAGGTCCTGCTGGCACGCACATCCCGTGGCACACAGCTGTGACTTTCCTCCTCGCGGGGACCTTCCTTCCAGGGGGCAGAGCCCGTCTTGCTGTTGCGTGCATGCCATCCACAGACAGCAGCTGAAGAGAAGTTGAGTGTGAGGGTCGGCAGGCGCTGCTGCTGTCCCGGGACCCGCCAGAATCACAGAGGCCGTTTCCAGGACCCCACTGAAGGCTTCCCGCCTGTGTTCAGGCCCATCTGACCTTCAACCTCCTGCCCTACCTCCAGACAACCTGACTGAGGGGTTCCGCACTGTAAACAAGGAAAACAACAAGGTCCTCTGAAGTCATCACCCACCGTGCACCACCAAGTGACTGTCCCATCTCCCCACCTGCAAACACAGGAGACTCTGGGACACATTTTCTATCTGAACCCCAAGAGAGCTGTGCATGAGGAGATCCTGAGGCATCTGGCTCTCTGTGTGACCCCCACACCAGTTCAGCAGCTAGACTTTCTGCTGGGAAGATACACAGTTGGCAGCTGCTTTTCCCTTGTCTTCACGTTGACTGTAGCATGAAAGATTATTTTAAATTCTAATTTTTTCTACTACTTAAAAAATGCTATAAATCATAGTCCCGCTACAGAGTGAGGAAATTAAGTAGCAGCAAGGCTACAGATGTAATTGTGCTTAATTGAGTGAACTGCTGCCAGTTCTAATACCCTTAAGCCCTTTACAACATGGTGAAAAACAAATGAGAGTTGCATTACTAACAAACTGTCATTTAAAAAACAAACTTCTCTGCACTATGCTGACTGCAGTGGAAACAGCTGGGTTTGTCTCTTCAACACGCGCAGGGAGCCCCTCTAAGGTCAGGCGGGCCCCACTCCTCCCTCCCCACGTGTCCCATTAGGGAGCTCAGCTTCCTCCCTCGCCCAGGTACACCAGGTGAGAAGGGTATGAACAGGTCTTTCCAGACATGAGCAGCTGCTATTCTTGAGTGAGATGCCCAGATGCAAGAGACCTGTCCAGCACAAGTGGCACTAAGGAGGAAACGAGCTTAAACACGCCAACACATACACACACGAGGCTGACTCCATGACTTCGCATCCTGGGTAAATCTTGCTTTAAGAAAGCCTACTGTGTACAGAGAAATAGAACCTGTAAAGCAACATTCAGTGGAAACTTAAAAATGAGAGTTCTTTCACTCCTGCATTCCTTAAGCAGCCACACTCCCTGCAGTATGATCAGATTTCCACACAACTCTGAAGTCCCTGTTTTCCAAGCAGGTGCGCCTGGCACCTTTCTGCCAACAGCCACCTCCTGCTAGTGAACTGCATCAGTGAAAGCAACAGTGTCTCCATATGGACCTGCCCAGAAAATCTGGCACATTCCTGCCCAAGTAGACACCTCAAGTGACATTTAAATCAAAGCACCACACCGAGCGGAGCCGGGCCTGGTGGCACACACCTTTAATTGCAGCACTGGAGAGGCAGAGACAGGAGGATCGCTGTGAGTTCGAGACCAGCCTAGGCTACATAGTGAGTTCCAAGTCAGTCTCAACTACATAGTGAGACCCTGTCTCAAAAAATCAATCAATCAATCAATCAATCAATCAAAGGACCTCCATTCCTCATTTTTCCTTAGAAACAGAAGCAACCACCTGGAGTGCTGTCTACATAACAAATGCTTCTAGACGTTAGGCAGTGAGTGCCTCTCTATGCACCAGAACTCTTTTGATTTACCTACTTCTCAGTGAAGCCTTTCTAATATAAAGCTTACCAACCACTCTATTCCGGTGTTTGCTTTTGCATCCACAGGGTAGACTTCCAACCATCACTTGAAAATTCTGTAGGTGTGGGCCAGGGATTCAGCTGAGTGGTTCTGTCGCCTGCCTCACAAGCTCAAGGACACGAGTCCAATCCCTGGTACCAAAAAAAAAATTTTGTACGTGTTATCATTCAGACCGCAAAACCACCCCAGAGATGGACATTAGTTTCACCTTCACTCTATGGATAAGGAAACAGGCATCGTGTGTTCATGTCCTTCTCGCTAGAATCAAAACAGTCTGAGGGCCAGGTATTTAGCTCAGTGGTTCCACTGCCTGCCTTGCAAGCACGAAGACCCGAGTTCAATCCCCACGACCAAGAAAAAAAAAAAAAGAGTCATTCTTAAGGCCAGGGATTTAGCTCAGTGGTGCTGCCACCTGCCTTGCAAGCACAAGGTCCAGAGTTCGATGCCTGGTGCCCCACCAAAATAACAGTCTGGGTTCACAGGCAGCAGAAACAGACTATCGAAACCAAGAAAAAAGCGAGGCTAAAATGCAATGAACCCACCTGCTTTGTACCTTGAACCTCCCACAGCGGAAGCAGCGCCTATTACAAACAGCTGCGGAGCCTCCCTGCTCCCTCCCTGGAGGTTCCCAGCCGCTGCCCTTCCTTACTTCTGACAGCACTCCCTTGGGAGTTAAGAGCCTGAGTCCCCCTCCAGAGATCCGGCAGCACTTCCTCCTCCTGCGGCCCGGCCCTCCCTGCCGTTCCATGCACACCCAGACCCTATCAGAGGCATCCAAAGTGGCCCTTTTCTGCTGGAGACCAGACTCCTTTCATTCTAACAAAGCTCTATACCTTGACCTCTTCTGAATGCCTTCTTGACCACCATGCTGTGTGGTGACAGTGACAGACAGCTTCAAACTGCCAGCATGTTACAAGGCCCCTCACCCCAGACTGCTACACTCCGGAGTTGGCCATCTGCTTTCCACAACCCTACTTCTCACTCCCAGCCAAGACCCGACAGCACAGCAGACCTCTGAGAACCAGCCTCCCTGAGCTCCTCCCCACGCGTGCCAGGCTCCCTGCTCGATGTCTCTCTGAAAGCCAGCTGGTGCAAACCAGCGCCAGTCAGAGCAGGAAAGGCACACTCACTCACTTCCGGTTTCATGCCGTCTTCGAGAGAGCTGGTAAGTGGTGGTAGTACAGCACTGCCTGCGATGCGGCAAGGGACGGGTGCACCACGGTCGCAGACCTCACACCGTGCCACCTGACCCTGCGCCCTTCCAGGTGGCCCACTCCACTCATGTGGCTGCCCCCGAGGAGGCCACCTACACCGCACGCGCGTCTGCCCCATGCCCTTAGCCTGGTCACCTGTGGCCTCGACGGCCCTCTCAAATGTCACTCGCAGCGTCCTGGTGGTCTTAGCGGCACCTCTGCTGTAGCGCCGGCTACACACTGCTACACACAGCAGGCTGACTTCCACCATCAGCAGCACCTCATCCACCTGCCAGGCATTTAGCAGGCACCAAGATGTTTAGACAAAGAAATGGGATTCATCTGTAACTTAAAAGAAAACCAAAACAGGGAAGCCCCGCCGGAGGAGCGTCTGGAGGCTTCTGGAAAGGCCCCCACAGGACGCGCTCTCCTGTGTGTGGCAGCGAACTGCATGCTCCACACAGCGGAGGCTTCCACTGCTGACCCATTTATCCTCTCGGAGACCCACAGCAAGCACCCAGCGACTATCTGCTGAATGAATAAACAAAATGCGATGTGGCTATTACTGTGGAGTAAAGTCAGTTAGCAGATTAAAAATACCCTACCCAGTGCCAGCTGTCATCTGGCCAGAGCGACTGGGAGAAATTTCCCTTCTGCTTCCAATAGCACATCTCGTCTCCGAGCACCCAGGAACACTGTGTGCCCGCTGCCAGCTGCGGAGGCTCACAGCTCATAAACCCCGGATCTGAGGGTCTCAGGAAATGAGCTGAATGTTTACAGCTGCTCAGGCCTCCAAGCCACCACCAGGCCGGGCGCTGCAGAGGAAGAGCACTCAGGAGCTGGTTTCCTGCCCGAAGGCAGCCGCAGACATGGCAGCTGTGTGAAACCTCATGCTCGCAGAGGGCTCCCGGACAGGAAGCAAGACATGCACACCTAGCCGAGGACAGGGACAGTGAGGAGCTGAGAGGGAGCACCAGGGCGACCAAGAGCCCAACCTGGAGATCAGCATGAAGTGTGTGAAAACAAGTCCATTTCTTCAGTGCCTCTCATAACAGAATTCATCTCTGCATCACTTCTTGTGAGAGACAAGGCCTCACTGTGTTGCTCAGGCTGGCCACAGCCTCCTGGGCTCAAGCAATCCTTCTGCCTCGCCTGCAGTGTAATTTTTAAAAAAGAAAAAATGGCCAAGCTTAACTGTATAGGCCTGAAATCCCAGCTACTGAGGAGTCCGAGGCAGGAAGATCACAAGCTGGAGGCCAACTTAGCAAGATCCTACCTAAAAATGAAAAGTTCTAAAAAGGGATAGAGATGTAGCTCAGTGGTAGAACACTGCCTCATATGTAAGACCCTGGGCTCATCCCCAATACTGCCGTAAAAATGATATCAAGCCAGGTGTGGTGGCACACACCTGTAATCCCAGCACTTGGAAGGCTGAGGCAGGAGGATCGCTGTGAGTTCGAGACCAGCATGGGCTACAGAGCGAATTCCAGGTCAGTCTCAACTACGTAATGAGACCCTGTCTCAAAACAAAACAAAACAAAAAATGATCCACTTTTTTAACCTCATAATTACCGACATATCTAACAATCCACTTAGAAAGAAAGTCTTTATAATAACTAATTTGAGTAGAATTTCAGTTTCTATGCATCACCTCTGCATTATTTACCTGACCTTCCCTGGAAATTCTGTGATAACCAAGGTGGATATTTTTATTTCTGCTGCATAGATTTGTCGTGACAGGGTTCAGACCTCCTTGTTTCTTGCCCAATGCACTAAAGCAAGCTTCTCCACTTAGGTGCCACTGATGTCCACAGCCAACTGATGCTTTGTTGGGGGAGGGAGGGTCATGTGCATCATGGGATATTAGTAGCATCTGTGGCCTCTCTGCTCACTTGATGCCAACAGGACCACCCCTTCCCTCGACTTGCAGTTACCAAAAGCCTCTCCAAAACCTGCAAACAGTGCCTCAGGTGCAAAGCCTCCCCAAGATGAGGACCTTTTGTCCAGGAGAACCTGCAAGGTCCCCTGGTGCAGGGCGGGCCCCTAGACAGACAGACAGACAGACACACACAGACACACAGACACACACACACACACACACACACACACACACACACACACACACTGGGAGCGGCTTGCTCAGCAAGATTCAGGCATTGGCCAATTGAAGCAACACTGTTTCAATGTGGAAATGAACAAGGAAATTTTCTTTACACAAACACGCACATCCCAGACAAATCTTTTAATAACACATTATCATCTCATTAGAACATAATAAGTGTATGTAGAATGGCATGGGTGTGTAGAAAGTGAGAAAACATAGAATAGACCCTGGCCTCTGTGGCAGGCTCCACTGATGCAGTCATTTTTACTTAGTCCTCTCTATACAGAAATGGGCAGAGACCTATGCATGTTCTCAACACCTCCTTCGCTTGGGTGAGCTCCTCAACATATGTGACTTCAAAGAAAGCAACACCTTCAGAACATTATCAGCATTTGTAGCTGGAAGTCCGCTGTTGAGACCACTTAGTGTTAATAAACTCACAATCTCAACTGACACACCTCACAATCTGCAGATTTTCTTCATGCCATTTAATCCAAAGCAACGCTACCCTCAAAATTCCTTATTTTCACCCAAGTGCCTGAATTGAAAAGATTTTGCAACCTATCCCCCTTAACAACTTAATCTGTAAAGGCTGGCTATCAAATGATCAGAAAGATAATTACAAGTACAGCCCTAGCCCAATTGATACCAAAACTGCCTAAATTACAACAAACCGAAATGTAATAATATTTTGGGAAATGTTTTGATTACTTTGTCAATGTCTAAATCATTCACTGTCATCATTTCCCAATGAGAGTAAGTAGTATACTGTGAAATGAGAAACAACTTAAACTGGCTGCGGTGTTAACCTCGAAACCCTAGTACTGAGGATATACGGTGGTGGGGTTTTTTACAGAAAGTAAGATAATAGGCAACGAGAGCGTTTAACTAACACGATACACAGAATCAAGAAAAGATCACAACTGTTCCTACTCTAGATGACATGATGTAACCAGTCCTTAAAGGCGATCCAGATCTCGGCGTGGAGACATTTTCTCCGTATACAGAGCTTACTCTACCCCAAGGGTCCAGGACCCCGCTGGTCTCCGTCAATTTGCACACTGACCCTTCCCTGAAAAAGATTTCCTGGTCTTGGAAACCCACAGCGCCACTAAAAGCAAAAGCGACGGACAACAAAGCGACCAAAATAGGGTTTTGGGAAAGGAGGAACAAACACGTAATCAATTCAAACTGTGCGTCTTCTACAACTCCTTTTGCACAGTGCGAGCCACACAGAGCTCAAACCTGATCTGCGAAAGGAACGACCAGCCCGCACCGCGGCTGTCCGAGCTTTACTCACCGTCTCACGGCCCCGGGCTTTTCACGCCTCCCTCCCCGAAGGAAGTAAAGCCGGGTCTTGGCCGGAGAAAAACCCCAGGCCTGGGCGAGGGGCAGCGGGTCACGCTCGGGGCTCGCCCGGGAACACGCGG
>NW_022900945.1:3117157-3135554 GCF_012274545.1 Fukomys damarensis
GCTGCCCGCCCTCCGCGCCCCACTGGCCGCTGGCCCGACCGTGGGCTTCAGGTTGGCCTTCCCTAGGCCGCCCGGCTTCCCTAATCGCTCTGCAGTTTTCTCATTCAAGTTGAGTGACTCCCTCAGTGCCTGCTGGGTGAGGCGGGAGACATGAGTGGTGCGGGGCCCTGCCCTGTCGCTGTGACCTCCGGGCAGCTTGCACTAGTCTTCACCTGTGAACTAGGGCTCATACCCTCTTTACTGGTGCCTCACTGCAGGTGAATTAGGGTCACACCGACCTGGTTTACCGCGTGGGCTCTTGTCAATTTTGGTGACTTAGTGATCCGAGTGTAGACTGAGATGTGGAGCAACATTTCAGATGAGAGGAAAGAAAAAAGAAAAGCCTCGCATGGTGGCGCACACCTGTAGTCCTAAAATTTAGGAAGTTGAGGCCCTGCAAGTTTGAAGCTTGCCTGGGCTACATAATAAGACTTTGTCTCAAAAAGAAAAGAAACCGGAAGGAAGGCACCAGCGAACCTACTGTACTGAAGAACAAATGTGCCCACTCAAGTGGTCTGGGCTGAGTTTCCGTCCAGTGCCTCCTACCAGGCATTGCTGAGGATCCTGGTTCAAAGAGACTTCTGATCTCTGCAGGCTCCCTTTGCAGCAGGACGAACAGACGGACATCAGGGCCTTGCTGTGAGCGTGCTTCTCGCGAGGGGTCCCCAGCCCAGCCTGGAGAAGTCAGTGGCCACCTCAAGTCGCAGCCAGATCCCGGGAGCTGGGAGGACGTGCACATTGGATCAGAAATGGTCTGTGCCTTGTGGCTGGGGGCTGTAAAAGAGGGACCTTGTACCAAAGCTTTACCCACAAGTAGTGTGTTCTGCGGGGTCAGCACAGGTGTGAATTTGGGAGGGTCAGGTAGGGCCACTTTCTCAGCTTCAGCACTGTGGACGGTGGAGATTCCATGCTGGAGAGGGTGCACATCCTGTGCTCAGCCAGCAACAGCCGGCCTTCACCCACTTGCACCCCTCTCTGCCCCGACCCCTCACTCTCCTGACTGCATCTGTGACAACCAAAAATGTCTTCAGACAGTGCCACGTTTCCCCTAGGGGACACGCCACACACTGAGAGCCACCAATCTAGGGATGGCTCGGACCAGAGAGGAGGAGAGGAATCACAGGGCACTGCAGAGGCCGAGCTGCCCAGCTCAGGAGATGCTACAAGCCTGAAATCAAGAGTGTGTCTCACCCTTTCTGAGTTGGCTGACAAGTTGAGCAAGGACGCCACCAACTAAACCGGTTGAGGAAGTCAGCATTTATGTTTGAGAACAGAAGGGATCTTTAATGTAATGCTGTTTGGTTTGGTTTTGGTACCGGGGATCGAACTCGGGACCTTACACTTGCGAAGCAGGAGGCAGAACCACTGAGCTAAATCCCTAGCCCTTTAAAGTCACTCGGTAGGGAATCTCTGTGACACCGGAGAGGGGCATGCTGAGAAACAGAGGCCCAGATGTCCCTTTCTAACATGCAGCTCGTGACATGCCTCTAAACTGAACCAAGCCAAGTGGGTGTGAGACAGGAGACCACCCCTCCCTATGGAACTGGGCCACTATGGGTGAACTAGGTAACTGTGCTCTTTGTAGAATGCACCTGAGCAGCCGTGATGGCTTCTGTGATCTGTCACTGAAGGAGCGTGAGGGACCCAGAAAGTCCTACCAGATCTCTTCCCTCTCCCCACTCTGCTGCTCTGCTCTGTGTAAATCCTGCTTGCTCTATTCCCAGGGAAGCTCCAATGGAATAAGCCTTGTATTTGTAAAAAGAGGTGCATAAGGGATTGCAAACTTCTATTCAGGGCTCTCGAGACTGACAGGAGTCACTCGCTGAGCCGCCAGCAACATTAAAAGCCACTTTTTGCTCCTACCTCCGTGTGAAAAGAGTTATCTGTGCTGGGGTCTTCACTGTTTTCTGCTTCTGATGAAGTGGAAGGCCCTTCCCAGGAAACTGTCTAAAATCATAACAGTAACCAAAAAAAGTCACACACACATGATTTCACACATAAGTCACCAGAAGAGCATGTTCTTATCCATCTATGCCTCTGCCAAAGCTATTAGCCCTTTAACAACAGGAAAACAGAGTCAAACAATGAGATCTGCCTTTAAAAAGTTGTGATGAACAACATTCAACTCAAACCCCACTGTACAAGTCAAATTTGATTACAGAGGGTTGGAAGCTAAAGAGAGGTAAAACCAGCCATGAGCTTCCATCCCTGACATAGTAATCATGGCTATGATATTTTCTCCCGGCTATTTTTTCAGTTTTACTTTAAATCATGTGGCATACATGTAATTTGGTAAACTTTCTTCATCTTACTTTTAAATTTATAAGCATACTTCGTGTTTCCACGTGTCTTCATACCTAAGGCACTGCTTCATGCACATAATTTTTAAATAGTAATTAAACATGAAACAATATTTTAACATTTAAATAATTACTTTCGGAGAGATTCACAGCAAAGTGATTATTGATCAAATAGGTTGCATATTTTGAGATTCTGAATTCATAAATTCGTACTCATAGGTTATGTCCGTCCCTTCAGTCTCTGTAAACTATCATCACCCTGAGAAGCGTACACATTGTCAAATTCTGTAACAGTGGACATTATAATATTTTAAATGACTTGCACCTTTAATGTTTTTTAAATGTACCTTGTTTGATTTTTTTTTTTGGTACCGGGGATCGAACTCGGGTCCTGGTGCTTGCAAGGCAGGCGGCAGAACGACTGAGCTAAATCCCTAGCCCTACCTTGCTTAATTTTTAACTTTCACGGCCATTACGGAGGTCGGTAATTTCCAGTAGGCTTTCTCACTGGTTTCTTCCCTACCTTTCTCATTCATGTATCAGTGTTCATGCAGAGGGAGAGCAGAAATACGACCTGGTTTTGTTCACTTCCCACCATCTAGCGGGACCAGAGCATCTCCTGTCGATTATAACAATGGGATCATCAACAAAAATGCAGTCTTTTCTCTGAGACGTTTTTCTAAAATATATTCTTTACCCTAAGAAAACTATCCTCACAGAAGCTTTCCATTTTTCTACTGTTGAGTGTGGTGAACTGTTGTTGGATTTTGTCTGTCCGTGTGTTTGGACTGTGATTTCTTCACCTGGGGTCTTAGCCCATCCCCTTGGTTAGGTGAGATAGATGAATCTGACGGATTTTGTTGAGTGCCTGCTGTGTGCCACTGTAAACACGAAAGTGGAATCAAAGGAAAATGTTCCTTGGCACAGAAAACGCTGAAAACAAGTGAATGAATAAATAGAATAATGTGAGAGAGTGACACGAGAGAAGATGAGATGCAGGGATGGTGAGTTGGCTCAAGTGTTCACTTTCTGTTATGCTAGGTTTTGTGCAGCTAAATGTCTAAATGGGCTGAACTAATTTGCTAATTTTTCACATCAGTAGTGTCATTTTATATTGAAAATAGCATATTCAAAAAATGTTTACTCTTTCCTTAACAATCTCTTTCCCTCAAAAAAAAAAAAGAGTAGAAGCTAAGCTAATCCCTGACTGCTACCAGCTTCATCGAGGGAGAGGAAGTGACCAGACTCGCAGGAAGAAGGCACTTTCCACCGCCCAACACCCCACAGAATACCCTGCAAACACTAGGCCATCTAAGACACTTACTCATAATAAATGACTAAAAGTAAATTATTAGATGAAATGGGGGAAAAGGAATCTATAGATCTTTTTGCCTTAAATTATGCATGACATATAATTAAAGCCTGCAGATATCTGCACAAGGCATAATTCAGTGAAGAAAAATTGATGAAAAGCAAAGGGATCCTGTGTGCATCAGCAGAACGGTCACATTAAAAATCTCTTATGTGCCAGGGATTTAGCTCAGTGGTTCTGCCTCCTGCCTCATAAGCACAAAGACCTGAGTTTGATCCCTGGTGCAAAAAAAAAAAAAAAATCCTCTTACACAAAAATGTTTGCAGGGCACAGCCCTGACTGCCGCTTTGGTAGCTTTGTCATGACTTAGATATACGGGCACAGCTTTTGATCTGGAAAATCAGCAGCCACCATTGTCCTCGCGGCTCCCGCCAGCTCTGCCTTCGGCTGACTGTCCCCTCGCTGGGTGGTTAGGACCTAAGCTGGACTTCATTTCAGCTCAGCCATTTGCCCATTGGGTTTCTCAAGTTGCTAAGCTGATCTTCGGTGTCCTCAGATGTGGGGCTGAAGTCACAGCGCCGGCCCATCCATCTCCAGATCGGTCATGAAGCTGTGGTGCCAAGGCGCAGACTCACCGTTCCCGCCGCCCTGACCCAGCCAGCCTCTCACTGGTGAGCGTGCGTTAGCTCCGGGCCCGCGAGAGGCTGGGAGGCTAAATTAGAGGGGCAAGAGATTTGCTGAGAGCAAGGCCGGCGAGGGGTCCAGGGGAAGAAGGCCAGGGAAAGGCAGAAGGGGGCAGGGGACTTAGCTCAGCGGTTCGGTGGCCCGAGTTCAATCCCTGGAACCAAAAAAAAAGGCAGAAGGGAAGAGCAGAACCCAGCACAGACTCTAGAATGCTGCAGCCAATCGGGAGTCCTGGAGCAGAGAGGTGGCGGGCTGGGTCAGCTCTCGTGTCCTCACCAACACTGGCTGGCTCCTTGCCACAGGCCTCAGGCCACAGCTGGTCCCACCCTCTCCTACCCCGCCGCCCGTTCACTTCCCATTCCTCAGCCGTCACCTTGGCAGGGCTTGGCTGGCAGCTTCCACAGTGAAGTGAGCCACATCTTTGTTTTTTTTCTGGTACCAGGAATCAACTGCACACGTCCAAACACAGTGCCAGGGCTGAAAGGCCCAGGTAGGCCTGGCTCTGCACATCTCCCTCTGGCCCTGTCCACTGTGTCCTGTGAGGGTGGACCTCCCCTCTGTCATGGTGATGCCCATCACGGGCCCTGGAGAGACAGGAGCCAGAGCAACAGCTGTGCTTTGTGATTCAAAGGGACTCACGCCCCCTCTGGAAGGCACAGCTCGTGGGGAGGCCCGGAACCTTTAACCCTGCAGAGGCTCCGAGTTTGGGGACAGAAGGACAGACATTCCCCAGTGGTCTCGTGGGAGTGATGGCACGTGGGACCCCAGCTGCTCCGCTCCTCGCTCCTGAACCCCGTGTGCTTTGTGTGGTGACGCAGCGCGGTGTGAAGGTGGATGCGGGCGTGTCCTGCGGGGCGACAGCTCGGCCTTTCACAGGGTGGCCTCTCCAGGGCCGTCCCGCTCCCTGGAGAGGAGGAGCTGCATATGACGCATTTGGCCCTGGCCCCGATGGTCCTGGGCCAACTCCATTCGCTCACCTGCAGTGCAGTGCGTTGAGCCCAGAGCCACATGTGTGCTCAGCAGGGGCCCTCCCACTGCGCTACACCCCAGCCTTTGGGGGAGAAGGAATGGGTGGGGTCTCACAGCTCGCTCCTGCCTCTGGCACGGGCACCAGGCGAGTACCACACTCGTGTGCTCGTAAGGCAGCGTGTGGAGCAGCATGTAGCCCAGGCTCCCAGGAACACAATCCTCCTGTGGCCTTCTGGCCTCGCACTTTTGCACTGTGTCACGCTCCTCTCCTGTCATCACTTCACGGCTTTAGAGCTGCCCACAGGAGGTCTGCCTCCTCCGATGGGGTCCTTTGGGCCTCGAAAGGGTGCCAGTGGGTGTGATCTCGAGGAATCGCTGCTCTCGGCAAGGTTTCTCCCCACTTAGGTGCTGACTGCATTCCTCTCTGTAGCCCTTCGAAGCCCAGAATTGATTTTTTTTTTCTTTTTTTTGTATCTGGAATCAAACTCAGGGCCAGACAGGCACTGTGCCGCTGAGCTACATCCCCAGCCCTCGAATTGATTTTTATTCATGGCCCTGTTGCATGCATGGAACTCATCCCTTCGTAGCATCTTCACCAGGCTCCTCCTTGTGCTCTGAGACTTGGTGCATCACACTGATCTCCCGCCTGCCTGCCCGGGCATGCTGGATACCCTGCACCACGGTAAGTGCTGTGCACGCATCTAATCCCGGCTTCCCCTCTCGGGGCCTGGAGTAAGAAGCCAAAGTTCCCGATGCTTTGACTTCATCGTCTGCAAGGGAGGAGAATCATGAAGTCTACTTTATGGGGCTGTCAAAAGGACTCAGCATGATAGTTAATACCACTTCGTTATTAAAATTCACTCTTTTTTTTTGCCTAAAACATAAACTATCATCTGAGTCAGGCATGGAGGTGCACACCTGTCATCCCGGTACTTGGGAGGCTGAGGCAAGAGGGTCACCAGGAGTTTGAGGCCAGCCTGGGCTACACAGTGAACTAAAGACCAGCCTGGTATATACGGTGAGACTCAGTCTCAAAAAACAAACAAGCAAAACTATCAAACTAACTGTCTGATTTAATTATTTTACAGGATGTCAACATAGCAATGTCCAGAAAGGTAAACACTGGCTGTTTCTGGAAACACGTAACATAGAGAACAAAGCATTTTATTATGGCTTTCATCTACTTGAAGGTTTTGTGGTTCCTGTAATTAACCAGCGATATAATAGAATTAATAAAGCTAAGATATAATGAGTGTCCAAACAGAAGAGCTCCTTTGTGATTTTTTTTAAACAGAAAATGAGATGAAAGCCTGCGTGTGCTGCGCTTCAGATCTATTGTTTTGGAGGAATGTCAGACCGCTTTGGCCTGACTTGCTACCTCTGACTCCATGCAGGTTGTCCACTCTTTTAAGATTTAGCCTGCTGAATTCATTAAAACACTGTAAGGAAATGCTTGTGTGTCTGTTTGTGTTTGAGACAGGGTCTCACTATGTATTCCAGGCTGGCCTTGAACTCACTATGGAGCTCAGGCTGGCCAAGAAGTCATGGGCAGCCTCCTGCCTCGGCCTCCAGGTGCTGTTCTGAATACGTGGTATCTGACAGCCCCAGGCTTGGTGTCTCGGAAGGCAGGAGACCTGAAGTTGGTGACTCCGCAGTGAAAAGAATCTGCAGGCCGTCCTTCATCCTCTTCAAACTCGGGTTCCGGGACCCCATTGTTCTGTGCTGCCTGCCAGCACCCAAGTTATGTGCACTTTTACTTTCTAACCTCTCGATGTGCACATAGGAGATACTGGTGAAGAAATCTCGCCTGCGTTTGACAGATGGGGTGACAGCGACTAACGCAAAGCCTACATTACACGCCAAGCAGCAAAAGAAGAATTAGTGTGACTTCCCTGCCAGTTCCCATTTTCTGTTCTTCCCAGGGGAGGGATACGCACAGGCCAGGCCAGCCCTGCTGCCAACGACAGGCAGCCACTGAGCCATCAGACCTTTACTGGGGTGGGGGCGGGTGACTGACACAGGACTGACACAGGACAGACACGGAGCAGCAGGCAGCTGAACAGCTGTGGGCGGTGGCACTAGAGGGCCCTGGGCGGGGCAGCCACTCTCCTGCCCCCAGGAACCCTGTGGATCCACCTGCAAAGTAAATGCTGAAGTGTCAGCGTCGCCTGCAGGCAAAAAAAACTCTCATAAGACTTCAGAGATGGGAGCACCACTGGCAATCCAGGGGGACTTCGTACAGCCTGGGGAGGTGAGCGGCCCCAGGGGGCCTGAAAACCCAAAGAAAAGGTGTTAGGCCTGCTGAGCCGCCCCTTCTCGCCCTCCCAGAGTCAGGAAGACAGGTCTAACGTTTAGAAGTTCCGCTCATCCCAGCTGCTCTTCCTCAAGCTGTCTTTCCAGGGAGTTAAAGACGTCATTAACAGGAGTCGGTACACACCCGTGGCTGCAGCAGCACACTTCACAACAGCTAAATCTTGGAAGGGGCCTCTGTGTCCATCAGCAGACGACTGGGTAAAGAGAGTGTGGGGTTCACACACCGTGGGGCACCACTGTGCACCTGAGGACATAATAGTAAGCGAAATAACCGGCCAACAAACTGTTTTCTCCTACACGAGAAACCCCAAATATAAGCAACAAGAAAATAAAAGATGGATAACAAGAAACTGGAGACAGATCTTTTGCA
This sequence comes from Fukomys damarensis, assembly GCF_012274545.1. Lineage (NCBI taxonomy): Eukaryota > Metazoa > Chordata > Mammalia > Rodentia > Bathyergidae > Fukomys > Fukomys damarensis. The sequence goes on from NW_022900945.1 coordinate 3,125,145, forward strand.
AACGGGAAGAAGACCAAGAGATGGAGGGAGGATGAGAGAGTAAAGACGCCTTCCGCAGGCGCCCACTCCCCATGCCCGAGCGGAGTGTGACCCTTGTGTGCTGCACGCGTGGGCCCGTAAAGTTAAAGAACAGAAAGGTGAAGCGCACTCTTATGTGTGCAGTCCGTACTCGTCACCTCGGCTCACGCCGAGCCCCGCGACAGCAGCCACGCCTGCGGTCACCCAGTACCTGGCTGCTCCCAGCCCCTGCGCCTCTAAGTGCCTGGTGCTGGCTCTGAGCCTCCTCCCGCCTCCGAGACTGTAGTCACCTCTGGGTCACTCTGGGTCCGAATGCAACCCAGAGGCTTCGCACACAGTTACTGTCCCCGGACACTGCCTGGGGGTGAGGACGGGGCGGGGGCTGCAGATGCTTCACACACACAGCTTTTGGCAAAGTCTTCATCCATGCTTGGTTCAACCTGAAGGTGCAGGTCCTAGAGGCATCAAGGGCTGGCTGTCTCCTGTGGCCTGCGTTCGAGTCAGGTGTTTAGAGGGTGTGCTGTGCAGCCGGCGTGGTACTAGGTAAGCTTTCAAGAGGAGGAAGGAGAAGAATTTCAGGAAGGCTGCAGCTCAGAAGCTAGCCGAGGCTCTTTTCCCATCCAAGATCTGGGTAACCTGAGTGAGAACCCCATGCCCACACCCGGGCCACGGAAGCTGAAGCCCTTCCGAGTGCTGGTCACCCAAAGGGACAGTCCCAACCGCCTCCTACCTCTGTTCCACACGACATGGAACCAGGCCCTGAGCGTCCTGCCTGGTTTCCCATCCAAGGCGCTCACAGAGCCCAGCGGGGCAACCAGCGGTGGAGCTGCATGTGGGAAATTCCAGGGAGGAATCACATCTGGCCACCTCCCTCGCTCTCCCTCCCCTCCCCTGGTCCCCTCCCTTCACCCCAAGAGTTCCAATTCTTCCTTCGGGTCACACAGCAAATTGACCCGTCTCGACCCTGTTCTCCATCTCAACCTTCCACCCTAAGCACTGTAGCCAAGGCTGGCCTCAAGCTCCAGGAAATCCTCCTGCCTCAGCCTCTAAGTGCTGGGATCACAGGCGTGGGCCTCCATGCCCTGCTTCCTAAGCCACTTGATTGTACACAATTTTCCCAAGTCCAGCTGCCTCTCTCCTCAGGAGGAATTCTGGCACCAGCTATTAAGAGACAGTGACATTTTCTCCACCTTGTTACTGAGCTAAGTGGCTGGTGACTCTGGGACCCCCAGGTGGCTGTGAAGGGAAGCAGGTGTGTCTGAGTTCCTGGTTCCTGCTTAAGTCGGAACTCTCAGCATTTGCTCCCTGAAAGCGTGGCTTTTCCTGCCTTCTGCGGCCATTTCTCTTCCAGTCTGCCTGTGTGATTTGCCTCCCGACCAGCCAGCTGCCCACTCTCCTACCCAAAGGCTGTTCTCGTTCCTCCTGACTCTCACAGTGCCTCGCCCAGCGTCGCATGCTTAGCTGCAGGATTCGTCTCCTGTTTCAATATTTTCTCTTCCTTTCCCTAAAAGTGTCCACCCGGCAGGAGTTCTTTTTAATTAAGTTAAAAGGCCCCAATGCCGCTTTGAGCCTTTCACGTTTGCTGGGCACACGGAGAAGGGTGCACTCGTGTCTCTCTGAACTTGACAAGTGGCTTTTCCTTTTGGGCCTCGGGTTAGTCATTCGCACACACACGACTGTGCAAAGTCCGTGTCAACACTACAGTAAATAACATACTTAAACGCCAGCGAGCTGCCTTTCCTCTGTCTGAAAAAGCGAGACCCGTGGCACTCTTCCGAGATGTGGAGTGCGGTGCGCCAGCCGCCTGCCTTCCAAGCGCAGTGGGGAAGCTGACACTCGGGCCGGCGCTCGGGTGGAACAGGGCTCGCGATTGTTCAGCGTCTGCAGTACTCTGGAGCGGTGTTCGCTGCCTCCGGCGGGAGCAGATTAAGCATTAACCCAGCGCCTCCACAGCAGCCTCGTCCCACGGCCCCCTTTGAAGCCGTCTTCCTCGGTAACTGCTGCGCCCTCAAACGGGGTACTGTCCCAGCTTTGCAGTTAGCCCGGCTCAGAGCAAGAGGGTTTCGGCACGCGCATTACGAAGTTCTGGGGCCCGGTGGCACGATAGCCTTGTTACTCAAAGTTGCCCAACCCCAGGTCTGAACACGTTACTGCACGGGAAAGACGAGACGTTTTCAGAATTCCTTGCTTGGTAAAAGGACAGATTCGTGTGTGTTTCTGAGAGACAAGCAGGCTAGCTGGTGGCTGCTGGCGGGACAGGAGCCGAGGCAGGCTGATGTTTCCCCAAGGTTCATTGGGAGCAAGCCCTTCCGGCCTGGGGAGCTACCAGAGGGCAAGGGTGGCAGATGTGGGCGGGCGGTGACTCTCTTCCCTGTGACTGTGTTCTCTGTAAACTGTGACGCAAGGAGGAGAGAGAACGGAGACAGGAAACACAGTCCTCAGGAGCTTAGACAACCTGCAGACGGGACTTCACGGTGCCTGGGACAGCAAGTGCTTTAGAACACGGGACTGCAGAGGAGTACTTATATATCCTAACTTTTCAGGAACCATCCTATCTCCATTTGATTTGATTCTTTTTATAAGGGAAGCTGAAGGTGATGACACTTATGAGTCTCCTGAGTGCCAGTGGTGTGAACGTCCGCATTAGATGGTTTCAGGCTGGCATCTTAAGATCAGCTACACCAAGACGATTTCCACCCTGGAAACTGGCAAACCCTAAAAACCAGGGTTTCCTATCCCTTCCCTTCTGAGAGCTGACCAGTGACCATCTGTCAGCACACCGTGATTTGGCCACAAAAGGTTCCTTCTCAGCACCCTGCTTTACAGAGGGGAGCTGACGTTTGGAGAGGTCACACAGCTTATTACAAACTTTCTGATAGGAAAGAAAGGGTTGAAACTCAGACCATCTGCCTCCAGAATCCACGCACTTAGCTATTTAAACTTTGTGATACATTTTTAGTTTTACATAGGAGGAAGGTGAGTCTATCCTGTCCTAACTTTAAGATTTCAAGTGGGCAGTGGTGAGCTCCTAACCTGCAAAGACCAAAAACAAACAGAACCTGTCAGAGTCAACACTGTCGGGTCTCTGAGAAAAAAAAAGAAGGGCTCACGGCAAATAAATGGATGCTGAGCCAAGAAAAATTCAATTTAAAGTGACAGGAGAGTTTTGTGGCATTTTTCCATGCCCTCAGCCACTACTCTGAGCTTGGCAAGAGTCTCGAATCCAGTAGCGGGTCTTGCAGTGCCGGCTGCGGTCCAGTTCCGGACAGAGCGGACAGATCTTATTGCCAACTGCTGTGTGGGTCTGTTGTCACCTGTCCCGCACCTGGGGAAGCCCAGCTCTGAGTCACCCCAGAAAAGCAGCAGGCTTTGCCAGAGACAAGAACAGAGCCCAGCGCGAGAGCCCTGCAGCGGCAGACCACAGGCCAGCCAGGCGCGGGAGCAAGGCTGAGCAGGTTTCCTTGGGAAGCTGAAAATCAGAAGCACCCGCTTGTGTCAGGACCAGACAGCGAGGCGCGTGCCTGGCGCAAGGCGGCGGCTGGGAAGAAGCCCGGTGAGACTTCCAGGTTCATCCCGTCCAGTTGGGCCAGACCGAGAGGGGCTTCCTGTTTGCCCGGGTGGTGGCTTTGTGTCTTTTTTTAAGCTTCTGACATTCAGATAAACATTCACTGAACACAAGCCAAAGGACAGGAACATCAGTGGCCACACGGGACCGGGAACGTTGCCTCTGAAAAATAACAAGCGACGTCACCATGAAAGGCCACACCACAGCTCATCCAAACTGAACAAGCCGTGGGATGTGAGGAGACATTTGCAAACCACACGTCTGACACAGGTTTACTTCCCCAAAATGTAAGGAACTGTTATAACTCAACCACAACAAAACTGAACTTGAAAAAATGGGCATTGAAGAGGCATCTTTTCAAAGAAGATACACAGATACCAATAAGCACATTTCAAAACTGCTCATGAACCAGGCATGGCAGCGCACACCTACAATCCCAGCACTCAGGAGGATGAAGCAGGAGGATGGCTGCAAGTTTGAGGCCAGCCTGGAATACAGAGTAAGTTCAAGGTCAGCCTGTGTCAGCAAGCCCTTGTGTCAAAAACAAACAACGAAAAGGAACTGAAAAGGGGATCTCAAGATCCTAGTGGTCCTTGGAGCACTGCTCACAACAGCCAAACTGTAGAGAGAACCCAGCTCTCTGCCAACAGCAGAGTGGATAAACAGAACTGGATACACGGGCCAGTAGGGTGTCTCAGTTTAGAAAAGTCCCGAGCTGAGGGTGAACCGTGACCCCAGAGGGCCACGTTCCATGGTTCTGCTCATACGGAATATCTACAAGGAAAATTCACCGACACGGAAAGCGGATTCAAGTTTGCCGGGGGCCTGAGAGGCAGGGAGCAGAAGCTGCCGCTCAGGGAGGGCCGTTTCTGTTTGAGAAGACGGCGGCTTTGGGGACGGGTCACGGGGACGCTGGGGCTCTGAACTTCACACTTCCGAAGGGCTGAAACGGATTTGTTCCATTACATGTGATGTGTGTCTTCACCACCATGCAAGACTTGGATTCGCCCACTCACGTCTGCCAAGGCCCCAGCTCCCCAGCACCTCTCCCGCCCTCCATGCCCTGTGTGGCGCCCACTGGGTCCCCAGACCCCGGCACCCTCAGTACAGCGAGGGGCACCGCCAGCCCTCCGGGGTCAGTGCGAGCTGCATCGGCACAGAAAACAGGACCTTTGTGAAGTGTTCACAGTGAGCCCCGAATGCACGCTTGTGTGCCAGGCACAGGGCACGCGGCTGGGATCGGCTACGGGGGAGGCCGAGGCGGGGAGGCCGAGGCGGGCGGCCTCGGTTTAGAGCTTGGTGACGGCCTGTGCTTGCAGCAGCACAGCTCTTTCCCTTTCACTGTCAGTGATGAGCGTCTTCCCGAAGGAGATAAAGGCTCCACCTCACAGCGATGTGCGCACGCCCGTGTTCGCTGCCGCACAGTTTGTCCCCGCTGACTCTCGGAGGCGGCCTCGCGGCCACCAGCACATGACAAACCAGAGGCGGTGTTCACACACCGCGGGGCGCCGCTCTGCCACCGAGGAGGATGCACTCGAGTCGTCTGCAGGGAACGGAGGCTCCCTGAGACCACGAGGTGCGGAGAAATAAATCGGACACAGAGCTTAGATAGCGCGTGGCTTCTCTTAGGTGAGAGACCCAAAGTATAAAGAAATTAAAGAGCAGAATAAAGGACGATCGTAGGAAGTAGGCAGAGGTCTTTTGCAAACCGTAGGGAAGCAAGACACGGAGGGCGGTGAAAAAAGAATTCAACGAGTCATGTACAGGCACCAACTGCCACAAGGAGGTGCCGCCACTGCGGACGCGAACAGGCACTTAGAGAAGTGAAGAGCGGGACGCAGCTCAGCAGCAGCGCGCTTGTCTAGCACACACGAAGCCCTAGTCGGATCCCCAGGAATGCAAAACAGCAGCGTGCGGGAGACCAGGCAAACCCTTTGGCAGCTTCGGAAACTGGCAGGAGGCGTAGGCTTCTCTCCTGGGCCTCCTCCCCGCAGGGTCCAAGCAGAGAGCCATCTGTGGCACCTCGTCCCCCAGTGCGGGCCACACAGGGAGCCCGTGCAGAGACTCAGTCGTCCCCGAACACGCGTCCTGCTCACCCTCACTGCCTGGCTTCCTGGTGCTGCCAGTGGGGGCGTCTGTCTCACAGGTCGGGGGCACAGGCCCTGGGCGGGCGCCGCGGCAGGTGGAGGGGCCCGGCCATGGGAGGGCCATGGTTGCTCCCTGGGACCTGTGCTCTGACTTCCAGCCTCACTGGGAGACCCCACCTCTCCTGCCGCAATGAGTCTGGCATGATGTGAGCAAAGCCAGCACCAGGCTCTCTGGTCTCTGAGCCGCCAAAGCTGTGAGCGGAGTACAGCTCTTTTCTTTGTGAAGTACCCAAGATGCCCAGAGCTGTGCCACAAACTTGTGCGCGCCTGTGTGCCCGGTTCTGTGTAAGGAAAAGGGCAGTTCACTAACAAGGAGAAGACAGCAGAAGAGGACCAATGCACACGACAGTATCAGCCAAAATTTCTGAAAAATTGATTCATCTGTTGAGACTGCTACAGATTAGAAATCTGTCACACTGCCCTCAGTGGACAAGAAATGAGCAAACCAAAAGAAACTTGGCAGTGGGCACTTTCTTTTCGTCAAAATAACCACTGGAATACCCTCCAAACAGCCACGAAGTGTGGCGCTGGGTTCGACTTTATCCAATCATGGATGGCACTTTTTCATTTTGTTTTGGTTTTTGAGACAAGGGCTCACTATGTAGCCCAGCTGGCCTTGAACTCATAGAGATCCTCCTGCCTCAGCCGCCTGAGTGCTGGGATGACAGGTGTGCGCCACCACATCCAGCTAACATAAAATATTATTTCTCCCTTATTCTTTTCCTGCCTTCATTAAGCTGCCATTCCCCGTCACATCACCTTTTAAATGTCTGGCGGCTGCCACTTTCCTCCTAGCGTCACGGTGGGCGCCATAGCTGGGGCTCCTCCCACTCTGTAGTGGCTATGGCTCAGGGAGTGGGACCCTGCGCTGCCTCTCCCTGCACCACAGCCGCAGTAACCCTACTTCCTGAATCAGAATGCAGACACGAGGCCTGGCGGTCACATTTACAGGAAAAACCAAGAGGAAAGCTGAACTCGGGCTTCCCCTCCATGCCCGTGGTCACGGTATCAGCAGCACATCACAGCAGGAGAGGGCAGCGGCCACGGGTGGCTGGCAGGGTCGCCACTTGGCTCACGTAGACCAGAGCCGGCAACTAGAGGATGGGAGAGGAAACGCGGCCATGGTGACGTCTTCCCCAGCACACGTAAATGTGAATTGCTTGCTAGTATTTCTAAATTGCTGATTGCACTTAAAAACTGACTTACTTTTGAGATGTCTGAGGATCTAAAAACATCGGGTTTTTAGAAATCAGCTCAAGCAACAGCCCAGCTGGGCTGGGGATGCGGCTCTCCGCCCTCAGGGTGGAGCACTTGCTCTGGATTCAACTTCCAGCACCGCAGGGGGAAAAAAGATTTGTCAGGGATTTAGCTCAGTGGTTCCAACGCCTACCTCGCAAGCACAAGGTCCCGGATCCCCGGTACCAAAAAAAAGAAAAGCCTACCTGTGATGGAGAAGTGGAAACACGCTGGGAACCTAATGATGAACGAACAGCAAAAAAATCGCTGCCCAGAAAGAGCAAGGACTCTTGCCCGTGTTCCTTGGCACTTGGTAGAAAAAATACATGTATTTCCTGTTTGGGTAATTTGAATCCAAAATTGATAGCCCCACACACATAAGTTGGTAGGCCAATTTGCCCTACTTATGTAGTAAGGAAATCAAACAGAGATATCAGCTTGGTCCTAAGCAGGAAGGTAGTAAAAGTAAATAGAAGCTGGGTGTGGTTGTGCACGCCTGTAATCCCAGTACTCAGGAGGCTGAAGCAGGAGGATCTTCATGATTTCGGGCCAGCCTGGGCTATACAATGAATTCCTGAACCCTGCCTCAAAAAGAACATTGAATATTAACTCATTCTAGAAATGTTATTTGGATACCTTCTACCTCCCAGTTTCTCTACTAAGCAAGCTCTGAGAATAAAGTGGCCAATAAAATAAATACCCTGGCTCTCTAGCTGGTCACATTTTAGAGGGAGAGAAAAAGAAATTAATAAAGTAAGCAGTATTGTCACCAGAGACTGAAGAGTCCCCCTGCAGAGAGATAGGGACTTCAACTCTGCCCAAGTAAGTTGTTGACGGCTCATCACAAAGAAGCATTTCAGAGTGCATGGTGTGTGTGGGGGTGGGGGGCACTTTAGAAAGTAAGGCAACTTGGGTGACGGGGGAGAGGTTCTGACCAAGAGGTCCCATTTCCTGAGGCTTCCCGGAATCAGCCGATCACAGGCTGGGGCCACGACTGGAGACTTCCACAGATGGCTGACGACCCCGCTCCTCTCTTACCTTGAAGCCCCTTCTGGAAGCGAGGTGAGACGGGCTGTGGCAGCGGAGGGACTGACAGCACCAGCTCTCGGCAGCCGTTCCCTGAGTGGTTCACGTCCCTTATGCAGAGCTGAGCAAGCGCCTAACCTGAAGGTTTAAGGTGGTGAAGGAGACAGAACCAAAACGAAGGTAAAGCTTGTTCTGCTAGAGTGACCCCAGCTCTGCAGGCCGGGTTGAGGAGTCACCGGTTTATAGCAGCTTTTGAGAAGGAAACAGGAGTCTTTCACCGAGCATCCTGCTGAGGGCCCTGAGGGACCTCCCGCTGGTGGCCCATGGTGGTGTCTGCCCCAGTATGGCAGGTGACACTCTGTCGTGGTTTGGATCTAGATAGTCCCCCAAAGCCTCATGCACTCGGGGAGGGGCTTTTAGGAGGTGATGGACCATGGGGCCTGGCACGGCTCATCCTCCTCCCGTTTCTCCCTTCCCTCTCTGCTTCCTGGCTGCTGTGCTGTGAGCAGCTCTCTTTCGCCAGGCTTGGAGCAACTGTGGATGGGAATCTCTACCAAGTATGAACCAGAAGACCGTGAACCTTTAGGTTGTAGGTACCGAGCAGTGTGTCTCAGTGACAAGGAGAGTGGCCAAGACGTGCGCGCGCACACACGCGCACACACACGCGCGCGCACACAGTAGAGCATATGTTCCCTCCTTCCGCCCACAGGAGCGTTAACTTTGGGTGGAGAAAGCAATGGGCGCACCCTGGTGACTTTTGTGTCTGGCAAGCAGGGACAGTGGCGAGGGGGATCTAATGGCCTAGGGCAGGCAGAGGTGGCCTCCGCGTTGCACAGCTGGTAGGGCTGCATCTTGCAGGAAGCCAGGGGAGCCAGCTGCACTCCAAGGGTCACGCTCACTTCCTGCTGCCTGAAGCCCCAAGACCTGGGAGAGATCATCTTAGCTTTAAACTTTTGTTGGAAGAAATAGTTATGAGCAAGAAATTGGAGACTGCACAAAGCTGTCCGAGGAGATCTGCAATAGGACTTCTGGAAATGGAAAAAAAAAAGATAGAAATTAAACTTTAGAACGTTAAAAGGAGATTAGACACAGCTGAAGAAAGGATTTGGAAGGCAGAGCCTAAAATCTAGCCCGAATGCAATGCGGAATACGTAGACATTCGAACTACGAAAGGCAGATGATGAGATTTAATCTAATGCACAGAATCACAACTGTCCAAGGAGAGAGAATCGGAAAGAGAGGAAATATTCAGAGATAACAGCAACACTTTCCAGGCTGCTGAAAGTGGTGAAGCACCTGGCCACTTCAGGCACGTGAAGTTGTGACTAAGTAAAAGTTTTATCTTAAACCACTGTCCTGAAATACATCTTTCTGGGGTTCTTTTGTTTTTGGTACCGCGGATCAAACTTGGGTCTTGATGCTTGCAAGGCAGGCGGTGGCACCACTGAGGTAAACCTGCAGCCCCTAAATCTTTCAGATCACTACCTTATTTCTCTCTCTTCGTTTTCTTTTTTGGCTTTTCTGTACCCTGGCCTTCTGCACTGAGCCCCAGTCTTTCTCATTTTTGAGACAGGTTCTTCCAGTCACTAAATTGCCCAGGCTAGGCTCCAACTTGCCATCCTCCTGCCTCAGCCTCCCAGAGTGTTGGGATTATAAGTATATACCAGCATATGTGGCCTACTTTACAGTTTTCAAGGGGCTTTTACATAATAAAATCTGTACAATATGTTTTTTAACTTACTGAGAGTCTTGGATGCTTCCCTACAGGATGCTGATTTCTGGACACACGCAACTATCATTCTTGGATTTATCTTGTGTGGTGTCAGGGATCAAACCCAGGACCTCGCTCTGCTAGTCAATGCTGCACTACTGAGCTGCAGCCCCAGCCTCTACGCCACTCTTTCTGTTTTGTTTTTTGTTTGGGGGGAGGGATTATTTGATTGTTTTTTTGAGACAGGGTCTTACTATGTAGCTCAGGTTGTCCTCAAACTCACGGTGATCCTCCTGCCTCAGCTTCTTGGGCGCTGGGATTTACATCGCTCTTTTTCTAAAATAAAAAAATTATATAACGTTGTTTCTCTTGTGTGAGAAACCGAAAGCATGGGAACCAACATCGCTGACAGACATTGGAAAATAGGAAGAAAATGTTCAAATGGGAAGGGCACCAAGGGAGGAGGAAGGGAAAAGGGAAAAAAAGAACAGGAGGAAAAAATGGAAACAAAGCTTTCGTAAGGAGGCAAAGAAGGGCTGAAGATTGGGAAAAGCAGCAGCAGGACACAAGGCGCAGGTCGGACGCTTCAGGGCAGCCCTCCCCGGGGCGCTCCTCTTTCCCCGCGGGGCACGGAGGGCACAGCCTGCGCGGCGCCCCCTGGAGGCGGCGGCACTTGGGAGGCTGAAGCAGGAGGATCACAGCAAGTT
>NW_022900945.1:3136015-3148277 GCF_012274545.1 Fukomys damarensis
AGATCCCGGACCTGCTCGGGGCCAGCCGGGCGGAGCAGGGAGAAGCCGGCGTCTTGGGGCTCCGCTCACCGAGCTGGCCGGGGAGGGAGGGAGGCGCCTCCCGGATCCCGGCGCCCTGAGCGCACGGAGAAATAATAACCCGAGCCAAGGATCCGCTAAAATTGGCAGAGCCAGGGGAAGATATCAGCAAATCCTTCCAGTCGTTACCATTAAATGAACAGCACTTCTTTGTCAACACAACCATTTATTATCGAGAATGCTTTTATCTTAATACCACATTATTTTATTGCGAGAAGTTTCTTTTAAATTAAGTATACACAATTTAAGAAACCTTGATCTTCGTCATTAAGAAAAAATTTGCATTTGGTTCTTGTTCAAATGGAGCAATTATGTTAAAATATCTAAAACTTGAATGTTTTGCAGATGATTAAGAAATATATGTTTAATTTTTTTGTTTTATTCATTCATTCATTCATTTTAAGACAGGATCTCATTATGTAGCCCAGGCTGCCCTCGAACTCTCAGCAATCCTCCTGCCTCAGCCTCCCAAGTGCTGGGACTACAGGCAAGTGCCACCAAGCCTGGTTTGGTGTTATTTGCTTTAATTACAAAAGATAAACTAGTCTAATGTGCTTCCTGTGAGAAAATGATACAATTTTTTCAGGAGGATTTCCTTGGTAGCAAGAATAAAATAATTGGAATAGCAAAGAGCACTTTTTTTTTTTTTTTTTTTTTTTTGGTACCAGGGATCAAACTCAGGACTTTTTGCTAGTGAGGCAGGCACTGTGCCACTGAGCTACATCCTCACCCCGAAGATCGCTTCTTAATGCACAAAATAGTGAAAGAAAATGGGAGAGGACACAAAACGAAACAGAGTTGCTCTCTGTACGTGAGGGACCAGGTTTCCCCTCTGGGCTTCCACCTAAGTGCTGCTGGGCTGAGGAGCACCTGCTTCCTTCCGGTTTGGGATATATTCATGCACATTCAGAGTAGACAAGACACAGTCTGCGAGGACACAAGGGACCTTAGCGGCAGTCAACTGAGGGCTGGGGCTGTCTTTGATGCTGTAAGGCTGACTAGCTCTACCAAAGTTTTATTTAGGGATCAGAATTGTCAAACAAGTAGACGGGAAGATCAAAGGACTCAAAAGTATGAAGTGTAATCGTACCTAAACCTGGTCCCTTCCTGGGTCGTCCGTAGTGGTTTCTGTGATGAAGATGAGAAAGGAGCTAAAATCATACAACCCAAGGATGGATTCTTATCCAGGAAGGAGCTGGGACTCTCGGTGACGGGCAGACCAAATCCCAAAAGGGTCTCAATTTTAGATCAACCAATGTGCTTTGGCATTTTTTTTTTTTTTTGTACCAGGGATCGAACTCATGACTTTGCATTTGTGAGGCAGGTGGCAGAACCACTGAGAACCACTCAGCCCAACCAGTACACTTTGAAATGAGGTGGTTTTCTAACTCTGCTGTTTTATCTACTGCTGGTATCTTAGGGTTGGGGATGAATACTACTTTCTAGAAAATTAGAAAATGTTCTAAATATGTGATAGAAACTGCTGTTCTCAGTTTGATACCTCTACACTATGTTCCTGAAATCAAAACATCATTTCCTAGCCAAATGTGGTGGCACATGCCTGTAGTCCCGGCACTCAGGAGGCTGAGGCAGAAGGATTTGGGCTACATGGTAAGTTCAAGGCCAGCCTGAACTTGTGTCAAAAATTTTAAAAAGCAACAGACAGGCAAACATTTCTGAAAAAACCATTGTGAAACTGCTCAAGTGGCTTCCTCTGAGGAAAGAAGTGGCAGATGACTGGGTGGGGGGGGTGGGAGAGAGCGACACTCACATTTTACAGCGGGTTTTACATGGGAAAGAGCAAGATAGATACAAACACGTCCCTAAAAATCACCTCAGAAAAAAAGCTGACCCCGTCATCAGCCCGACTCGAGAAAGCCCCGCATTGGGGCTCAGACCTGAGTAATCTGCGCTGACTGCCGACATTGGCCGGGTTCGGATGCCCGCACCTGCCCAGGGGTAGCTTTCGTCATCCTGCATCATCCTGTCCGGGAAACGCACAGACAAGCGAGTCCCCGGGCCATGGGCGCACCGCCAAGAACCAGCAGGCTTGCATTCGGGCTCTAGAACCTCCGCCTTTGGTCACTGCTTTTACCGAACTCGGCTTGTACCAAAGCTTCTCCCATAGGTTCCGACCCGTGTGCCCCGCACACGCGCTGTCCCCTCGTTACATGCGAGGAAACCAGGACTTGGAAGAGCCTGTGTTCACGTTCAAGTTCCCCTAGACTCTGTGTTTCACGGGAAAAGAGTCTGTTTTGTTGTCGTTAGGCGCTTTGGCACAGGAAGTGGGCAGTTTGACCCTGCGGTGGTCTAAAATGTCTGAAAATTACTTGACACTCCTTTCAGGAGGCAGAGCCTAGTTCCCTGCCTGGAGAACGGGCTGCATTTAGTGACACACTTCTAATGATCCTGGTGAAACAAAGGTGGCAGGCCGCCTGTGACTTCAGGAACTGTAACATAAAATGTCGCTGTGCAGGCTGCTTCACTGGCTGGCTGGCTGCGCAAGGCCGGTGGTCGTGTCCTGAGGGGAGGCTCACTGAGGCCTGCAGCCAGCAGCCAGCCTGAGCTACCAGGGAGCTGAGTTTACTCCGCCAGTTGTGGCCCCGAGCAACAGCTCAGTGTCACAGCCAGGGGCCCTCGGGCTGAGGCACAGCCGGGTTACAGGTGTGTTGCGGCTCTGGGTCACAGCGATTGCAGTTTGAAGACTCGAAAATCTGAAGGTCCCTTGAAGAGGTGGAGAAAAGCCTTTTCTTTCGCCAGCAGGCTCAGAGGAGTTTGTGCTCCAGTCTGAGCCCTTGACTAGAACTGGGAGCCTACTTATGTAGGGATTTAGGAGTAGGCGAGCGCTCACGGAAGCAGGGGGCGGAGCTAACGGAACATTCCTGAAAGGGGCGGGGTTAACATTCTTGAATGATTGGCAGCTCAGACAGTTACAGAACATTTTGATACACCGGGTAGTAGCTGGAAGCACAAACTTGCATTTCTAGAACAAACATTTTGTGGGGGAAAAACCTGGAGCCCAGGCAAGGGCAAGGTGAGGACCTGTCTTACTGTATGTTTTTTGCTCTACCACTAGCTCAGCCAGGCTTTGGGCTGAAGCCTAACCTCTTATGGCGCTGTCCAAATTCACGACTCCTACAGACTGTGAGCTAATAAGTGTTCACTGTTTTGAGTCAGTAAACATCGGGGTAATTTGTTACACAGGAATAGCTAATGCATACAAATATTTTTATTAAAGTGATATTAACGTGGATAGATAGAAAACCTGCCTATTTAAGGGACTTGCGCTTTTTCTTTTGCATTTTCGTTCACCTGGTAGTTTCCTCAGTCGGCCTACCTCTGCTGGCTGGAGGTGGTATGTGGAAGGTTCACCACTGCTCGTAAAGCCGGGGTTTGAAAAGAAGAGCTAAAAATTGGCTTCTGATATCCCAAATCGAATTTTTTATCAAAGCCAGGAAACGGTGAGAGAGTTTCCTATCCCCTTTATTACCAGTGGCGGATCAAGCACCACACCTGGCCCCTTCCTCCCTGGCTCTGTGGCGCTGTCTCCTGCTCAGTTCGGGCGCCAAGGTCCGAGCAGCTGCGTTGGAGCAGCCGGCCATGGACTGCGCCTCTGAACCTGTGAGCCAGGCACCCTCGCCTTCATCTGCAGTGCTGGCGGGACAGCTGCGTGGAACGGGAAGTCCACACGCGCCCACGGAGTCCGAGAAGAAAGGCTGGAGGTGGCTGCAGCGCCTGCCCAGAAGTGACACGGAGCACAGGGGCCCCGGCCCACGACCGTCTGTGCGGGGCTGACACGTAGGCACGAGCGGCAGGGTGAGTGACAGGTGCACTGGCCAGCCCGGTGTCGTGGAGGACAGATCGCCAGAGAACACGCCCAGCTGGACCCACTAGTCAGAGAGCACCGCTTATGCTTCATTCGAATGTCAATAAAGTCATTGTATTCTTCAAGGAAACGACATGTTTTCTAAAAGAATCTCACTTAAGCTTATAGTTAGACTTGGGGGGGGCACTGGGGATTGAACTCAGCGCTTTTACACCGAGCTACATCCCCAGCCCCTCTCTTTCAAGTTTAAATTTCAAGATAGGTCCTCATTAAGTTGCTGAGTGGCCCGGACTGGTCTTGAACTTAAGATCCTCCTGCCTCGGCCTCCCTAGGGCCACCACGCCCAGCAAGAATGTGAAACCTCGGCCTAGGACAGCATCTGCAACGAAAGAACTGGGACTAGAAGCTCAGTGTCTGGACGTAGGACGAATGTTTCGGTCTTCTCGGGGTCACAGGTAAGACGGGGGAGCAGCAGTGACCTAAAGTGAGCCATGACCGGAGAACTGAGACAGAGGGCAGACGTCCTCTGAATACTAGGGCGCCAGAGGGAACCACGGGACATTTCGCATCCTGCTGCTCCACGGTGCCAGCTACAGGGCGGAGGCGGGGCTCCCGGGCAGGGCCTCTTCCCGGACGCTTCCTCAAGTGGTGGATTCCGGCGCAGCCTAAGGCGTCCTTTAATGCACGTCCGTCCGCGGAGTCGGAAAGCAAGGCGCTCTGTCCTTCTGCCATTTCCCGTGCGTTTCCCCCGAGGAACCCGCGTTGCTTTCACCTGGGTGGCAGAGAGGCACACCCTGGCCGGGCAATTAGGCCACCTTGCAGGGGCGCTGCACACCCTGGGGATCCGCTGGGAACGTGGCCGTGCCAGGAGAAGGCCAGGCGCTAGACTCAGCTTCCTGGTGTGAGTGTGGCTTTATCACTCCTAGATCTTTTCGTAGAAATCATCCAGTCTCTTGAGCCAAGTCCAGAATTGAAGAATTTTGTCACAAAACGTAACAGAGGCCTGGAGGCGGAAGTGTGGTTCACAGCGACCTCTGTGACAGCGCGGCCAGCCTTGGAGTTTGCTCACCTTGGTCAGTGGCAGGTGGCAGCGGCAGTGAATCAACTGCCTATTAGTGCTCAGGTGAAATGTTCAGTGGAGAAATGAGCGCAGTGTCTTGTTCAGGGCCTTCTGTGCTGTCCGTCAAGGAGAAACTAAGCCAGGTGCTCCTAATCCCACCATCAGGGAGGCTGAAGGTTGAGGCAGGAGGATCTTGAGTTCGAGGCCAGTCTGAGCTACATAAGGAGCCCTGTTTCAAAACAAAAACAAGCAAGCCAGGCGTGGTGGCGCATGCCTGTAATCCCAGCACTCAGGAGGCTGAGGCAGGAGGATCACCAGGAGTTCGAGGCCAGCCTGGGCTACATAGTGAGTTCCAGATCAGTCTCAACTACACAGCGAGACCCTGTCTCAAAAAAACCCCCAAACAACAACAAAACAAAACAAAAGCAAGCAAACAAACAAAGAAAAGGGAAAAGCCAAGGGGGAATTTAAGTCCATTCTTAAATTGGTGGAGAGATATTTTTGGAGAGAACATTTCACACCTATGATCTTGTAAATTCAGTGGTTACCTCTTTCCCTAATCAAAACTGAGAAGGCAGTAGATATTTAAAACATAATATCCCATTCATTTTAAAGTGAACTGTGAGGCTGAGGCAGGAGGATCCCCATGAGTTCAAGGCTAGCCTGGACTACATAGTGAGACCCTGTTTCAAAACAAATAACTAATTAAAAAGAAGCTGGGCATGGTGGTGCACACCTGTAATCCTGGCACTTGGGAGGCTGAGGCAGGAGGATCACTGTGAGTTTGAGACCAGCCTGGGCTACACAGTGAGTTCCGGGTCAGTTTCAACTACATAGTGAGACCCTGTCTCAAAAAACAAAACAAAAAAAAAAAAAAAAAAAAAAAAAAAAAAAGCAACAAAAAGGCCTAAACAGAGCAACTCCAAAGGTGAACAGTGCCGTCAGGAAGGCCCTGCCTTCCGAGCCTGGGGTATCCAAAGAGGCCAAGGCAGGGCAATAATACAAAGAGGGCTGCACCGCTGTTCTGCAGCCATCACCCTTGGCTACAAGGTCCAAAGCGATGGCCTCCACTCTGTCCCCCAGCCCAGATCCCTCACTTAGGGCCGGTGGTCAGGGACCAGAGCTCTGCCAGTCGCTGTGGTTCCCTCCTGCCAGGGGACAGGCGTCCAGGCCCAGAGACTGACACCTGTCTGTCCCAGGCTCCCCACACGTGTGACCTGGGCTCCAGCCTGCTCCTGCCCACCCCGCAGTGGTCTCTGTCTCTGGGTGCAGCTGACAAACCCCCGGGGAGCCCGGGAAGGAGCTGAGCTTGGCCTGGGCCGGGCCACCAGGTAGGAGGTGCCAGCCCTGCGGGGAAGGGGACATGAGGGGACCCAGGGTAGGGACAAGGTCATCCACAGGGGCAGAGGCTGCACTGTGCCCCAGGGTCCCTCGTGCCAGGCGATGCCTCCAGCCCCCGAGGCCTCCCCAGCCAGCGATGCCACCCCTCCTCACCGTCACTGGAGACACAGATACGTCCCGAGGGTCCGGGTGCTCCTGTCACCACTGTACCTTGAGGTAGGGACAGGACGGAGGCCTAGGTCCTGCTGTCCCCAGCTTCCCTGACCAGTTCTATTCAGACAGATCACGGCTGAGGACCCTGCGTGTGCCTGGCCCGGTGTCCATTTGTGACAAACCCGGAACCATGGAATCTGGTTACAGAAATGCACCAGAACGGAGGGTCTGGGCCCCTGCTCTGTGCGGAGGCCTCCTGTCTCCTTGCAGAAGCACAAGCAAGGGCATACACATGCACATGTGCACACACCACACACATGCACATGTGCACACACCACACACGTGCACGCACCCGCACAACCACACACATGTGCGCGCACACACACCACACACATGCGCACACACTCGCACACACTCACACACTCGCGCACACACACGTGCAAAGCTACTTAGCGGGGATGGAATTCATGTTGTTCCGGTGGCGACTGTGAAACAACTGGTGCTTTCTGAGGGGCGTTAGAGAGGCCAAGGCCTCTCTCGGCCCTGAGTTCCAGGGGCCACTCGCTGTCTTGGGTGGGGTCCAGGAAGCCCCGTTGCAGCCCGAGCCCTTGCTTGGAGCCTTTCTGCTTCTCACTGTTCAGTACAGGCACTGCTCTCACAGGCCCCAAGGGCTGGCCGGGTCGGCCGACACCGCTGGACGGGTCACTCCCCAGCACACTCCGGTCCCCTGGGCGGGTCTCACCGCAGGATGGCAGAACACAGCTTCCCCTTGGGACTGTGAGATGGGGCGTCACCTCGGGCTCCGTGTGGCCCAGGTCTCCACACAGGAGAAGGGACGCTTTTCCTGGGAAAATGCCCAGGACCCGCCGTCCATCCCGTTCCACACATAACGGGACGTGGACATGCTCTGTGGCTGAAGAGGATGCCGTTTTGCAGACTGTAAGGGCTCAGATCTGACGTGGCCCCAACAGCTCCTGCGTTTGGAAGGTGATGGACCAGCGGGCTCATTCACGAGTGCATTCAGAGCTGAGCTGCACGAGGTGGGGCTGGCTGGAGGCGTCACGGGGTGTGGCCTGGAATGGTGTCCCTACTCCTCCCCTCTCTCTGCTCCCAGCCGCCCTGAGGTGAGCAGCTGTCTTCCGCCAGGCCTTCCACCCTGCTGTCCTGCTCTGGGGCAGCTCACCATGGACTGAACCCAGAGCAACTGTGAGCCGGGCAGCCCTCGCCTCCTGTCAGTGGCAGGTGTTGGGAGCTGTCCCTGTCGCGGGGAAGTGACTGCCACAGACCCCATCAGGGTGGGAATCTAATAAAAGCTCCTGGCACTGCACCTGAAGCGAGAGACGGCCTACAAGACACTGCACAGCCCGGAAGACCTGGTTACGGCATGGTACAGTTACCCATACGATGCTGTGTACCGACCGTAGTTAATAAAAAAGATCTAAAACTAAAATGAAGTAAAATTATTTTTTAATGTATGGGCTTTTGATAATAAAGAAAACCAAAAACCTGTACCACAGCTCGGATAATTCGCCAAAAAATCATTCAATGTGAATAAAGGGAATTCCAAAATATTGCATACTGCATGATTCTATTTATATGTTATTTTTAATGGTTTTTATTTTTGTGTCTTAGAGGCAAGGTCGTGCTGTGTAGTTCAGACTGGCCTTGAGCTTGCTGTGTAACTATTCTTTTTAAGAGAGTGGGACGGAGCTCAGTGGTGCCGTCGCCTGCCTCACAAGTGCAAGGTCCCAACTTTGATCCCCAGCACAAAACAACAAAAAAACAGAGAGTGGGTCTCACTGGGTGTGGTGGTGCATATCTGTAACCCCAAGACTTCGGAGGCTGAGACAGGGGGATCATCTTGCATTCAAGGCCAGCCTGGACTGCACAAAGAGACCCTGTCTCAAAAAACAAATGGGGAGAGGAAAAGAGAGAGAGAGAGAGAGAGAGAGAGAGATTGAGTTGCACTATGCTGCCCAAATTGGACCTGAACTCTTGAGTTTGAGATCCTCCTGCTTCAGCCTCCTGAGTAGTTGGGACTATATCACCACACTTAGCTGAAATGACAGAATTTTAGGAAAAGAAGTGCACAGTGGCTTTTGTGGGATAGAAACAGGGACGGGATGGGACTCAGCTGTCTTGGCCTGCACAGAGTATGGCAGAGATGGCACAGGACAGATGGATGGAGCTTCTGCAGGGCAGCTCGGCTCCCAGGGCAACTTTACAGCTTCCTGTCCACCCTAGAGGAAGAAAGGAAGCTGGGGTTTTTCAAATGGGCCAGTGTGACGAGGGCGGAGACTTAGGCCTCTGCCTGGGACGAAGGACGGTAACAGCACTGGGTACTGCTGATGACAACCTGCTAGGAGCGGCATGGCGGAAGCCAGGGTAACCAGGGGTGGAGGCTGAAAACAGCCGCTCCCTTGGCAGATTTGTGTCATCCGCCCTGGACCTTGCAGACTCTGAGCCTGTCTTTCCGTCTCCCTGTGTGGTGGCCCAAGCCTGTCATCCCAGCACTTGGGAGGCTGAGGCAGGAGGATCGCCAGGAGTTCAAGGCCAGCCTGGACAACTTAGCTACCGTCAGAGTCAAAATAAAAAATAACAAGGCTTGGAAATGAGGTTCAATGCCAAGGCCTTGGCTTCAATTCCCAGTACCGCAACCACCTAAATAAATAGGCACAGGCACCTGGGCTAGAGCTGAGTAACAACAAATCAAGTGACCTTGTTGTGTATTAGTTTTCCCCTCATTTGACCAGTGTTGTTGGGACAGTTTGTGTAGCAATAATATATGTGTGTGTGTGTGTGTGTGTGTGTGTGTGTGTATACACACACACATAATACTTAGGCACTGTGACATACATGTAGCCAGGGTCCTTAGGAGGCTGAAGCAGGAGGACTTCTAGAGCCCAGGAGTTTGGGGCCAGCCTGGGCAATATACTATAGGACCTTATCTCTTTAAAAAAAAAAAGGAAAGGGCCGGGGACTTAGCTCAGCGGTTCAGTGGCCTGCCTCGCAAGCGCAAGGACCCGAGTTCGATCCCCAGTACAAAAAAAAAAAGGAAAGGGCCGGGGACTTAGCTCAGCGGTTCAGTGGCCTGCCTCGCAAGCGCAAGGACCCGAGTTCGATCCCCAGTACAAAAAAAAAAAGGAAATACATACGTAGGGATCTGGATGTGGCTCAGTGGCAGAGTACTTTCCTGGCATGCATGAGGCCATGGGTATGATCCCTAGCACAAAAACAAAATAAAAACTACATTTTTAAGTATAGAGCTATGTAAAGTACCAGGCACACAGCACAGCTTTTACTATTAGCATCTTCTGTACAATTTTCAAATATTTCTGCTGTGCTCAGGATGAAAAACAAGGCCATATTTCTCAGGAGGACGCATTCCACAATCCTGTGTTACGAGGAGCTGGACAAACCGGGACAACATAAGGAAACATTCAGCTTGTGCAGTGCTCAACCTGGCCAACCCCTTGGCCCCAGTCCTGGTAATTCCAAGGGCTCTGCCAGGAAGCAGTGGGCCAGGGCTTCTGAGGGGGTTCCCTGGGGGAGCCAGCAGGTCACGGAGACGCGCCCGGCCAGCCCGCCTGTCCCAGGGCCTCTCTGTCCTCCCTGTGCCTCTGACACTGGACTGGGAATCAGGGGCGAAGAGCAGCTCGTGTGCTTGCGCTGGACTCTCACAGGGGTGTCAGGAAGGACTCGTGCACAAGCCCCAGAGGGGAAAACCCCAATTCACCCCACCACACCCTCTTACAAGTTCCAGAGTAAATGAAGGCTTTGGGGTGTTCACTGCGCCAGAGGCTTCTCCACTAGCCAGCACCAAGGCTAGGAGGGCCACAGCTAGGCTTGGAGGTCCTCCAAGTACTGCTGAGGACACAACAACCCCTTCACTGCTGCTGGGGGCCACGTCCAGCAATCTGACCGTCCAGGGACAGTGTGGCCCCAGCCCTGGAAAGCGTTAAAGGGCATCGAAGGACAAGGGTGTTGGCTTCACTGTGCCTCAGCCAAGGCTTCTCATGTGACCCGGGGTAGAAGATCAGTGTGTTCTTGTTTTTAATCCATCTTGGGCTGGTATTTTTACAAAAATATAATAAAAAAGTTCAGGACATTTTTAAGAGAAACAAATTTAAGCCAATGTTTCTATCATTACATTCAACAGACATTAAATTACTGTCCAATTGCTACAACAGTTTTTCAGTGTTTACTTGAAACTTCTGCACTGAATCTAGACGAGGATGGACTGAGGCACTGATCTGTTACTGCTGGGCTCTGCACTCGTGAAACGAACGAGACACAAGCCAACCTATCCCCTCCCCGTCAGGGACACTCTGGCTGGCACACTGGGTGGCGCATAGTAATCACTCACTAAACACCAGCCATGGCCCCTGCTGTTCTGCAGGGCTGGCAGAGGCCCAGGCGCTGGCCCCACCCACTCTGCTCCTACTGCCCATGCGCAGATGTCTGCACCGCCCTGGTTTCAGGTCCACGATCCGCAGTTTGACACCTAGCTCAGTAACGTGAGAAGCTAATGGAAACTCACGGCAAAAAATCCAGACGTGTCCAGTACAGAGATTCACAGATGTACACACGAGCAACTGTGAGCTGCGCCTAAGAAAAACCACGGATGTTCACATTTTTAAAAATTATTAAAGTACGCATTGCCAGGAATCCCCTCAACAACCTCCTCTGTGAGCACACATTCCGCAGGAAAGAGGACTCCAGAGCTGCTGCCGAACACAGCAAGAACCAAGGGATGAGTCGTTCAAACAAGAGGGTGCTGTGGGAAAGCGGAACAGCTCAGCGGTGCAGCCAGGTACTAAAGCTCGAGCGCTTTGCAGCAATCTGAAGACCGCAGAGGTCGGATCGCTGGACCAGAGTGGCAGCCTCCTTTCCCAGAGATGGAAGGGTGGGCGAGCACGCTCACTGAGCAGGGGCGCGGAGCCACAGGACATGCGGAAGTTCACCGGCTCAGGCTAGCAGAGCGCTTTGATGCACCGGGCAGGAGCAACGTGCAGCACAAACTGCTACATTTTGGTACTAAAACATGGTGGGGTACGCTTGCCCTATACATTTATCGCTCCATCAAGGGAGGATCTTTACAAAGCTTTAAAAATCACTTTGGGCTGCCCTCACCATACCCCGCCCTGCTTTCTCAGGGCTTTTTGTTTGGTATAGAAATCGCACTCAGGACACTGTGCCTAGCCAGGAAGGCGCAGCGCTACTGAGCTCCATTCCCCATGCCAGGGTATTCTTTTATCTTGCTTTTTCTTCTATTTGGCCCAAGCTTGCTCTGCACCAGTTTCTCACTCTTCACTTTTACTTTTCCAAGTAAGTTTTGCCACTGCTTAAAATTTAAAAAAAAAAAAAAAATACCTATAAAAAGCAGGATACATTTTTCAAGTTTGTTTTATAATAAATGGCTTTGGAGAAAGACTGGAATAGGTTAAAAACATTTTAGAAATATTACTAGGCCTGTCCCTTCCAATCTGTCCTCTGTCCAGTAAAAGAACAGGAGAACGACTACAAACTCTCAGTGATCCTCCTGCTTCAGCCTCCCCAGTGCTGGGACGACAGGCGTGCCCACCACGTCTGGGTCAAGACACATTTAAATGATTTCAAAGTCACAACCTGAAAGCCGGGGTTGAATTTTTTGTTTCCATCCTGACAGCCAGCAGGGCCCCAGCTTCCTGTCTGACACAAGCAGCAGGACTCCGAGGCCACTGCCCGGAAGAGGCCACTCCGCTGTCACCACCACGGCACGCGGTCGTGGGCGTCGGCTCTGGCGGGTGGGGGGGGGACAGGAA
>NW_022900945.1:3148437-3155328 GCF_012274545.1 Fukomys damarensis
GTCACTGCGCGCAGCCTCGGCTCAGCGACCAAGCTTCGGGTCATCGTCATCTTCAGGCAGCCCTGCTCCCTGCGGGAGGAGCAAGGGGCTGGGCTGGCGAGTGCCGCCCTCCTGTACCCCCACAGGGCCCAGGCTGCTCCCTTCCTAGCAGCGCCTGCAGGGCCGGGATCCCAGCTCTCCCCTGGTGTTCCCTCCAGGGATGCATCTGTCCTGACTCTGCTGAGGGCCTGGCCAGGCCCAACCCAGGGTGTGGGGTTCTCGCCTCAAAGCCCTGCCGAAAAGGTCAGCCGGGCGTGTTGGCAGATGCCTGTAATTCCAGCACTCAGGAGGCTGAGGCAGGAGGATCTCTCCAGATTTGAGGCCAGTCTGGGCTCCACAGCAAGACTGCCTCAAAGAACCAGAAATAAAATTAAAAAGTGCCGGGCTTAGAGCTCAATGTGAAGACACTGTCTTCAGTTGACAGTGTTACAAAAACAAAACAAAAGCATCAGGCCAGGGATTTAGCTCAGTGGTGCCGCCACCTGCCTCGCAAGCACAAGGTCCCAAATTCGATCTCTGGTACCAAAAGAATAAAAAATTAAAAGCATCAGTCCCGAATTCCCAGGCCCCTTTGGTGGGTTCCCTTGAGGGCACAAGGCCCACGTCCCACGAAGGCGGTACCTACCACCCCTTGCCCCAGCTCCAAGGCCCCGGGAATGGGGAGCTCACGGGCACAGTACCCACAAGGCCCACCCCAGCTCTCCTGTGGGGACCAAGGAGCTCGTGCTGCACACAGGACACCTGGGAAGGGCAGCTGGGCCCACAGGCCTTCCGGAAGGATACGCAACCCCTGGAGACGGGGTGGGGCGCAAGGCCCCTCCTGCAGGGCCCCAACTGACCCCAGGTCCTGGCCAGGTCCTGCCTTCGGAGCAGAGAAGCCCATGCAACTGAGGCCAAACTAATTCTGACATTTTGTTTTCAAGGGTAATAGCCAGAAATGAGCATGAATACCGACCCTCACCACTGTGGGCTTAAGTCAGTGCTTCCCGGCTGCTCCTGAACTCCCGGGCTCCAGCAGTTCTCCTGTCTCAGCCTCCCAGGCAGCTGGGATCACAGGCACACACCGGGTCTGGTTCCTCCTTGCTTTTCACACCTCACAATCTCATGGAAAATCACAGCAGTCACAGCCTTCGTACCAGACAAGATACAATCTGCTGGCCTAGTGTGGTGGTGCACACCGGAGACCCAGCACTCGGGAGGCTGAGATAGGAGGATCTCAGTGAGTTGAAGGCCAGCCTGGGCTACAAATCAGTACCATCTCAAAAAAACCCCAAGAACTAGTAATGCTGCTGTTCCTTGTCCATCAGCACGGCTCTCTACTGCGGGAGGGACTGACCTGCAGGGCCTGGTTGCAGCTTTGGTCAGAGGACAGATGGATCCACCCCGAAACCCGAATCCTCCCTCAGCTCTGAGGCTGTGGCTGGGGCAGCCAGCCAGGTTCTACTCGTTTGCGCCCTGGAGCTCACAGAGGCTTCGTTTTCATTGTCTCAGGGCAGCGGTGTGCGTCCTCCCAGACACCACCAGCTGCCGGAGTGCAGTTGGCCTTTGGTTTAGTACTGCAGCGAAGCAGGCATCAGGTTTGCCATTTTAGGAGTTGGGTTCCGAGGCCCCAAGTCCATTACCCCGCTGGGAAACCTCTGGAATTTATTCATCTTTGCCAAAGCTCTGGGTTCACACAACCCCAACCCGTCCTCACTGGCTGCGAGAGGCCCCGGAAGTGCAAGTCAGGACACACAGGGTCCTCCTGTCCTGCTGGCCTCTTACCAACATGGCATTTGTACGACTCACTACACTGCAGGGCGAGCTCTGCCTTTTCATGGCTGAGTAGTACTCCGTCTACCTGTGTCACATCTCACCCAGCTGTCCTCATGTGTGCACGTCTGAGTCCCTGTGTGCACCTGCTTGGGGCGCAATTCGAGGAGGAAGAGCTTCAAGGAAGTGAGGTCCCCGCCCGACTCACCTGGACGGGCCCTGCAGGAGTGCAGGTTGGGAAGCGGAAGAACTGTGTGTGGGTTTGGTGTGGCTTTGACTCGCTTAGCTGTTATTTTTTGAGACAGGGTCTCACTATGGAGCCCAGGCTGGCCGTGAACTCACGGTGATCCTCCTGCCTCAGCCTCCTGAGTATACAGCCATGGCCACCACACCCGGCTCCCAGTGACCCTGCTTCCTGTGACGAAACAGTCACTTTACACTTTATTTTCACGTACAAGGTGACAACGGGGCAGTAAGGGTGGAAGAAGGCTGACGGTAAACAGGGCATACAGGTCAGACCGGACGCTGTCCAGTCCCAGAGATGAATTCAACATCGACACCGCACACCGTGGAGGGCTCCGCTCCTGCCCACTTGGCCACAGTGGGTTTATGAGCCAGGCACCACTCAGTGCACCACAGCATGCACTCCAGGCCCTTGTTCACACTCCTGAGACGGGGTCTCGCCTGAACTCAGGGCGACCCTCCTGCCCCAGCCTCCCGAGGGCTGGGATGACAGGTGTGCACTAACTCCTACCCGGTACTTCCCTAGTGACGGCCCCTGAAGACTTGAGGGTTCTCAGCCCTCCGTGTTCGCCCAGCGCCATCGTCTTTGTGCTGCCAGCAAACCACTTAGAGCTCTGTGCCCACGTTACAATGAGAGCGCGGAGCCGGCACAGCGCCAGCACTCAGGAGTCCGAGACCAGCCCGGGCTCCACCGTGACCTCAAGGGCAGTTGGAACTGCACGGCGCCTCGCAGACAACTGGACAGCGAAGCACCACGAACAGCCGGAGTAACCTTCTCTCCGGCAAGAGCTGCACTCAGGCTTTGGGGCAACCACCGCTCCCTCTCATCCGCCTTCACCTCCGTGGCTCCGGGCGCCTCGGGCAGCAAGGTGGCTGCCACCCTTCAGTTATCACAGTACTGTACCTTTAGAACGGACAGCATCAGCACTGTGATAACTGAACCAGGGCAGCCAGCAGGCTCTGGCCGGGTCCGTGAAGCCAGGCTCCAAGATCCCTCGGCGAGCGGGAGCTGAAAGAGGAAAAGGCCCAGGTGAGCAGGTGGGGGTGACGCGCAGTGCATCTGTGTCTCTGTGTTCTTCATCTGCTTTTTGAGACAGGGTCTCACTATGTAGCCCAGGCCAGCCTCGAGCTCAGTGACCCTCCTGCCTCAGCCTCCCCAGCACTAGGATGACCGCTGGCCCACCAGGCCGGTTGTGATCTCCCGAGGTCCAGGAGGACCCACCACACCGTGAGGCTCCTGCCTCGGACCCATGCAGGACTCCCAGCGCCCCACCTCCGCGTTCAGGAAGTGAAGGGACGACGTCCCTCATCCCAGCTGATGGGAGAACAGCGCACTGTTCGTTAACTTCCCCGCATGTCGGGCGGCCGGTTCCACATCGTCACTCGCTGTGCAGAGGTGATCCTCCTGCCTCAGCCTGCTGAGCTCGGGATGATGGGCGTGCACTACCATGGCTGCCTGAGGGTTCAGCTCCCTAGGGTTCGCCTTTCAGGAAAACCAGCCTGAGCCCTCCCTGAGCCCCCACTGTCTGGCCGACAGGTCTGACCCTCCCTGGGGCCTGAATCGGCTCAGGACCAGCTGGAGGAGGTGACTGTGGCTTCTGTGTCCTGAGGTCTCGGTATTCGCTGAGTGGACCAGGCCGGCAGGGACCACACTGTGCCCGCCAAGCTCAGGCCTGTTCTTCTCCGGGGGCCCACAGTGGGCCCTCGAGTTACAACCGGCCTGACATAGGAACAACGTTGGGTTGTGACCAGGATTTAGTTTTAACTTACAAGCAAAGTCTTAAGTTACAACCCGAATGCCGGCCGCTTGTGCTTCCAGATGGTCTCAGACACACACTTAACCCTTAAAGAGGGACGTGACAGCACCCTCTCCTGTGTGGGGCTCACAGAGAACCCTGGGCCGGCGTCTCTCTGAGGACACCGAGCTCAGCCTGTGTACAGGGAGAGACTCTGAAGGCCGTGCGGAGGGGCTGGGCCTCCACTGACCACCCTGAGTTACAACCAGCCCTCGGGAACAGGTTGAGTTCAGAAATCAAGGGTGCACTATAAAGACTACTTCCTTTAAGAAATGTTTTTCTCTTTTACTTTTTCTACCTAAATTGGAAAAGACTAAATGTTTACAATAGTAAAAAGAAAACTATTACCTTGTGAATATTCTCAGACTAACTTGAAAGCAGACTCAAGGAAGGAAAAAAATGATTATTTTATGAATAAGAAATACTTATTCAAAATGCAGTTTTGTTCTTAAGAATTATTTTTTTAAAAAAGCAAAATCTACCCAAAACATTCCTTTTTCAAAATACATACTTTTCTTGTAAGAATTAAACTCTTGTAACCTAGCACTCAGGAGGCTGAGGCAGGAGGATCACCATGAGTTTCAGGCCAGCCTGGGCTACAGAACAAAACCCTGTTTCAAAAACAAACAAAAAACCCCAAACAAAGATTAAACCGTTTTAACTAAAGAACAAAGGACTGTGTGGACTCCTGGTACAGCAAGGAAGTATCCTGCATCTAAGAGAGAGCGAAAGAAGACCAGGGCGGGGCGGAAACTGCATTCTTCTGGAGACCGAGCTCAAGTCCAGGCTGTGTTCAAATGGCAAACACCATGACCTCTCCCGGTGCGAGCTCCGGACGTGCTCGGAGGTTGGCACTTCTGAGGACGAGGGGGACAGGGCGACAGCTCGCAGAGCCAGTGGCGCGGACCGTAAGCCCTCAGCGGGCACCAGGACCCGACACCGGCTGCGCTGAAGGCCGCGCACCTGAGAGCTGCTGAGCCGAGCCTGCGGAAGGGTGTCTCCTCACCCGGAATCACGGCCCCTCGCGAGGACGGCATCAGTGCCACAGATCAGAGCCTCAGCTGCTCAGAACTTGACTTCCGCTTGTGCAGTGCGCCGCATGTGCACCGGCCTCCTACCGCCTGTTTCTTGCCAAAGGTTCTGCAGACTCGGACGGGAAATAGAGCTGGGAAGGGGAGGAGGTGTGAGACTTCGAGCACCGCTCCCGGGAGGGAGGAAGGATGCGACCTCAGACAGGATGGACCCGGGCGGGCAGGAATCTGAGTTAAAGAAGGCAACCTCGGCCAGTCTTCCAGGGAACCTGCAGCAGGGGTTAGGCTGCGGTTTTCTTCTCAAAGAAAATGGCAAGGAAAAGCCCGGGCCTGCCCTGGCGGCAGCCCACGACTGCCCGAGGCACTCGCACGCACACTTACACGCTGCACGTCACGCACCGAGCACACTCCCCGGCTACTGCGGTCACTTTCATCCCGAGTTCACACCGGCAGTGCCCTCTTTCCAAAGCACACGTTCAGGGGCACCTGAAGCCGTCTCCCGCTGACCTTGGGGCCCCTCCGACGGCAGCGCCCGCCCCGTTAATGCTGGGTCCCAAGCCGGGTGTGGTGGCGCCTGTCCATCATCCCAGCACTCGGGAGGCCGAGGCGGGAGCACTGCTCTCCCTTCGAGCGCAGCTGGGGCACAGCGAGACCCTGTCTGGACACACACAGGACGCTGGGCCCTGGGTTTTCGAACTCCGTCCGGGCCACACTCCCGGGGGTGGGAGCTTGGATTCTAGGGCCTTGGACCAGCCCGAAGGACATGCGCACCCCACTTTCCCTAGGCTCCCAGCACCACAGCACAGGCGGGGGACCACGCACCCCAGTGCAGCCTCTACCTCCCAAAAGCCGGGTGTCCCCTCGAGACCCGGGGCAGGGCCCCCACACACACTCCGGGAGAGCGGTCACCTCGGTCCTGACCTCCGGGTGGGAGGCGGCTCAGACAGAGCCCACACTGAGGCCATCTGTGCACTCCACTGGTCACTCGAGCGAGAAGAGAACTCAAAGGAGAAAGGGCGGCACTGCAGCCAAGCTGTCCCGAAGCCTGAGGCGCTGTTCGCCATCCTGCAACGCCACACAGTGCACGCCTGTGATCCCAGCACTCACTCTGGAGGCTGAGGCGGGAGGATCGCTGCCAGTTCAAGGCCAGCCTGAGCTGCAGAGCAAAACCCTGTCTAAAAAAGACAAAAACAAAAACAAAGAATGTCATACTGCCTCCCATAAATACACACTACTATGTGTCAAGTAAGAGCACTTTTAGGGCTGGGGATTTAGCTCAGTGGTTCTACCGCCTGCCTCCGACCCAAGGTGGATCCCTGGTAGCAAAAAAAGAAAAGTAAATTTTAAAAAAATTTCAAAACAACTATAAGGCAGGCCCCATAAACAATTTTATGTTCTCTGATCATCACATTTAAAAGATTAAAACAGGTGAAATTAGTATACTTTTATTTAACTTGATGTAACCAAAACATTATCTGAACATAACACCAACATAAAAATTATGAATGAGCTATTTTACTTCTTCATACTGAGTCCTTCAAATCTGGAGTGTATTTTTTATTTCTACCCCAATTCCAACGCTAGTTTTCAACAGAAACACTTAATCGTATTTAGACTTCCAAATATTGACGGTTCAAAAGTGGACGTGCACATGCCCAGGGATGGTTCCTTAGGAATTCTGATGACTAAAGCAAGACGTAACCACAGCACTCCGGAGGCTGAAGCAGGAGATTTACCTAAAGTACACGGCCAGCCTGGGCTACACAGCGAGTTCAAGGCCAGCGCGAACAAGACCAGCGCGAACGACAGCAAACCCCTGACTCAAAACAACAAAGAATTTAAAAGGCTAAACGCGGGCAATTCCGCCGCCCAGCCCAGCCCTATGGGCCACCCCGGCAGCGCAGGCACAGCGGCGGGATCGGGTCTCGGCTGGTGCCGGTCCGCCAGCTTCTGTTGGCGGACTGAGCTGGGGCGGAGACAGCCTCGGTGACCTGTGTCCTGGAGCCTGTGGCCCGCACAAGTTCGGCCTG
>NW_022900945.1:3156554-3157710 GCF_012274545.1 Fukomys damarensis
GCGTGGGCCGGACCCGGGCTTGCAGGGCTGGAGGGGGCACTGGTTGGGGCGCGGAGCCCGCTCCTCGGGACGGCAGCAGTGCGAGTTCCTACGCTGTCCTGGTGAACTGGGTTTTAGACTCGCAGAGTCGCCTCCCTTGGGCTTCTCGCCGCTGCTTTCCTTTACAGAGCCAAGGAAAACATTTTGATCTCACCCCTTTTTAAGCTATTTTTTCTCCACTTTTAATATATTAGGTTCTTTTCTTCCTTCCATCCTTCCTTCCTTCCTTGGCATCAAACTGGGGTCCTTGGCCTTCCGAGGCGGGCGGCGGAACCACTGAGCTAAATCCCTGGCCCTCCTTTTTTCTTTTCTTTTTTTGGGGGGGTACCGGGGATTGAACTGGGGTCCTTGTGCTTGCGAGGCAGGTGGCGGAACCAGTGAGACAAATCCTAGAATGGACAAATTTGTACAGAAACGCACTGTCTGGCTCTTCACCCAACCACACCGAGCGGGCACCTGTGTACCAGTCCCACGTGGGAGCGTGGCAGCCCGCCGTGGGTCCTCTCCACGCCTCGCCTGCCCCTGATTCGGGGTGTGTGACCTCAGCCACCGTGCGCTGCACCTTGTGCGACGTTGTCCCCAACTCGGGTGGCTCCCGAGCCCGCCGCGGGGAGGCCACTGCCTGCTCGTTACTGTGTCCGTCCGCCCGTTACTCCCTGTATCTCTGCCCCCTCCCTCTCTCCGTGTGTGTGTGTGTCTGTCTGTCTGTCATCTCACTCTGTACCTGTCTGTCAGCCCGTCTGTCCCTCCAGCCCCCTTCACACCCCGAGAACCGAGCTCCTGGGAGCTGGGCCTGGCGTGGCCTTCGTGGCCGCGGGAAGCCTCGGCCTTTGGTGGGAGCCCAGCGGTGCCCGGGCCACATTGCGGCTCGCCTTTCGCACCTGCTGTCCCGAGTGGGCTCCTGCTGGGGTCCCCCTCCCCGCACAGCTCCCGGGGACCCCTCCACGTGCTTCCTGTGGTGTGGCTTCCGGGCATCTCGGCGGAGACCGCGTCCCTTCTCCCGCTCTCCCTCTGCGCTGCGCCCCAAACTGCACCGTGAGGCCCCCCGCTCGCCGTAACCCCCAACCTCGCTGAAGGGAGCCCGAGGGCCTGGCTCCTTCGGTTTGGCCTCTCCCGG
>NW_022900945.1:3158394-3163045 GCF_012274545.1 Fukomys damarensis
TCATGAAGGATAATGAGAATGTCTTAGGTTGTCTCCAATCCTGGAGTGTGACATCATTCACACGCACCACAGTGCTTCTGGGCTTCACTGCCCATACAATACTGGGCTGATAAATTCTAGGGCTGACCCATTATGCCTCTGGATTTCTTTGGCTGCTTTCAATTGTCCCAAATTCTACGACACAAAATGCTACTAATGACAGCAATTTATTTTAAAAAGAAGTGAACCAGGACTTAAACATTGAAGTGGGTTTGTCCCCTTTAAAATGGTCAGTTTTCATTTGCATGAAAAAATGTAACCAACAAATAATATACACATATGGCAATAAAATTTAGTTAAAAATAGTAAGTAGGGGCTTCCTGTGGTGTGGCTTCCGGGCATCTCGGCGGAGACCGCGTCCCTTCTCCCGCTCTCCCTCTGCGCTGCGCCCCAAACTGCACCGTGAGGCCCCCCGCTCGCCGTAACCCCCAACCTCGCTGAAGGGAGCCCGAGGGCCTGGCTCCTTCGGTTTGGCCTCTCCCGGAGTTTTTATCCAGTGGTTTCCTCCAGCCGGTGAAGTCTCTCCCACCGGCTCCTCCCCGCACCGCGCACCCACTGACATTCCACCCCATGCATTTCAGCGCTACCGACTCAGCTGTTGATCTATTACTTTGCATTTGGAGGCCATCAGGAGCACACTGCTCTATTTTTAAACACGCCTTGACGTAGATGTACTTTTAAAATTACTTTCAGGTAGATACCTAGGGTTCAAATTGCTAAGCTCAAAAATGAGTGCAAATGTAACTTTATAACAAGTGCCAAACAAGCCAGGTTCCTCGAATCCCAGCTTATCGGGGAGGCTGAGGCAGGAGGATCCTTTGAGTCCAGGAGTTGCTGCCCGGCCTGGGCAAAATAGTTAGACTCTGTCTCAAGAAATGAAATAAAATGTCCAAGGTGCCGAATAGCTTTGCAGGGTCTGACGAGGGTGTGTGCTCCCGTTCTGTGCTGCTCGGCGGCTTCCTGCGTCCACCGTCCTAGTGGGCTTGTGGTGCATCTGCCTGGGGTGTTGGCGTCCATGTCTCCCCTCTTCTTTCTGGCTTTTGGAGACAGGGTCTCATTATGCAGCCCAGGCTGACCTGGAATTCATGGCAATCCCCCTGCCTCAGCCTCCCCAGGGTGGGATGACAGGCCTGCACCACCATGACCTGTTCTTATTAATAAATTTAACAAGTTCTTTATATATTCCTGACAGATATCCCTCCTCAAATACGTTTTGACTTTTGAAACCGGGTGCGGAGGTATAGGCACCATGTGACCAGGACCCTTTCCCTCCATGTGGCCGCTGCACGCCATCAGCCGGGACTCGGCCCGCGGCCAAGGTGCTGTTCCGCGTGTCCCGAGGACAAGACCAGCGCAAAGGCCAAGGCTCAGCGTCCTGCCCGGTGGCAGCTGTGTGCCAGGCCTGGCAGGGCCCGGAGGCGGGGCTTCTGCGAAGCGGAGGGGAGGAGTCGGGAGGACGGAGATCAGTTTTGTGCCCTGCCGCTTCCCCTGAGGAGCGCCAGGACTGTGCACTAGTAAGAATAAAAGGTTTAAAAAATCACCAGGCCACCTGTCATTCCAGCAGTGTGGAGGCTGAGGCAGGAGGATCTCAAATTCAGCCCAACCTGGGCACTAAGTTATTTAGGGAGCCTCTGTCTCCAAGTAAATAACAAGAAGGGCTGAGGATGGAGCTCCGTGTGGAGGCGCTGGGTCCAATCCCCAGTAGCAGGAAAAGCGTGCTGGAGCAGACCTGGAGCCCGCGTGGGTCTGAGAGCGTCCCCAGCACGGCCGCTGCTTTTTCTTTCTTTCTTTTTCTTGAGACAAGGTCTTGTTCTGTAGCCCAGGCTGGCCTCGAACTCACGGCGCCTCTCCTGCCTCAGCCTCCCCCACCACGTGGCCATCACATCTGGCTCCTTCATTTTATTTCTGATTCAGGAGAGATACAAAGAGCACACAAAGATTTCCCCCGCCCTGCCGATTGCTGTCTTTCTCAGAGGGAGCCGGGCTGGGCCCGTTTCCTTGGCTTTTCCTCGCGATCGTCCTGGGCGCGGTTCAGCCGGTACCAGAACCCGAACCCCGCCCAGGAAACCGCAGGCAGACAGCGCCTCCCCTCGGTGACTGTTTACTCCGCATCCGCAGGAAGAGTTGTTTTCAACCCAGGGTCCAGGCTTCGCCATTAGGGGGCGATGTTGCCCGCGTTGAGAATGCACAGCCGGGAGAACCGAGGCCATGACACCACAGCCTAAGGATTCTGACGGTGAAGCTGGACACCTCTGTGATCCCAGCACTTGGGAGGCTGAGGCAGGAGGATCAAAAGTTCAAGGCCAGCCTGAAGTACACAGCAATAGCCTGTTTTGTTTTTTTAAAGAGTCTGACTGTGAACATTGCTTTGTGGGTGCA
This sequence comes from Fukomys damarensis, assembly GCF_012274545.1. NCBI lineage: Eukaryota > Metazoa > Chordata > Mammalia > Rodentia > Bathyergidae > Fukomys > Fukomys damarensis. The sequence goes on from NW_022900945.1 coordinate 3,160,813, forward strand.
AGCAATAGGGAGCCACAGCAGGTTCTTGAGCAAGGGAGGTGGTGAAAGGGGTGAAGCACTACTCCTTCAGTAGTCTCCACCAGACTCCATGCTCCAGCCCCTCCACCGGTTGTGAGAAGTGCGAGCCCCAACTTGTTTTGTGCAGCCAACATTTCTGAGCTCCTTGGAGCTGGGTGTTTACCTGGTGCTCTACTGGGAGCTAAACCAACAGCTCGGGTCCTGTGTGTCAGCGTCTGAGCTCCGGCACTGTGGCTTGGGAGGCAGCTGTGACTTGCGCAAGGCACGTCTTGTTCACACGCAGGGCTGCGGCCTCCTGGGAAAACGCTGGGAAACTGCATCACTAAACCCATTCTCTCCTGTGATCCCAGCCCTCGGGAGGCTGAAACAGGAGGATCGCCGCAAGTTCGAGGCCAGCCTGGGTTACAACGGGGAGACCTTGTCTCAAAAACCCAAAATAAAATAAATAACAATAAAATAGCAGCCCTACCGAGACGAGCTCAGATCCTTTCTGAGCTACTCAGGGCCACTCACTTGCATAAGGTAAAGAGTCAGTCCATTTACTACCCAAGGGCGGCGACTGACCAAAAACATCAAAAATAAAACTCATTTATTTTAGGAATGGAATTGATTCGCTTCATTTGTTTACTTGAGGTATTTTTTATTTGTTTTTTGAGACAGGGTCTCACTATGTTGCCCAGGCTGGCCCGGAACTCATGGTGATTCTCCTGCCTCAGCATCCTGGGTGCTGGGCTCACAGGCATCTGCCCACCATGCCCGGCTCAATTCGCTTTATTTGTAAGTAGCTGTGTTATCCCAACCCACTTGCTTTATGACTCACTGAGGGCTTTTATAAGGAGAACTGAAGACATATTCATAAACCTGAGTTATAAACAGCTGTGGCCAAGTTAGGAATTGGCGGGGATTCCTAAGGAAACCGAAATAAACCACTCTGCTCGAAGTAGAAATGAGTGTTTTCCTATGACACGCGGGCAGGTTGTTCCGAGAGAGCAGAGGCCGGACGCTGGGGGAGTCCATGTGGCTGAAGAAGTCCCAGGGGCCTGGCGGGAGCGATGGGTGGGGTCAGAGGAGTCAGGAGCAGTGCCCGGGACGGGTGTGCAGGAAGAAGACTGCACAAACTGGGCTGGTGGGCAGGTGGCCTGTACCGGGCTCAGTGAGGGGCCTGGGGGCTCTGAAAAATGCTCTTCATTCCTTTCCGTTGGAGGCTTAAGGGGTGACAGAAGAGGCCGGGAGAGTTGGGGTTATTTTTTGTGTCAGGCACACACTGCTCACTGTGAATCAGGCGTTCCGGTGAGAGTCTGTACACACGAAGCCCCTTGCCCACATGGCCAGAGATCCTGCCCCTCCCAGTGTCCCCAAGGCCTGGACAGCAGAAATAAACGTTTTTTAAAAAGCCATTTTGTGCGGAGCCTGGTGGCACTCACCTGTAATCCCAGCACTCAGGAGGCCGAGGCAGGAAGATCGTCAAGAGTTTGAGGCCAGCCTGGGCCACACAGTGGGGCCCTGTCTCAAAACCACAACAAAACAAAACACAATGACGGTCATCCCTGGCTGGGAAAGTGCAGCTGTTGAGTAGGAGGAAGCCTCCTGCTCCTCACCCAGGCCTCAGCCAGCAAAGGGGCACCATGCGTGCTGCCAGTACCAGCCCGCGGGGCATCTGGAGGCCGTCTCTCTGCCCCCGACTTTTCTTTTTCCTTTTATTGCATCAGGCACAGGACCTCATAAACTATAGTGTGGTATCAGGAATTTATGTTTCAGTATTTGTTTTATTTTATTTTGTGTGTGTGTGTGATAGGCTCTTGCTGTGGAGCCCAGGCTCAACTAGAATCCACAGCGACCCTACTGTCTCAGCCTCCTCAGTGCTGGGAACCTAACATGAGCCACTGTGCTCAGCCCCAGAGATTTAAAAGTTAGAGGAATTTAAATTTTTCCAAGAAAAAGTGACAGAGTAAAGTGTGAATATCTACAGTAACTTGGAAGTTACGGTGTTTGCAATTATTTAAACTAATGATAAAAATCTTAATAGATCAACCTTAAAAGTTCAAGGAAAAGTGTATCATAGGACTTCTTTTGGAGTATGTGAGCAAAAATGAATAAAACCATGAGTATAAAGAAAACTGCAGGGCTGGGGATCTAGCTCAGTGGCACCACGCCTGCCTCAAAAGTGCAAGGTCCTGAGTTTGATCCCTGGTACCAAAAAAAAAAAAAAAAAAAA
>NW_022900945.1:3163194-3168482 GCF_012274545.1 Fukomys damarensis
AAAAAAAAAAAAAAAAAAAAGAAGAAAACTGCAGTGCCGGGCACGGTGGTGCACACCTGTGATCCCAGCACTGGGGAGGCTGAGGCAGGGAGATCCCAGGTTCAAGGCCACCATGGGTAATTGAGCAAGATCCTCACTCAAAATAAAACAAACCGAAACCAACAAACAAGAACAATGGAACAAAAGTGGATGTGGGCCTGCATTTCCTGGGCTCAATCTGAGGAAACGGAGGAAGAAAAAAGAAAGAGTAAGAAACACAGAGAAGAGCGCTGGAGGGCTGCAGGCTGTCAGGCCTGGGCTGCTCACCCAGCGTCCGTCCCAGCTCTGTCCTGGAGGGGACCGTGACGCTGAGGCCCGAGGTGAAGCGACGTCCACGGGGGCCGGGACCGGCGGCACCTGCTGAGTTTAGGCCCGGCCTCGGGGTCCAGGTGTGTGGTCCCGAGGGAGGCAGCAGTGCTGGGGATACTGGAGACAGCAGGCGACCGTCACTAGGAGAGAAACCGCCACACTGATATTCTACAGAGGTATCTGTCCCCTGGAGGGGACCAGATCTCCCAGACCCTGACCTACCCGACCCCTGGGAATCCTCACTCTTGCCTTGTACGCTGGCTGCTCGACCTGCCTCCCGTCGGGTGCCATGTACCCAACATTACCTAAGTGCCTGTACTTGTCGCAACCTCACTCGTTGCTCACGATTGTGTCCACCTTGTGCCTTCTCATTGGATCAGTGTTACCTAAGCGACTGCACTTGGACTCTCACCAGTTGACTGCAGTTTTGTCCCACCTTGAACCCGCCTCATCTCGTGGCTTTGTCCCATAAAACACCTGTGAGAAGCAGGGTGGGCGGGTGACCCACTTTCTGGTCCTCCTTCTTAAACAGAAGCTATCTTTCTCCCGATAAGTTTTTCCTACTCTTAACTTCCGCTGTTTCTAGAATCCATTCTTTGATTTTAGAGAGCACAAACTCACACTTTGGACACCCAGCAGGTTTGGGAGTTGCATCTCTTACCCTATGTCAGAGTGACCCAACCGTGCATCTGGATAGAATGAAGAATTAGTCCCAGGAGGCCAGGCACGGGGGCACACGCCAGTCATCCAGCCCTCAGGAGGCTGAGGCAGGAAGATCACCTTGAGTTCTTGGCCAGTCTGAGCTACATAGTGAGATCCTGTCTCAAAACACAAAACCAAACCTCCATGACGACAAACTGTGTGTGTGTGTGTGTGTGTGTGTGTGTGTGTGTGTGTGTGTGTGTGATTAGCGCTGAGCTGCATTTCCAGGTCTTTCTGGGGTCTTGCTAAGTTGCCCAGGCTGGGCTCAAACTTGGGGATCCTTCTGCCTCTGCCTCCTGAGAAGCTGGGACATAGGTGTGTGCCACTGTGCCTGGCACAATGACGATCTTTATGAACAACCTCTGCCTTTCTGTCCCCTGACTATTGCCAAAGAAGCTCTCCCCACTGATGGGTGCGTGATGTAAAGGAGAACGGAGAGTACTGAAGACGACAGCACTTTCCTGCACTCAGGAGCACTCTCCCCAAGGTTCTCCGGAGCTGTGAATTCAGAAGTGAGCCGGTTGCCATGGAGATGGTCTTAGCGTGTTTATTTGAATAGAAAAATGCAGTCAGATCTCTCCTAACAGAGGAAGAATGGGGACGCAGTTGCTGGTTTGACAGGGCAGGCTGACTTGGGCAGCTCAGTAACGGCACTTTCCCCACTAACCAAGTGAGCTAAAAATACAGCACCAGCAACCGCGGTGGCGCACACCTGCAGTCCCGGCACTCAGGAGGCTGAGGCTGGAGGATCGCCATGAATTTAAGGCCAGCCTGGGTTACACTGTGAGTTCAAGCCCAGCCTGAACTACACAGGGAGACTCTGTCTCAAAAAACCGAAAACCAAAGAAAAGACCCCAAAAGCCAAAAATCAAAAACAGCACCAACTTTTCGAGTAAAATAGACTTTAATCACATCATAAAAGAGGAATGCTTAATCAGAACTTTTGTAACCCAGGCATTTTAAAATTAATATGTTACTATTCAAGTCTTTCTCAACATACCAGATTAATCAAAATGTCTGTAGTGGAAAAATGAGGCATAATTTAATAACTGCCTGGTAATTATTAAGCAAGTTTTGTTCTTTTTGTAGGCTTTCGGAGACAGGGTCTTCGTACGTAGCCCAGGCTGGCCTCAGACTTGTGGTGATCCTCTGCCTCAGCCTCCTGAGTGCTGAGATCACTGGTGTGCACCACCATGCCCAGTGTGAACTTAAAATTTATAATTTATTTTAGTAAGGGAGGCATTATAAGAAATCACACAGATCTGGTCAGCACCAAGAGGACCTCAGTGGCCAGCGACCTGAGTGCAGCAGAAGACTTTGCCCGGCAACTTCCTAGAGGACAGCAGCCACCAGTGCCCTGGTCCCGGCCCTCCAAGCCCCTCAGTACCCATGGGTCCAGCCAAGCGCAGAACGAAAACAGTAGAAGGCCAGGCCTAGTAGCCCACGCCTGTGATCCAGTACTTGGGAGGCCGAGGCAGGAGGGGCACAATTCAAATCCAGCCTGGGCAACTTAGTGACGGCAAAATCCTATCTCACAATCAAAAACAAGGAAGAAAAAAAGGGTGGGCTGTAGCTCACTGTGAAGGCTGTGGGTTCAGTCCTCAGTCCAAGAACACAAACAAAAATCCCCTCGATCTCACTCAGAGAAAAACATAAAAGTCACCATTTTGGGGCAGCACAGCTGTGACACAGTCATGGTGTGGTCGGGGCCACCGTAGGACATGGTGCTTTCTTCCGGGACTCCAGGGATGTAAAAGCCACCTCCTCTGCCCCAGACTCTTTCCTCGGGCCCCAGGTGCCCGCAGGTAACTAAAAGCCCGCGTCCTGTGCCCTTTGTTACGGTCAGTCCCATCCGCTCCTGTCTCAGCCACACAGGACGAGTTGGTCATTTAGGAGGCGACTGTCTAGGGGCTGGGCAGGTGGCTTTGCCCTGAGCACACACGATCCTGACCCCTTCGGGACCGAGGACACTGGGGGAGAAGCCTCCAGCCTCCGTCTCGAACCTGAGACTGCCTGGATTCCAGGGAAGGCGGAGCCGGCATGGCCCAGACCTCAGAGGCAGAGGCTATCTTCCCTGGGAAGGAAGCGCCGCTCAGCAGGGGACAGTGCACTGCTCTGAGGTAATGGTCCTCGGACACCAGCCCAGCGGCCTTCCCTGAAAGCTGGCCCTGGCTTTGCGGGTGACGGGTCTGCCACTGTGAGCTCAAACTCTCCAGCCTTCAGGGTTCCAATTAAAGCTCCCCCCACCCTTGCAAATTTGTGCTTCTGTTTTAATTTTTCATTATCTCTTGGTGGCACATGCCTGTAAATCCCAGTACTCAGGAGGCCGAGGCAGGAGGATTGCCTAGAGTTTGAGGCCAGATTGGGTTACAAAGGGATTTCAAGGCTAGCCAAACTAGATAAACAGACCCTGTCTCAAAAAAATAGAAAATTCTATTATTACTAAATGCAAGAGTCCGACTTACCCAGTGGTAGTCGAAAGGATAAGATTATTTTTGCTAAAATTTTATTTAATTTAAAATGAAAGTTCAAACCCAATAGCTAATAACAAATAAGTCATGTTGAATAAAATGTTTTAGGAGGCCATTGTCTGGGGCTGATCCTTTGGTTGTTTTGGTTTGTTCTTTAAAACAGAGTCTTGCTATGTAATTAGGCTGACCTTGAATTCACAGGATCCTCCTGACTCAGCTTCCTGAGTGCTGGGATTACAAGCATGAGTTACCGTGCCTGGTTTGGGCTGGTCCTCTGTACCAGGCCCCTGCAGACCAGGCCAAGGATCAAAATAAATAAATAAATTGCCAAATTTCGGAAAGAAAATGGCCAAGGGGGCCTGTCTCCCCTCCCTAGCTTTGCTCCTCTCCGAATCAACCCCCAAGGAGCTGGGGCTCGATCGGCAGCCGAAGCAGCGGGGTCCGGGGGACAGCGTGGCGCTGGCTTCAGAGAGGTGTGTTTCTCTGCGGAGACCCCGAGAGGCAGCTTCACCACTGTGACAGACCTGGGCCACAGGACACCGAGAGGAGAGGCCGCCTGGCCGCAGTCCTGATCCATAGGACGAGCTTCGGACTGTGCAGCAACCCACCATAGAGACGGCCGGTTCAGGGCCAGCCTGGTGGAGCACTCCCGAAACCCCAGCCCTGGGGAGGCTGAGGCAGGCCGATTGCTGTGAGTTCAAGGCCACCCTGCACTATACAGTGAGGTTCTGTCTCAACAGAAAGTCAAAAATAAATAATAAGGGCCAGGGATGTAGTTCAGTGGTGCTGCGCTTGCCAGGCAAGTGCAAGGTCCTGAGTTCGATCCCCAGGGCTGAAAGAAAGAAAGAAGAAAAAAGAAGGAGGGACGTGGACAAGAGCCATGCTGGTACGAGGTTATGGCAAAATCTCAGAAGTGGAGTAGGAACAACTGAATTTAAGAAAACAGGAGCCCAGAGCACCGCAGCCTTGCGAACGCCTGGGTGTGGGGCGCTGGCTCTGACCCAGGGCTAGTGGCCTGAACCCCCAAGCCTTGGACAGTGAGCTCAGAGGAGGCGCAGGAATCTCCCTGTTCCTCTGCCAGCTGTGAGGGGTGAGGGAGGAAGACACCAGTGCTGACCTGGTCCCGGGTCGCAGGGGGCTGCAGAGTCCAGCGAGGCGGGGCTGTGGCCCGCGGGGTCAGCGCCAGGCCCCCCACCTGCTGCAGGCAAAGCGCCCGGCGCCCGGGTACAGGAAGCCGGCTACCAGCTGCTCTGCTGGGTTAATAAGTCGTAGATTCCTAATTCAGGAGATGAGCGCAAGAGGCCAAATAGCTGGTCCATGGTTAGTAACACGCTGCTGCTGCTGTTTGTTTCCTTTTCTGAGATAGGGTCTCACTATGGAGCAGGCTGGCCTGGTCCTTGGGATGATCCTCCTGCCTCAGCCTCCCGAGTGCTGGCTCGCAGGAGCATCACTGAGCCTGGCATGATGTGCACAACTGAATGCTGACTGCGGTCTCCCAGGCGCACCTGAGTCTGCATGGTGCGCTAACATTATTTTTACAGAAACCTGCGGGGTCGCCACCTCCTCTGCCCGCCAGCCCAGCGGCCTGGGGCGACTGCGGGGGACGGGGTCTGGGAATTCCGGGACTTTCCGGCCAGTCCTGAAAGGGTTCCCCAAAGCGCTGACCCGCGCCAGCTCTCCCTGCTTTGCCTTGCCAGGGTCACGCCCGAGGGCCCGGGGCTGCTCCACTCAGCGACGCCTCAGGCAGGGACATTTCCGCGCCGCACA
>NW_022900945.1:3168653-3168892 GCF_012274545.1 Fukomys damarensis
CCTGCTGCTTCTCTGCCCCTGAATGTGGACGGGTGATCCGGGGCCGGGGACACAGGTCGGGTTGTGCCTCCTCCAGGCTACCGAGCGCGGAGCCAGCACCGCCGGGGAGCCAAGGAGGGAGGGAGGAGGAAGGAGGGAGGAAGGGAGGGAGGAAGAGAATGAGGAGGGAGGAAGGGAATGAGGAGGGAGGAAGGGAATGAGGAGGGAGGGAGAAAAGGAGGAAGGAAGCAGGGACGGGG